>NW_022631052.1:7274891-7772268 GCF_010015895.1 Lontra canadensis
GTAATACACAGATCCAGGGTCACAGTACAAGCCTGGCAGGAAAATCACCAACAGCAACACAATCCCCAACGTAACACATGAAGTTTTTGGCACTGGTCCCAGCCTGAAGTCCCTCTTTTGCTGAGCACAAATCTGAAACTTTATCTTACCCTCTTTCAAGGCCCTTTGGTTCTTCCATAGTGAAGGCAATACAGAGGAAGAGTTTCTCAAAGAGGCTAGCATTGACAATGCCATTGTGAGTCAGTTGATGCTGTGTGGCCTATGTCCCACAGCAATAGCTCTCCCAGGCATGCTGAGAACCGAAGAGTCAGACATCAGCTCCACGTCTAGGCTGGCTCACTAAGGGGTGGCTGCTGAGACTTTGGGGCTGAATTTCTATTTGGTCTTGGCCTTTGGTAGTTCCCTTACCATAAGACTTCCTTCCAACAGCTGAAGCTCTAATGTTCCTTGAGTTTGTTCCCTTTACCTTCACAGATATGCCATGTAGGCAGACTGTAATGATTCAGACAGTACTATTAAATCGTAATTTGCCTAAGTTATCCTTATTCTCAGCCCAGGCCACACTACTCCTGATATCCGTTAATCTGCTCATTCTTTGAAACCCAACATTCTGGCAGGAGGTAGGGGGAGGGGACGGGGATTCTTTGGGGATCTCTGAGTAGGACAAAGTTCTCTGTACCCACTGCTTCCTTTCCTCATTTCTGTAGTTATCAGGATATCGTTTCTCATCCCAACCCTCCTTCATCAGCCTATGTTCATAAGACATGAGTTTAAACTTTTTGTATCTGTATGTAAACATAATTCTTCCCTACAGTAAGTTTTCCTAATACACATAAGCAATAAATGAACTAAAGCTAGTTTTACCATGGAAGTATACAAGTGACTAGGATCAACATTCAATTCCTCCTAACTGCCCCAACATAAAAACAAACTCTGATTAGATATCCAGTTACCATTTCATCAAGAAAATAAAAAATGGACTGTATAATAATTTTTTAAATATTTTTTCACTCTTATAACTAAAATTGAACCATAATGTCTATATAAGTCCTTGGATTTGGTTTTGTGTCAATTTTCTAGTGTATTTAGCAGTAATTTTAAAAGGCGGGGGGAAGCCCTATCTATTTACTTTTCTTGCAGTTATTCTCCAGTACATTCTCTGATAAACTAAAATAAGGCTGTAATATCTGTTACCCTGCATAAAAATAATTTTATATCAAGTCAAATATTTACAATATAAAACCTTTAAAATAAAGGTTGTGACTACAAGTAGCACTAAAAAATGGGGATATGCCCCAATTCAAAAAGGAATGGTACAGGGTCACCTGCATGGCTCAGTCCGTTGAGCATCCGGACTCCTCTCAGGGTCATGAGATGGAGCCCTGCATCAGGCTCTGCTCAGCGAGGAGACTGCTTGAGATTCTCTCTCTCCTTCTGCTTCTGGCCCTCCCCCCACTCATGCTTGCTCTATCAAATTTAAGAAAAAGGAATGGTTCAATACCATAAGATCTCAGATATGAGCAGGAGAGCAGATCAACTCAATAATATTTAATTCCTAATACAGATTTTGAAATTTATCATTAGGATCTGGCAATAGAACTTGCACTGTTATATCACAAATCCACTAAAAAATTTATAGCAAAAAGGTAAAATGATTTCTAGCTGGATTTCTTCTTTCATTTTATGTAAGAGGAGAAAGCCTCTCAAAATTATATAATTTGGAAATGATCAGACTTAAGGTATTTCCCTTATTTGAACCACAAACAGGCAGGGCAAATTAGGTAAAGTCATTTTGTAGGATAAAATAATCAAATCAATAATGAAAGAACACTTCTATTTTTAAAATAAAAATTGTAACTAAGCATATCCAATTTTCCGATTCTCAAATTGAAACACATTTTCTTCAAAAAATACACTGCACATAAGCATTCACACACAAGATCTTAGATCACTTGCATTCTTTAACCACTAATTCCTTCAATTTGTTCTTTCTCACATTAATACAACAAGCTCTTTTTTAAAAAGCTATCTTTTTAATTTTCTTTTTATTTCTTATGTAAGCTCTATGCCTATTGTGGGGTTCAAACTCATAACCCTGAGATCAAGAGTCGCAGGCTCCACCAAATGAGCCAGCCAGACGCCCCTAAAAACTATATCCATTTTTAGCTTTGAAGAGCTAAAAAGCAGGGCGCCTGGCTGACTCAGTTGGTTAAGCATCTAACTCTTGATTTCTGCTCAGGTCGTGATCTCAGGGTCATGAGATCTAGCTCTTGGAATCTAGTTGTCCTTCTCCCTCTGTTCCTCCCCCTGCCTGCACTCTCTTTCCCTCTCAAATAAATAAATCTTTTTTTAAAAGACTTTTTATTTATTTATTTATTTGACAGACAGATCACAAATAGGCAGAGAGGCAGGCAGAGAGAGGAGGAAGCAGGCTCCCTGCCAAGCAAGAGCCCGACGTGGGGCTCGATCCCAGGACCTCGAGACCACGACCCGAGCCGAAGGCAGAGGCCCCAACCCACTGAGCCACCCAGGCGCCCCTCAAATAAATAAATCTTAAAGGAAAAAAAAAAAAGTTTAAAAGCTAAAAAGCTATCCTCTTATGTTTCAAAAAATAAATTTCTGAAAGGTATTCTCCTATGCTCATACAATATATTAACCAGAAAGATATACAAACTGTTTTACATCAAGCAGATCTATAACTATGGTGAAGTCCATAGGCATCTGAGTGATAAATAATGGTTTTAGTTAAACAGAGGGTTAGCAAATCATGTGGGAAAACTTGAATATGCTAACCTCCTGCCTACAAAAGTTGTTCTTACAATATGACTTCCTACAGGTATGAGCATTTAAAGATTTTATTATTTATTTGACACAGAGAGAGACAGAGAGAGAGGGAACACAAGCAGGGGGAGTGGAAGAGGGAGAAGCAGGCTTCCTGCTGAGCAGGGAGCCAATGCAGGGATCGATCCTAGGACCCTAGGATCATGACCTGGAGGCAGACGCTTAACTGACTGAGCCACCCAGGCGCCCTGCAGGTATAAGCATTTAGAGGCTGGAAGAGATGAGGACAATTCTGTTTCACTACCAGTTACATGTGAAATTTGCCTTATTAGTCAACCTGACATAAAGCAGGATTTGCTACTAGCCTACAAACTCCACAAATAAAACTCCACTTGGAAGATCGAACAGTGCAGAGTCCTTTGGGGACTACTGTTTTGTCAAGAGTCCCAAGTAGGATCCACTTTTATATTACAACAACTGGATCATCCTCCAGGGCATTCATAAACTTCCAGCATGGTACTCTCGTGTGGACATGTTTGGACATAGCATTTATTTTGGGGGCCAGATTAATTCAGCCTGTTAAGACTAAGACATGGGCAACTGCTGCTCTCTGAGTAAAAAGAAGCACTATTTTGGATGTCCCAGCTCATGCTTAAAATTCACCACACCCTAATGGAAAAAAGTTATCCTGAGCCTTTGGAAGCCACCCAAGTAAAAAATTGAGAAGGGAATGGTAGATAGGGCATACCAGAAGTTTCCTCTAAAGAGTAACAAAGCTAACTATGGCCTTCCTCTCTCCAGCCAATACCTCTACCCTGAGAAAAACAAGTGAACATTCAGTTGTTCTAGAAACAAGTACAGAGTTTTCCTGACTGCAGTGATTTGTAAGACTGCATTTCATTAAAAAACAATAATTTGATTCAGCACTTAATTCAACTCTCAGCTAAGTCTTCAAGTCAGTAAATAAAACCTTTTGTTTTCCTCTGCTGCCTCACTCTTAGATTTTGCCATGTTTAAAAGTATTGAATTCTCAGGGCGCCTGGGTAGCTCAGTTGGTTAAGCATCTGCCTTCACTCAGGTCATGATTCCAGGCTCCCTACTCAGCGGGGAGTCTGCTTCTCCCTCTGCCCCTCCCCCTGCTCATGCTCCCCACCACCCTCAAATAAATAAATAAAATCGTAAAAAAAAAAATACTGAATTCTCCTTACATGGTATCCATTCACAACAGTTATTCATCACCTAAGATTAGGGAGACTTACCTTATTACATTAACCAATGTAATAAGGTAATTCTTACAAAATACTTTGTGTTTTTTATCCTACATTTCCGGTCAGCCACATACATATGGGACAAACGAACCAAATCTCATCCTGAAGAAATACTCAGCCAAGTGGAAGAGTTGCAAAAGTAAGTGAGCTCTGTGAGATCAATTTTGGTCGAAGAGAATGTGATGGGATGAAAGCGAAGAACTTGCCTACAGATCGTCTTCCTCTGCCCTAAAATGCAATTTGCCTGCTAGACCTTCTATTTACCAACACAGGCACCCACCAAAAACTGCTACAATAAACAAACAAACAAATAAAAAGGGTTTATGGAAGCCCATGAGCACAACAGAAAACAATAAAAGCATCCGGCCTTGCTTTCTGTTCAAACAGCTGATCTCGGAGCCAGAATTCCCCTTCCTGAAACTGACAGTATGGAACAAATAAATACAGCCCGGGCATGGCCACGTGAAGCACAGGCCAAAGCATTCGACAGTAAAATGGCACATTTGAGAGAAAAAACCTGGTCTTAGCACTGGGGTATGGGGAGTAGGCAGAATCATGTTTTTTTCTCTTCTTAGGTGCTAACCCAATAGTTCAGCTTACACGGTATGTAACTTTCTCAGAAAAATCTTCCAATAAAAAGAGCCAAGAGCACAGAGAAAAGGAAGAAAAAGCAACAGAGCTCGGCGAGGCCCGTGAGGAAGGGGAGACGACTGAGCGGGATCTCAGATGAACAGAAGGAAGCTCTGGTTCTGCGTGAAAAGAATAAACTCAAAATCCCGTTAAGATTTAAGAAGTACACCGATACCTTTTGAAAGATATAATAAAAAAGAAATGTTACGACTTTTCTTTAAATAATTAGGGACAAGAAAAATGAGGACTCTGCTTCCTGCCTCTTCCGTCACGGGAGTTGGTATCCTGTGGGTTCCAGCAGGCCGTCTACAGTATGAATCCACAAAAATTTTTTGGCACCAGAGGTAATCTACCAATAGTGCAGAAAACAAATACACAGGGCAAGTGAAACCAGATTCCACAGTACTTTGATTCAGCTGTTTACTAAAGAGACAGGTCAGTATAGTCAGTCCTTTGTCTACCACCGGCAAATGGTTTTTGTACACTTTATTACAAATAAAATAATCTTGTTTGACGATATCGCCTGTCATCTTACAAACATATGAGAAGCAGTCCTAGAGTAAGAGTATATCTCTAGGAACTGAACTTTTCTTAAAAACAAACAAATGAACTATACTACGAATAAGTCCTGTATCTAAATTTATACAGCGTCTTTAGATAATGTGGAAATGAAATTACGATTTATTAATTTACATAAAAATTACTTTATACATTAAAGAAGAATTTTTCAAATTGTTAAAAAAACAAAGTCTGAAGCTGTCATTATTGGGATTCGTGGGACATGGTTTGCTCCTCTATCACTTGCTTCACAATTTCTGCCAGTTTTAGTCGATCTACTTTATCTGTGAATCCACGACCTGAAATGTAAAAAAGAAAAAAGTCAGTCTCCACATGTGTGGAGCTGAGATTCTTGACAGGGACCCAATAAGGTACCAATGTGGTGTACGACAGGGGCTCTGCAGGGTTGAATCTCTAGCACACTGTTTATCTGAATTCTGTAAAACAAGTGAAAGGGCCAGACATCTAGATATGCCTATGCAGTTAATGTAGGACTAACCCCCATCCCACAATACCCCTATCACTCTCTAGCCTCACTTCACCTCAAAACAGCCCCAGCTTAGCCCCCAAAGATCCTTGATGTTCTACACATAGTCACTTCTCTGCATCAATGAAGAAAGGAAGAAGGATTTTCCTACCATTCCAGCTGAAGCTTTGCAGAGTATCTCTTAAAAGTTTGCATTCCCGGTTATACTTCCAAGCCTCCTGCATTACTTCATTCAACTTTTCGTCTTCATTCTCTCCTATTGAGAAAGATGAAGAAGTAGTTGTGTTTTCCAGTGGCATCATGGGACTTTAAGTGTCAGAGATGGAAGGACACAATCTCCAACTTGAGAAGTGATGAGTAAAGGCGCAAACTTTTGACACTGTTGTTACTACCTGCCCCTACATTACACGTAGGCCACTTCTGGGCTTTGCATTCTTCTACTCTGACAGTCTCACACAAATCTTCTGATGTCCCCAGGGTCTTAGCACTAGGGTATGGGGAGTAGGCAGAATCAGACTCTGCTGCTGAGCAAAAACACATGGTTAATCTAAGAAACCAGGAGAAGAAGGGAGAACAAGGCTGAGTGGACCAACTTCTTTCTCCTAAGCTCTTTTCTTACTTTGGAAGCTATCTAAGTACACTATGTGAATTCTCTGAAAACCCAAGGAATTTAGATAGTTTTCTGGTTGCCTACTTGAAGCATCTCATTCATCTGCCAAGAAGAGCCCATTATACCCCACTGAATGGAGAAACTACACTAAAAGAAAGCTCTCGCTCAAAAGGAGACATGTACAAGTCATAGTCTGGCCATGATACATGGAGCAGCAAGGGGCACTTCTGAACTTCTGGGAGGTACTCTCTTTATATTCACGAGTTAATGACAGCCTAGCACTCTAAAGGCTCTAGAAATGTTTCCTGACCTTCACAAGCTGATCCAGACCCTGCCCACACTTTCTGTTCTTCATCTTCTGTCCTGTGCCCTCATTAACAAACCAAGAAAACAAAACTGCATGCTGCACCAGACACTGATAATTAAACCTCAACTAGCAGTTTCACAGAAAACCCAAAGGAGGGGCAGAACTTACCACCTTTCTAAGTTCCCACTGCCGTCTCTTTTTAGTGGACATGGAATAATTTATATAATGTACTTATTCTCTTAGAACACAAAGATAAGGAAGACAACCTCAAATTAAACTGCTCCTTCTAGCATGTGCACCCACGTACGCGGAACATTCATAAATGGCGTGACCTTTACCAGCCTGGGGGAGAATACACTGGGCAATCACGTCTCGGAGCTTTTCCAAGGCAACGTTTGAATCCTCGGCTCCATTCTCACGGTCGTGGATATAAACACCATCCTTTGGCTTGGTGCTTTAAAAGTTTGGAAGAGAGGGAATAACAAGGTGAAACATCAAAAACCAGCTCTCTAGGTTTGGTTAACTCTAAACAGAAGGCCGCACATTTTTTGGATAAATAATTAACTATAGAGTGTCTCCAACTTCTGATGCTATTTAAAGGGCTTATCCTTCCCACCCTCATAAGAGGTAGCAAAAGGGCAAACCCCTGGCGGACCTTCCAGAACCCTGCACTCAGTCACACCAGCCATGAAGGAGAATTCACGAAATAATCAGATACCCGAGTAATTTCCTCTTCCTCAGAATGGGGTTGTTCACAGAGTGAAGGGGTTTGAGGCTGACTTTCAGATCCTGGATTCTCATGTTGGCCAACTGTTCCGCGTGAGCCTGCTGGATTCCTGCAACCACCGCCTGAATGTAAACACTATCATCAGTTTTCACGCTCACTTCAGGGCACTTAAAAAGCTAATCTAAGAAACTGTGAAGGAGAAGCTCCGAGAACTAAAAAGGCAATTTCACTGTTATGCTGGCAGTATACACATTTTGTTTTTTTGTTTTTTAAAGATTCCATTTATTTATTCGACAGACAGAGATCACAAGTAGGCAGAGAGGCAGGCAGAGAGAGAGGGAGGAAGCAGGCTCCCCGCCGAGCAGAGAGCCTGATGTGGGGCTCGATCCCAGGACCCTGAGACCACGACCCGAGCCGAAGGCAGAGGCTTTAACCACTGAGCCACCCAGGCGCCCCAGTATACACATTTTGATAAGCCAGAGCATTCTGACCCATGGACTAGCAAGCCCAGGGAATACCAGGCAAACCAAGGGCCATACAACAGCTAGCCCTTCCTCCCGCCACAGGGATATTAATGCAAGTTAAGAAATAGTAACAGACTCGTGTTCACAGTCATTGGCAAGAGCAAGTGTAAAGAGAGGCATTCATGCGCATCAGGGAAACGGTGGTAAGCTGTGCCCAAGAAGCCTCCCACAGTGGCATTTACTCACTGCCCCCACAGTGTGGACAGTCACTTCAGCCCCGATGGCTCAGAACCCTAACCGCTTCATATGATAAGCAAGTAGATCCTCAGGAACTCATCTACAAGTCAGTCAATTACTTTACAATGAGAAATAACTGTCATGGAGTCTAGAACTTTTGAAGCCTGTGTCCTTATGACCAGTTCGGGCTCTTACTATGGGCATACCAATTAAGGAAGGTAAATAATCAGCAGAAAGCTTTCTAAGAACAAGATGATTCCATGTTTATACTTAAAAAAAGGACAAACTGAGTAGATGTGTGTCTCCCCAGAAAAAGATGAGGAAGGATACACTAAGCCAGAGATGACCTCATCTCTGAGGGATGAGATTGAGGCAGAGGGATGAAAAGGAATTTATGCTTTTTAAAAAGATATACCTCTGTATTACTTTAATTTCAACAATAAAATTTGACAATTTTAAGTAGTTAGTTCCCTCTTAAGCATGCAATTAGAGCAGGCAGAATTTGAACTCATTTAAAGGAACTATAATAGCTGGCTCTGGCTATACTCTACTGGATCCTCACAACACCCTTATCAGTGATGGCCCAAACGGAGAGATGAGAATAGCTCAGGTTTGTGAGCTCAGGCTCCACCTCCCAGGCAGGCTTAGATGGACACTATTTAACATCTGCATACGTGGCCATTTTTCTACACTTCACATTTAGTTTTCTACACTTCAACTCACATCATGACCCCCTAATTCCTTTACAAATGGGAATATACTGTCACCTTACAGTTCCACCTTATAGGCCTAGGGGCCACTCTTAAAAGATTCTGCACATCCACATTTGGCTTCATTATATACTAATTCTACAGTAACTCCAAAAAGCAATCTTATTTCTTCAATTTCAAGAATTTGAGGAAAGCCACACTGTAAGCCCCACGTGCTAATACCAATTATGGGCTACTAGGCTTATTTATTTATTTATTTACTTACTTACTTACTTACTTACCTTACTTATTTTTTATTTATTTTATTTATTTATTTGATAGACAGAGATCACAAGTAGGCAGAGAGGCATGCAGAGAGAGGGGGGGAAGCAGGCTCCCTGCTGAGCAGACAGCCCGACGCTCGATCCCAGGACCCTGAGATCATGACCTGAGCTGAAGGCATAGGCTTAACCCACCAAGCCACCCAGGCACCCTACTAGGCATATTTAAACCAGAAAGACAACCATACACAAATCAGAGATGGCACAGAACTCTGCTCTTTCCAGTTCTTTCCCATACTACAGCAAAACTAAGGGAGGTCTTAGGATTCTTTTTTCCTGGGCGTCTGGGTGGCTTAGTTGGTTAAGCGTCTGACTTTCGTTAGATCACAATCTTAGGGTCCTAGGATTGAGCCCCATGGCGGGCTCCCCACTCAGTGGGGAGTCTACTTGTCCTTCTCCCTCTCCCTCTGTCCCTCCCTGCCCCTTGGCTCCTGCTCTTTCTCTCAAATAAATAAATAAAATCTTTAGGAAAAAAATAATTCTTTTTTCCTATCCCCTTACTCTTTCTCACACTTCAGTCCCCCTCCCTTCTAAGTGGGTAAGACGTATGCCTGTTTCTCTGCCTTTACCTCTCAACCACACTAAGGTCCCACACAACACATGTCATTCATCTGCGTGTCCATCTAAGCAATATCTAAAACCTAAACGGGGCGCCTGGGTGGCTCAGTGGGTAAAGCCTCTGCCTTTGGCTCAGGTCATGATCCCAGGGTCTTGGGATCGAGCTCCACATCTGGCAGAGAGCCTGCTTCCTCCTCTCTCTCTGCCTACTTGTGAACTCTGCCATATAAATAAATAAAATCTTTAATAAATAAATAAAACCTAAGAGATTTCCCTTAACCTAAACGAGCCTCGATCCTGATTTCCCTCTATTTGTCAATGAGATCACTAGATATGATACCCATTATCCCCTTATTATCTAGTAAGTCACCCCAAATTGTAGAAATTTGTCTTCAAAAATACTGAGCCTATTCCCTTGTCTCTACTTCTCTGCTCCCACAGCTGTCCCAGGCTTGCCGACTGCTGCAGAAGTCTTGGGTTGGCAAGTCTGCAAGTCTGGCTGACCATCCCTAAATACCTTCCCCGTGGCAAATCTCTTTCCCAAAACTGACAGTGGCCTCTCAGTTATGTGCTACTAAGACTTAAGTCCCTCTGTGTACTTTCAAAGCCTGGCCCTGCCACATATATTTCACTGACTTCCCATTAATGAAGCCAGGTGGTTTTCCCCACAGATGCACTTCGGTCTGTACTTGTTTGCTCCTGTCGGAGCTCACTGTGGCTCATTTGGCCATGTATGTTGTCTACTCAAATTTTTAAAGGCAGCTCATGCCTAAACTAATGTGAATAGGTTAAAAACTGCCACGCAGGGGCGCCTGGGTGGCTCAGTGGGTTAAGGCCTCTGCCTTCGGCTCCAGTCATGATCCCAGGGTCCTGGGATCGAGTCCCGCATCGGGCTCTCTGCTCAGCGGGAAGCCTGCTTCCCCCCCTCTCTCTGCCTGCCTCTCTGCCGACTTGTGATCTCTGTCAAATAAATAAATAAAATTAAAAAAAAAAAAAAAACCTGCCATGCAGTAATTAATAAATATGAGGGGTTTTGCCTTCTCTTTAGGAACCCTTCCCTAATTACAGCCCTTCAAAGATGTTCTCTTTTTCTGAATTCCCAGAGCATTTGTAGAAAATGTAGCATGCAAACCTCTGATATCTGAAATGTTCCCTCCTTATTTCACATAAATTGGTCTTTCCAGTCTTGTTTAAGTCCCTTAGGGGAAAGGAAGTTGTCTCATAGTACTCTGTGGCCCCTCCAACCCCAAAGCACAAATATGGAGGATTTGAGTTTTCACTTAGTGTATATTTACCGGGCCTTGATCTGGTCTTTTATGCAAAGAAGCTTTTATTTCAGATCCTGATTTTCAGGAAAGCAGGGATGTCTCTCTGGGAAAGACTGAGTTCTCTGCATTGCTCTGCCTTTGACCCCTCCCTGAGCCTTGTCCCAGCATTCTTTCTCAACACAGCCTTTTTTGGTGAACAAAGTAAGCACATTTGAAACCTTATCCATCATCAGCTGAGCAGACGGTAGCACATTATCCAAGGCCTCCGTCGAGTTGAGCCACGGGTGGTCCAATACTCCCTCAATGGTGAGTCTTTCCTCTGGTTTGACCTTCAAGAGCCTGTGGAGAAAAGGCCAACAGAGTTGCTTTCAGAAGGCTAGGAAGTTCCTGGGCCTGGTTCTAACCAGCTCCAACTTCTGCCTTTCTACCAACTCCTACAAGCCTAGGCTTTCCATCTGTTGGCAGGGGTGGGGATCTAGTACCTGACCCCTAGTGGTGAAGGCACTGTGTCCTTTGGTAAGTCCTTTCTACACTAGGCAGAGTGAGATAAAAATTGTAAGATAAGGCTTAATCCAGTGATACTGCAGACTGAGTTCTAAGTTTAATAAGCCTACATACAGCTTATAGTTCCTGAGACTTGAATCTCCCACATCTATGTTTTTAGGACAGTGGGTTACAGTTTCCTAAAGGGACTCAAAGTGCTCTTTTGGCTAACAGTGGCTACAAAATTAGTTGAGGGGTGGGGTGCCTGGGTGGCTCAGTGGCTTAAAGCCTCTGCCTTTGGCTCAGGTCATGATCCCAGCGTCCTGGGATTGAGCCCCACATCGGGCTCTCTGCTCCGTGGAAAGCCTGCTTCCCCCTCTCTCTCTCTCTCTGTCTGCCTCTGCCTACTTGTGATCTCTGTCAAATAAATAAATAAAATCTTAAAAAAAAAAAATTAGTTGAAGGGTCATGTGGTTGTGAAAGTCCAGGTTGCTACTTGTGATAAAACTGTTAGATGTCACCATATGGCAGGACGTGAACACTTTATTCCAGAAATATTCAAAAGCCAAAAATCTAAAGTCTCTGATAAGAGGATGGCATTTCCTTCTAAGCTGAATGTATTGCTCTGTACCATCTGCTTTTTGATCCTACTTCTTCACATCTTGTCCATTCATGCTGATGCAATTCTTGGCCCACCTGAGCATGTTCCCTGGGCTTTTTAGCCCCTCCTTCCAACTACACATCCTCACATTGTAAATGTCAGTCAGGACAACATGCATACTTGCTCTTTCAGGTTCTCTCCAACCTTCTAGATCATTCTGAACAAACAGCTTCAGATTCTGAAGAAACGATTATTTAGAAAAGAATCCCAAAGCTGAAAGAAGATAATACTGCTCTACGGACAGGAAATATATTCTATAGAACTGACAAAGAACCACTTAGAGGATATTGATGTTTTGGTTAAGTAGCTGAGAATACAGTGTGGAAACTGCATGGGAAGACAAGTGATGCTTTAAACATTGCTCCACCGTCCTAAAAACTTTTCCTTGTATATTTTAGAAACTAGTCTGTCTTTATATACATAGATTTTCAACCAATAGGACAAGCTCTCTATTGAAAGGGAGTAATCTCCATAGAGAAATGGTTATACTGTCAGGAGAAACCTCCCAGGCACTCCCCCTTTAATGCTTTTCTTCATCGTATTACAAATGAAGAAACTGAAACCAAAAAAGAGGAAAAATTACTCAGTGAACACCAAGCAGTAGGAATACAAGAAGAATACCAAATCCCAGGCAGCTGAGCCTCCCACACAGGTGGGCAGGAAAAGAAAATATACATCAAATTTAGGTCTTATTTCTTACCTAGTCCTTCAACTACAAAAGTACTCTGTCAACTCTCCCTTAACCACTCACTAACACTGAATCTTCTAAATTTATCTTAGCAGTGGGGAGGCTAGAGGCCCACACAATCAGCCACCTCCTCCCCACAGCAGCTAAGGAATGAAAAGACAAAATGTCATTGTCATCTTAGCCTGAGTTCAGTTCCTGACACCATGTCTGTTCCACATGACTGGCCAACATTCAGGAAGGGCACACCGTGGGGCTTACCATTTAAGATCCTAAATTAATGCTCCAAGGGATCTGGATTCACAGCCTGGGGACGAATTCTAAGAATGCAACAAGAGGGAGCAAAGCTCCCATTTTCACCAAGGTGTGGACATGAAGAGCTCTCATCTTAGGCTCCAGGGATAAGATTTCTATGATGCACCAAGGGGAAGGAGCATGCTTGGGAAACCAATGACTTTTCCCTTGTGATCCACCACTTTGAGGCCTCCTTGGCCTCCCTGCCCCACAGCCTGGGTACTCACTTCCTCACAACATCTTTGGCCATCTCTGAAATCTGGCTCCACTCTTCTTCTGGGAACTCAAAACTGCCTGTCATGATCTTTCTCCGCATATCCTTTGGGATAGTCCGGCTGTGGTGTTTGGAGTAAAAAGGAGGGTATCCGCACAACATCACATAGATAATCACCCCTAGGGACCACAAGTCACAGCTCTGAAAAGAAAATTAAAATAGTCACTTACAGCAGAGGCACGGCCCCAAAATAAAGGACCAGCCCAGAAACAGCCCCTTATACAGGCTGCTATCTCCAAAAATCAATTAACAAAGAATAGAAAAGTTTCAAGTCTTAAGGGAACCAACCTTTCTCTCTACCATAGATACTCTAACCCATGTTTTTGCCTAATACTAATGGATATTTGTAGATGATGCAACCCATGCTACAGAACATAATTACAAAATCATAGAGGTGAGGTGCCTGGGTAGCTCAGCTGGTTAAGTGTCTGCCTTCGGTTCAGGTCATGATCCCAGGGTCCTGCTCAGCAGGGAGTCTGCTTATCCCTCTGAGCCCTCACCCTGCTCATGCTCTCTCTCAAGTAAATAAATGAAATCTTAAAAAATTATAGAGGTGAAAGGAATCTTAAAAATAGTTCAAACTGGGGCAACTGGGTGGCTCAGTGAATTAAGAATCTGTCTTTGGTTCTGGTTATGAGCCCAGAGTCCTGGGATTGAGCCCCACATCAGGCTTCTTGCTCAGTGGGGAGCCTGCTTCTCCCTCTCCCTCTGCCTGTCGCTCTACTTACTTGTGCTCGCTCGCTCTCTAATAAATAAATAAAATCTTTAAAAAAATAGTTCAAATCCCTCACTTTCCACATGAAGAAACTGATAATACTTTTTTTAAAATTAAGATTGCTAGAGTTATTTAATTTCTAAAAATTTAATTACATCCGATTACATATTTGTTAAAAAATTATTTGCAAATGTAGCATTCAGTTTTCATTTAGTTGCCAATATAAAGACAACTATCTCTTAACTAACACATATACACATTCGAAAGTAATATGAGCTGTTTATTATTCCAACATGCTACTCATCTGCAGTGTGTAATTTTTATGAACGCCATGCTAATTCATGAGCACCATTAGGCTCACAAAATGGAACAGGAAAAGAAGACAAAAATACCACTGGAAAATAATATATAACACAAGAATCCACTGCATGCATGCTGAGCAAATTTTAGCAAGTAAATTAAATGTCATCTAAGTGCTTCTACCACTCACTTCCTGCATGCATCAAGAAGCAGGAAGCAGTTTCTGACTCTGATGCTGTAATCAGCACAGCCCTCAAACCTTCACTGCTTAAGGGTAGAGCTGACTATGGTTTTGGGTTTGTAGGGCAAGAAGGTGTGGAGCAGTGAATTCTTCGGAACTGACCAGAGTTACTGATGAAAGCAGAAGTTTAGGGTTTTTGGTCACACTGTCCCAGTGACAGGTGGAGCATAGGGCCCTGAGTGGCAGAGGAGCCTGTGTGTTCTTTCTTATGTATGCTTGTGTGTATATGTATGCACACACTATAGGAATATGTAGGGCCCTCTAAGTGTGGGACCCAAGAAGAGCTGACCTACTGCTTTTTACCACCCTCAAGTCCCTCTCTGTCACCTGTATCAGCCATGAGTCCCCAAGAAGCATCTACTCAGCGACTCCAGGACCTGCTTTTAAGAGGCCCTAATCCTCTTATGTTTTAGAACAGAGATACTTGATGTATAGGCTACAGACTGAGAACTATAGGACCAGGAACATTTGCTGGTGCTGTAGACACTGTTCTAAGTTGGGTATTTTATGGGAAGAATGGTACCATAAATGGCCATGGAATGTTCTCAGAAATGGTCTCCACCTCAAAAAAAAAAAAAAAAAAAAGATAACCATGTCTTTTAGATGTGGTCAGTGGACTACAACTATCCAGATAACCTACTGGTGATCATTGCCCTTGGTTCCTGCTGCAAAACCTCAACTGTTAAGAACATTATTTCCTACTTCATCAGACAAAAAACCTGAATTCCAAGGAATTTTCTGAATGGATGGCTGCTGTCGGCCCTTTGGGCAAGAATATTAAGGGATAAGAATTCCCTTAGAATCCCAAGGAATTGGGGTGCCTGGGTGGCTCAGTGGGTTGGGCCTCTGCCTTCGGCTCGGGTCATGATCTCGGGGTCCTGGGATCGAGCCCCACATCGGGCTCTCTGCTCAGCAGGGAGTCTGTTTCCCCCTCTCTCTCTCTGTGGACCTCTCTGCCTACTTGTGATCTCTGTATCTCTGTCAAATAAATAAATAAAATATTTAAATTTAAAAAAAAAAAAAAAAAGAATTCATTCTCAGAGAACCACAAACACTTCACAGGAGAAGAGGGGCTATACCTGAAGGGCGCAGGAAAGTATCTCTTCCCTTACCTTGTTGTAAGTGTAGGGCGTTGGCGAGGTAGGTATGATGCCAGATTTCTCCTTCTGGTGCCTTCTCTGTGCCTCCAGTACCTGTCAGAGTCAGACCAAAGGGAACAATTTACTGAAGACCTCGCCAATGACCTATAACTTGAGAAATAATGTTGAAAAAGAATGCTGAAAGAGAGAAGACACTGGCAACTAAAAAAAAAAAAAAAAAAAAAGACCCTCCAGAAAATACAAATTTTCAAAAACCTCTTAAAACCAACAATTTATCAGTTTTTGCCCAGGTCAAGGACATGAAGATCAAGTCCTTGGAAGAGATTTAACTTTTCTTCCCGCCCATCAAGGCATCCAAGGTCATGGACTTTTTCCTAGAGATACAGACATCCCTTACGCCTGTATAAAAGCAGACCAGTGCTGGCCAGTGGATCAGGTTCAAGGTACTTGTTGCCATCAAGGACTATAACAGTCACATTGTTCTGTGTATTATGTGTTCAAGGAGGTGACCACTGCCATTCATGGGGCCATGATCCTGGCCAAGTTCTCCACTGTCCTCTGACTGGGAACCCTGGGGGAACAATACTGGTGTACCCCACAGATTCCTTGCAACTGCAAGGACGCTGCAACTCTGCACAGGTCCGCTTCCTCCTCGCGCCCAGACCCATGCTATGGTCTTGCCCCATGCCCACAAAGCTGCTGATGGCAGATGTTGACAACTGCCACACCTCAGCCAGGGGCTGCAATGTCAGCTGGGGCAACTTTGCCATCTCCAAGACCTACAGCTGCCTTACCCCAACACTCTGGAAAGAGACTGTGTTCACCAAGTCTCCCTGTCAGGAATTCACTGACCATCTTGTAAAGACCCACATCAGAGTCTCCATGCGGAGGACCCAGGCTCCAGCTATGGCCACCACATAGTGTTTTTATACAAGAAGAGTAAAGTGAATTAATTAAACCTGAAAAAGAAAATACCATTTATAATAGGACCATAGAATAAATCTAACAAAGATGGGAAACACCTGTACACTGAAAACCACACAAATATTGCTGAGAAAAACTACAGGCAAAAATGAATGGAGAAATACAGCTTGCTCATGGGCTAGAAGGCTCAGTATTGTCTAGATGTCAGTGTCCCCATATTGAACCATACCTCTAAAACGACCCCAGTCAAAATCCCAACAGACTCCTTTATAGAAATTAACTGCTGATTATAAAGTTTATAAGGGGGAGCCTGAGCGGCTCAGTTGGTTAAGCATCTGCCTTCAGCTAAGGTCATGATCTCAGGGTCCTGGGATTGAGCCCCACATCGGGCTTCCTGCTCAGCACGAAGCCTGCTTCTCCCTCTCCTCCCCACCTGCGTTCTCTGTCACTATTTCTGTCTCTCTCTCTAATAATTAAAATCTTAAAAATAAAAGTCTATATGGAAATGCAAAGAAATTAAAATAGCCAAAACAACTATGAAAAAGAACTAAGTTAAAGGGCTAACTCTACCTTATCTCAATAGTTATTATAAAGTCACAGTAATTAAGACAGTACAGTACTGGTGTAAAGACAGACAAAGAGATCACTAGAACAGAACAGAAAATCCAAAATTAACACACATTCAATTGATCTTTGACAAGACTCAAAAGCAATGCAATGGAGAAAAGACAGCCTTTTCAACAAACGGTACTGGAACTGGATATCCGAATGCTAAAAAAAAGAACTTAGATCCATACTCATATATTATATAAAAATTAAATCAGCAGGGTGCCTGGGTGGCTCAGTGGGTTAGGCCTCTGCCTTTGGCTCGGGTCATGAACCCAGTGTCCTGGGATAGAGCCCCGCATTGGGCTCTGTGCTCAGCGGGGGGCCTGCTTCCTCCTCTCTCTCTGCCTGCCTTTCTGCCTACTTGTGATCTCTCTGTCTCTGTGTCAAATAAATAAATAAAATCTTTTAAAAAAATTAAAAATGGATCATGCATATACATGTAAAACCTAAAACTATAAAATTTGTAGGAGGAAATCTTGGTGATCTTGGGTGAGACAAAGATTTTTTACATAGGAAACCAATAGCTGAGTCCATAAAATATTTTTAAAAATTGATAAATTGTGGGGCACCGGGGTGGCTTAGTCGGTTAAGTGTCTGCCTTCAGCTCAGGCCATGATTCCTGGGATCGAGTCCCGCATCAGGCTCCTTGCTCAGTGGGGAGCCTGCTTTTCCCTCGGCCTGCTGCTCCCCCTGCTCACGCTTGCTCGCTCTCTCTCTCTCTCTCTCTGACAAATAAATAAAATCTTTAAAAATAAAAATCTTTTTAAAAATCAATTAATTCATATTAACAAAATAAAGAAGAAAAATATATTATCAGCCCAACAGATGCAGAAAAAGCACTGGAGAGAATTTAGCACATTCCCTTTCAGTAAACTAGAAATAGACAGAAACTTCCTCAGCCCGAAAAAGGGTATCTACAAAAATGTAACAGTTAATATGGTTAATGGTAAAAGATTGAGCATTTTTTTCTAAGATCAGGAATGAGGCAAGGATGTCTGCTCTAATCCCTTATATTCAGCTAGTGGTCCCAGCCAGTAGGTAAGACAAGGAAAAGAAATAAAAGGCAAACATACTGGAAGGAGCAAAGTAAAACTGTCATTATTCACAGATAACGTGACTTTATATACATAGAAAATTTTAACAAATCTACAAAAATATCTATAATTGATAAGTGAATTTATCAAGATAAAAGGAATCAAAAGTCATTTGTACTTCTACAAACAATCAACAACTGGAAAATGAAATTGTTAAAAATATAATTTCCAACAGCATCTAATAATATGAAATACAGGAATAAACTTAAGAAAGTATGTATAAAACCTATGCACTAAGAAATATAAAATTTTCTGAAAAAAATTAAAGACCTAATAGAGAGATCTACCATGTTCACTGATTGAAAGCCTTAATAATGTTAAGACGTCAACTCTCTCCAAATTCATCAGCAGATTAAATACAATTCAAATCACAATCCCAGGAGAAATTTTCTATTATAGAGAAGTGAATTCTAAAATTTATAGAAAAGAGCAAAGGATTCAGAATAATCAAAATAATTTTGAAAAAGAAAAAAATTGAAGGACTTCTTACACTATCTGATATCTAAGGTCAAGACTTGATAGAAAGCTACAGTAATCCCACATGATATAGCTGTAAGGACAGGCCAATAAGCAGAATAGAATAGACTAATGCCTATATGGTCAATTGATTTTTTTTTTTAAGATTTTTATTTATTGGGGGCACCTGGGTGGCTCAGTGGGTTAAGCCTCTGCCTTCAGCTCAGGTCATGAAATCAGGGTCCTTGGATCGGGCCCCGCATCAGGCTCTCTGCTCAGCACAGAGCCTGCTTCCCCCTCTCTCTGCCTACTTGTGATCTCTCTCTCTCTGTGTCATATAAGTAAAATCTTTAAAAAAAAAAAAAAAAAGATTTTTATTTATTGGGATGCCTGGGTGGCTCAGTTGGTTAACCGTCTGCCTTCGGCTCAGGTCATGATCCTGGGGTCCTGGGATGGAGTCCCACATCAGGCTCCTTGCTCAGCATGGAACCTGCTTCTCCATCTCCCTCTGCCTGCCACTCCCCATGCTTATGCTCTCTCTCTCTGACAAATAAATAAATAAAATCTTAAAAAAAAAAAAAAGATGTATGTATTTATTTATTTATTTGAGGTGGGGAGGGGCAGAAAGAGAGGGAGAGAGAGTCTCAAGCAGACTCCACATGGAGTCTGATCTGAGGCTCAATCCCATAACCCTGAGATCATGACCTAAGCCAAAATCAAGAGTGGGATGCTTAACTGACTGAGCCACCCAGATCCCTGGTCAACTGGTTTCTGACAAAACTTCAGGATAATTCATTTCAACAAAACTGTAAGGTAATTCAATGATACAAGGTTATTCTTTTCAACAAATGATGTGGAAACTTGACATCTGTAAGGAAAAGAAATCTTGACCCTTATTTTATATACACACACACACACACGCACACACACACACACACACAACAACCCTCAAATGAATTACAGTCCAAAAGGTAAAGGCTAAAACTATAGGGGTACCTGGGTGGCTCAACTGGTTAAGCAGGTTAAGCATCCTGATCTCAGCTCAGGGTCATGAGTTCAAGTCCTACATTGGGCTCTGTGCCCAGCATGGACCCTACTTAAAAAAGGGTTAGAGGGGAGAGGCACCTGGGTGGCTCAGTTGGTTAAGTACCCAACTCTTGATTTTGCTCAGGTCACAGTCTCAGGGTCATGGGATCACGCCCTAACTCAGGCTCCATGTTCAGTGGGGAGTCTGCTTCTCTGCCTCTCCCCTTGCTTACTCACACTCTCTCTAAAATAAATAAATAGGGGCACCTGGGTGGCTCAGTGGGTTAAGCCTCTGCCTTTAGCTCAGGTCATGATCTCAGGGTCCTGGGATCGAGCCCTACATCAGGCTCCTTGTCAGCAGGAGCCTGCTTCCCCCTCTCTCTCTGCCTGCCTCTCTGGCCTACTTGTGATCTCTCTCTCTCTCTCTGTCAAATAAATAAATAAAACCTTTAAAAAAATAAGTAAAATAAATAAATCTAATTTTTTAAAAAAGCAAAAACAATAACCTTTAATAAGAAGCCATGAGAAAAATCTTCATGTACATGGGTATGGAAAGACCTCTTAGGAACAAAATCACCAACCATTTAAAAAAAAAAAAAAAAAGTGGGTGAGGGGTGCCTGGGTGGCTCAGTCAGTTAAGTGTCCAAATCTTATTTTCAGCTCAGGTCATGATTTCAGGGTTGTGAGATCAAGCCCTATGTTAGGCTCCATACCGGACACGGAGCCTACTTGGGATTCTCCCTCTCCCTCACATCCTCTCCTCTTTCCCTCTCTCTCTCTCAAAAAAAAAAAAAAAAAAAAAAAAAAAAGGATGAATTGGATTTGATCAAAATCCAATTTTGATTTGCCGCTCTGCCTGCCGCTCCCCCTGTTTGTGCTCTCTCCCTGACAAATAAATAAATAAAATCTTCCAAGAAAGTAAGGAAATGGAGAAGGAGGCCACCAGCCAAAGAATGCAACTGCCTCTTGAAGCTGGTAAAGGCAAGAAAATGGATTCCCCCCAGATATTTCAGAAGAACACAGTCCTGACAAGACCTTGAACCATTTCAGACTTTTAACCTCCAAAACCGTGAGGAAATAAATGTGTTCCTTAAGGCACTAAGTCTGTGGAAATTCATCACAACAGCAATAAAAAGTAATACATAAACACAACAAAGAACTTGTATCTAGAAAATAATAACTTCTTATACCTCGCAATTATAAAACCAAAAATGGGCATGTAATATTTATATCCGTACTTCATGGGTTATTGTAGAAAATGTTGTACCCATATTTCACAGTAGAATATCTAATAAACACATGAAAAAATACAGAACAGTAACCATTAAGAAAATGTTATAATTAAATCCATAATGAAATAATACTATGGACTTACCAGAGGACTAAGATTATATATACTAACGAACATGAACTGATCGTAAGAACATGAAGAAACTGGAACTCTTATATATTACTGGGGAATAGGTAAAATGGTACAACCATTTTGGAAAAGATGTCCCCAAAACTTGTAAATGAATGTTCCTAGCAGCTTTATTCATAACAGCCAAAAACAGAAAACCCAAAATGGCCATCAGTCAATGAATGGATAAACAAACATGGTTTAGTCCTCTATAATAGAACACTACTTAACAACAAAAAAGAACTAACTGGTGATATATGCAGCAACGTGGATGAATTTCAAACACATGTTGAGCAAAAGAAGTAAAACACAATAGGTAAGGGCGCCTGCGTGGCTCAGTGGGTTAAGCCTCTGCCTTCGGCTCAGGTCATGATCTCAGGGTCCTGGGACTGAGTCCCGCATCAGGCTCTCTGCTCAGCACGGAGCCTGCTTTCCCCTCTCTCTCTACCTGCCTCTGCCTACTTGTGATCTCTGTCTCTCTGTCGAATAAATAAATAAAATCTCTAAAAACAAAAAACAAAATACGATAGGTACATGAGTTCCATTCATATGAATTTCTACAACAGGCAAAACTAAGCCATAAGGACAGAAAGTAGATCAGTGGTCACCTGGGGCAGACTGACTACAAAGATACATAAGAGCTCCCGACATGATGGAAATGTTTCATACCTTGATTATGGTGGTGACCATGCAAGAGTATCTGTTTGTCAAAAGTCATCAAAATACACTTAAAGTAGGAGTATTTTATTGTACACAAATTTTACCTTGTTTTTAAAAGAAGCTGATTTTAAAATAAATGCCTGCACCTAATTAAGCAGACTGTTGGTTTCTGAAACTGAGCCCTCCCCTTCCCATTGGTAATACATGCCCGCTTGTGCTGTCAAAGAGAACATGCCTACAGACAGCCCAGTAATATATCCTGTGGCAGAAAGAGCAAATGCTTACCTGAGGTGCAACATAATAAGGGGTGAATTGGGGTGTCATCAAGTCACCTTGGTCAATTTTGGCAAATCCAAAGTCACACAACTTCACTGGGGCATCCTGTAATAAAATAAATGGGAGTCATTTCTCCAGAATCCTCAATAAACACTAGCGGAAAATCCAGGTGGAAGACAGGTTACCTTGAGCTCTCTTTCACGAGTTTCTGGCTGACTCTCAAGCCTATGAATAGCATGTCCTCACATCTGAAGAAATGATTCATACTGAGGAATTTTTCTTACTATCACAGAGGTAAAGAATTTCTCCCCGCCCACAGTTGGCTTTGTTTCATGACTGGTATATGCAGTACTAAAATCAAGATCTTAGCCAACTGTCCCCTGACTCTATCTACTGGCCCATCGTCTCCCATCCAGGGTGCGATTTCACTTTTAGCATCAGCTTCAAGACTCCCAGAGCAACTTATTTGTTGGAACATGATACACGGGGCAGGGGGTGAGACTGGAGAGAAAAAAACACCTTATCAGCATTAACAAACAGCAAATACAACTGTTACATTTCAAGGTAATATCTGACATCTTACAGACTCCTGCCCCTCTCCAAAGCACCTCCAAATCATATCTAAAACCTAAAGACTTACAAATGCATATCAGTACCATCCAACATCAATGCCAGGGGTATAGCAGAATGTCTCTGAGCCTCCAGCAAGGAAACAAGTGGGGAAAGTAAGCTGCTGGAAGCACTTTGGCTTCAAGCCTCTTCACCATGGATTCAGAGAACTCTGAATCTACACCTACCCACCCATTCCCAAATGGTGTTGAGAGTGGCAGCGCTAAAATGCAGAAAAGTAAGTCATCTCACCAACGAGTTATCCTTGAAGAGCAGATTTTCAGGCTTGAGGTCTCTGTGAGCAATGTTTAACAAGTGACAGTGCCGTAGAGCCAAAGCTATCTGGAAAAGGACATAATGGAGCAACCATATCTTAGAAAAGATAGCTCTTTAATACCCCTGGCTTAGCAAACTCAGGAAATTAAAAAAAAAAAAAATCCTTAATTAAGTCCATTCAGACTGTAGTTGGTTTTCAATTTCACAGCAGAAATTAAGTAAGACTTTGGGTACCAAGAAATAGAAATGAATTCAGCTTAGTTTAGCTGCAACCTGTATTTCATTAAACAAAATAAGTAAATAAATAAAACAGTAAAACACTTCTTTGTCCAAGTAAACTGATGGTTAAATCCTGTACGAAATGGGAAGGATGAAATGCTTCCAATTCCACTCCTCTGAGATGCAACCAGCACGGCAGAGTAAACTCTGTGCCGGGCAGTCTTCAGCAGGCCTGGGCTCCCCCAGCGAGGCAGTGGGCACTGACAGCTGGCTCCGGAGAGAACTGCACTGTCCGGGGGCTCAACTCCAGGTTCTGCCTTCAAGAAAAATGGAAAGCCGCTAACTGCGTATTTTCCCACCTGATGGTCCAGTTTGCTCATCTCATTTGCTGAAATAAAATGTCACCTGTTTAGGTGGGTTGGAAGGGTTTTTGTTTTATACGAGATTCTCAGAGTACATCCTAATACTTGAAACTTTGAAAAATACAAGATGGAACTGTTAAAATTAAATAGAACAAATTCTACCTGTTCTTCAACTCTCAGTATGGAATTGTCTTAGCATTCCAAATATCAGCTCCTTCCTCCCAGAAAGGAGTTGTCAAAAAAATGCCTGAGGCTCCTGCACACTGCCAGGGCTCACAGCCAATGGGCTACCTGAAGGGCAAGTCCTCCACTAACACCACAAGGGGCTCCTGCCCAGTGAGCAGACTTTAATAGGAATTCTTGCTTTGAGGGAGAGAAAAATGCTTGTGGCTCATGGAAAATTTGGAAGAATTTTGTATTTAGAACAAATTGAGCTCTGATTTCTTCTTTTTGCCTTGCTTGCTTAGCCTGAAGATAACGCTTGTGCAGTTAACTTTTCACCTCCTCAAGAGGTTATTTCCAGTTAGATCCCTAGTACCATTTGTGACATAAATCATTTTTCTAGCAATAAAATGTGATGTCAAAATAGAGAGACTATAATCAGGAATAACCCAGAATTACAAAGACCTTAGAATTCTATTAAAATCTGATGAGGTGACTCATAAGAAAAAAAAAAAAATTGTATACAGTTGTCCTAGAATATATTTTTATCCCAATCTTTCAGGTGTTATCAGTAGCAATTTATCTCAAAGTCCAACAGTGCTTGGACACTATGTACTCAAAGATATCTACAGTCTACACAGGAATTAAAAGATTACCTTCCTTTCAGAGTTTATTTAAGTTTTATAATAGGCAAGCAATTGACAACCACTTAAAAATACAGTCCCCCCCACCCACCAAAGCATATAAGGGGTCACATTTCTCCTGTCAAAGCATCTTTTCTGATTACATAACAAAGCAGGCAATGAGAGATCAAATAGAGCTTTTCTTCAAGCTTTCTTTTATTCCCCCCAATGAAATTGTGCTTGTTAACCAACGCTGTTGGCAGTTTGATTGGTACCCGGGGTTAACTTGCCTGCTTTGTTACTTGGCTGGCTTGCTTCTCTGTAAAGTGCCGGTGCTGGCTGATTCTGTGAAATAGCTCTCCCCCTTCCATCATCTCCATTACAATTAAGAGTCGAGCCCTGTTTGAAAGCATTTGATTTTGTTAAGTTTAAAAAAAAAAAAAAACCTGAAACATCAAATAGCTAACCTAAAGATACCTCATCTACAAAGTGTGCAACTACTTTCTAAGTCTAGCCCTACCATGCCCCTTGGAGTTGGATCCCTTGTCACTATCAACCGGACACTACAGATAAGGAATATCCTTCACCTAAAATTTTCTAGGAAGCTAAAAATGAGAGTAAAATCATTAAGTTCTGAAGACAATGATCCTTTTGAAGATACTGTACTTAACTTGTTATTACTAGATATTAAGGGGAGGGGGGAGTGATCCTTTAAGTGACATGTTTTTAATATTGTATTTAGGGCACCTAGATGGAAAGTGTATTGAAAATAGAATATGACTTTGTGTAGGACATGAATTTCAACTTGGCTGGTGTTGGGCTACCCTAGTTATTCACTCTCATTCTGTGTCTGTGTCTGTGTCTCTGTCTATGTGTGTCTCTCTACACTCCTTCTCCCCACTATGCTAGTTTTCCATGTGACCCACAGCATACCCAGCAAGACAGCTGCTGGACAGGGTTACACAGGTACTAAAGAAAAGCAAAAATTCTCATGTTGTAAAAAAAAAAAAAAAAAAAAAAAAAATCAGAACTCTGGTTACCATTCATTCTTTGATATAAATGCATCCAGCTTCTATCCAAATGCTTTCACCAACAGAGCACAGTTGTGAGACATAATCATAATTTCCCATTTGTTTTTACAAATCCATCTTCTTTCTCCACCTGGAAGACTCCTACCCACGCCCTTCAAGTCCTAGCCACGACATAAGCACTCTGTGAGATACCTCACCTCCCCAGCCTATAGTCAGCAGCTCTCTTCTCCTTTATAAGCTCAAAATATCTTATGGAGGCCTCTTCTTGGTGCCTATCTCATTGCTATGATGATAGGTTTACATCTCGGTCCCCAGTAGAAATCATACCTTATTTAACTTTGAATTACCTGGAAGACACTTAGAATGCCATCCAGTGGGCTTGCCAAACATTTGGCGGCTAAAAGAATAATGTTGATTTCTTCCTTTAAAAAGAATGTCAGACTAAGCAATAAGGGCTTGTTGCCATAGCAACTCTAAGCCAGTGCCTAGTATTATCTGGTCCCCTTTCACTAATTTGAAATAGAATCTGTTTTAATTCCACACTACATACTTTTTTTTTTTTTAAGAGGAAGTAATCACAATAATCAGGGGGTACCAGAGAGTGGATGGGGCAGAGATGAAACAAGACTGGCAATGAGTTGGTAACTGCTGAAGCTGGGTGATGGCTACCTGGGGATTCATTATACAATTCTGTCTGCTTTTACAACTGTTTGAAGATTTCCAAAAGAAAAGAAGAGAAGAGAGAAAGAGGGAGGGAAGCAGGCAGGCAGGGAGGAAGGAGGGAGGGAGAGAAAGGGGAGGGCAGAAAAAAACAGCACAAAAGAGAAGAAAACCCCACTATACCTTGGCCTACATGTAAAGAGGAGGACATGTGGTGATCACCTCCATGCGGTCTTACCTGGGGCTGGACTCATGAGGAAACTGTACACTGTTAGCAAACACTTCAATAATTTGAACTATATTTGGGTGTGTGGCACACATCATGTGCAGACGTACCTTAAAGAGAACAGAGGAAACATACCACCTCACCAACGGATTTACTTTCTGCTGCCCCATTCATTAGCAAATGAAAATCTGGCAAATAACTTATTTTGTTTCAGAAATTATTCGTATATCTCTAAGCAAAAGAATACACCATCCACTGCACATGTTACTAGTATGTCTTCACCACACCCAGATGACTTAAAACAAATGTGTATTTTTTAGAACTAGAAACACATCCTCACAGCCCTCCTGCAGCACACTTACAAGACACTAGTCGCCATTCTCTACTCTTCAAGGATTTTGTCCAATAAGTACAAGTTGAGGTAAACCTGAATACTTCAGGGTATAAGAACCACATTAATTGAAAAAGAACAAGAGGTAGTTCAAAGAAGTAAAGACTGACAACCTTTGGGACCACTTTGTAATGATAACAGGAATAGGAAAAAGGGGTAAATGTGGATATAAAATTCTTTGTGCATCTCTGTATTCCCTCCAGGAAGCTGCCTTACTTGTAAAAAGGATACTTCATAGGCACTTCAAATATTTAGGCAAGCAAGGCAATAAAGGGTCGTACCTCATTTCTAGCTTTTGGACGATCAAAAAGAATTTTCAGTGCAAACCGTTCTTGAGTAGATTTCTTTACACAGACTCTAGATTTGGAGGGAAAAAATTCAATCAGAAATCATCTATGTTAACACTGAAAACTAATTTAACAAGTTTGTTCTTTTAGAATTGTACTTCTAATCAAGAATATATCTGGGTGCATCCAAACTTGCCCTGAGGGCTAGCAGGTAGAAAGGCAGAAAAGCCATTTCACCTTCCTGGCATAGGCCTCAGCTCCTGAGCCATGTGGAAGCAAACTGAGGACAGCCAAGGAAGGAATGGCCAAGGATGGCCTCTGCCAGCTAAAGGAAAACTCTCATGGTAGCTCCATAGTCTCAATATCCTTTTCTTTCTTTATGAGAGAGAGAGGGAGAATAGGGGTTGGGGCAGAGGGAAAAGAAGAGAATCTTAAGCAGGCTCCACATCTAGGGTGACCCCAACACAGGGCTCGATCTCACAACCCTGAGATCATGACCTGAGCCAAAATCAAGAGTCAAACACTTAACCAACTGAGTTGCCCAGGTGCCTCAGTCTCATACCATAAGTGATTCTATGTTACAGATCATGTGAATCAGTCATTTAAATATATTTCTTTTTTTTTTTAAGATTTTTTATTTATTTATTTGACAGAGAGAGATCACAAGTAGGCAGAGAGGCAGGCAGAGAGAGAGAGAGAGAGGAGGAAGCAGGCTCCCCACCGAGCAGAGAGCCCGATGCGGGGCTCGATCCCAAGACCCTGGAATCATGACCTGAGCTGAAGGCAGAGGCTTCAACCCACTGAGCCACCCAGGCGCCCCTTAAATATATTTCTAAATGGATGAGGAAAAGTCTTACATAAATACCTCCACTTGTTAAATTAAAGCTATTTCACAAATCTGGCACACCTGATGCTTCTAAAGTATGATGTATGTCAAAAGGCCCTTTGCAGAGTAATTCTGCCATAGTTTGCACGTGGGTCTCTTACCTAACTGGACCACTAATTCCAGCTCCCAGCTTCTGAGTCCAATTGATATTGTATTCCTCTAAAATGGAGGTTTCCTATTAAAATAGAAAAGGGAGGGGCAGACAATGATTCTCCAATTAAAAAGCTGAATAATTGAGTAGGGTGGAACAGGTAACCTTATCACTCAGGATCTCATTTTCTTTCTTTTTATTTATTTATTTATTTATTTGACAGAAAGAGATCACAAGTAAGCAGAGAGGCAGGCAGAGAGAGTGGGGGAAGCAGGCTCCCCACTAAGCAGAGAGCCCCATGCGGGGCTCATTCCCAGGATCCTGAGATCATGACCTGAGCCAAAGGCAGAGGCTTAACCCACTGAGCCACCCAGGCACCCCAGTATCTCATTTTCTAAGAGAAACTGATAAGCAGTGCTTTGCGTTCTTTTGGCTTTATAATTAGGTATTTCTTCTAAATGACTAAGTCAGGCACTGTTTTCCAGCTAAAAAGAAAGCAAACACTTTTGGGTAAGAAGAAATTCTTCAGCTCACCCACAAGATACTCAATGTTTTTCAGGGGTTGGGGGAGTGTGAGAGGAAGATTTTCTTTCAAAATGCTTCACTGCTGAATATTCAATTGCTAAAATGAAATGGTCAGTGAATTTTCTGAAGTTCCAGAAAGACTGCTCTGATACAGGCTTCTATGATACAGAAGGCCTATATCCTTGAAGAAGTTGATCAAATTGTTGAAATAACTAAATAAATTGAGACTTTTAAAAGTTCAAATAAGGTAGTAGTGACTATAATAGTAAATTCATCTAATTTTTAACAGCATCATCTTCAGTACAAAAATACTGTCCTATTCACTGTGTAACTACTTTTTTCCTACTACTACTACTACTTTTTTCAGTTGTTTTATTTAGTTTGAATAGCTTTCAATAGTTCCCGATACAGCCTCTATGATTTAGTGAAAGTTTTTATGGAATTCCTGTCTAATCACTATATGTTGAGCTTCTGTTGCCATAGGCTTTCAGGCATGAAAGCCATATATTTAAGTTATGGTAGGCTAAAATTCATTTTTCAGGGTTCCACAGGAAGAAAAGGAAACCAACAGAGACCTTGAGAAATTAGGCTGTAACTCATCAGATTTTCAAACTGTTTTCTTGCAATGAGAATCTAATAGAATCCCGATTCCCAGTATACAGGAACAGGATATCTGTCCATGTAACACACACTCGTTGAGCAGTTGGTGTGTGTGCCAGACACGAGGCTAAGTTCAGAGATAAAAAACAGAGCTTCTGCCCAATTAATATGCAAGTCTACAAAATAAGCTTACAGGGGCGCCTGGGTGGCTCAGTGGCTTAAGCCTCTGCCTTCCGCTCAGGTCATGATCTCAGGGTCCTGCGATGGAGCCCCGCATCGGGCTCTCTGCTCAGCGGGGAGCCTGCTTCCCTCCTCTCTCTGCCAGCCTCTCTGCCTGCTTGTGATCTCTCTCTGTCAAATAAATAAATAAAATCTTAAAAAAAAAAAAAAAAGCTTGCAATAGTCATCTCTACTTTTCTGCTGTCCAGTTCTTGATAAAGGTTCTCATCATATAATAAATGCTCAATAACTGTGTAATATGAGACTAGAAAGGTAGACTAAAGCTGGATGATAGAGGGATATCGATTTGGGAAAGATCAGTTAGATCATTACACAAGCTCGGTTCTAAAAAACTTTGGGGTTAAGGAGCTTGTCAAGGTGACACAGTGAGTTACAGGAACTAATAAGACTAGAATCTATGGCTTTGGCCTCTTCCCTAGCTTCATTCCAGCTATCAAAGTTAAGTGCCTTACACTGAAGATTAGGGACAGATCTTGCCCAATCAGGGAGGTCCCAGGCTCTGTTCCCAGTCACCACCTCCTAAAAGAATTCAAACCTACCCATTTAACTTGCCTATCTCCTGTGTTTCTACCGCATGGCCTTTAGAAGTGTTTCAGACGGAGGAACACAGGATGGGGAACGAGGGAGTTGAGAGCATAGTCTAAGCTTCATGGTGGAATAAAACCATTTGCTATACCCCTCCTTTTCCTCAACTCTAATGAAAACATACACTCAGAGGAAATTCATGGAAAAAGAGATTTGTTCCATGGAATTATTGGACTGTTCAAAGGACTGTTCATTCGCCCAGTTGCTAAGAAATAACATTAGACCAAATTCTTCACTGTGCTGGTGCTGGTGCTGTGATGGTACTCTGCCTGATACACAGCCAAAACTGTCCAACTTGTAGAGGCTCTGATGAGGCTCTGACAGGAGGTTTAGCACTTGACATTACAGAAGGTAAGAGAGGCACTACCAGGCCTCTCTACAGCCCTGATTTCTGAACTCTGTTTTCCTGACACCTCTTGTCCTCTTTGGGAGGTTTCGTTCCTGCACCTCTGTGGACGGTGCCAAAAACATAACCAGTCTAAGCCCTCAAGAAGCCTGGCTGGGGAAGAGAAGCGACACTCATCTGTGAACTCTTCTATGTGTAGATGGCCTATTTTCTCACATACTTTAATGACAAGGAGAATAGAGGAGGGCATGGGTCAATTAAAACCCTTCACTGAAGTAAATTATGGACTACTTCAAAGGCATCAATGACAAACACCCTGATTGAATTCTGCTAAAGAAATATATATACTGTCTTAAGTTAATAGGGATATAGATACATAGAATAAAGTAATTCTTCAGAATCCTTCTAGACCAAGGGTCAGGAAACCACAATCCACAGGCAAATCTATCCATTGTCTATTTTTGTAAATAAGAAACAAAATATATTTGTGACAGATATAAAAATAATGATATAGTAAAAAAGTTAACATTTACTGGATTAAAAAAAAAAGATCCAACCATAGCTGTCTATAAGAGATATACTTTGGAATCAGAGAAGCAAACAAGTTAAAAATAAAAGGATTTAAGTGATTATGCTGAGTATGTATCCACATACAAGCAAAAGAACAAAGTTGGAAACTTAACCCCATACACAAAAGCTCAAAATGGATCAAAGACCTTAATATAAGACCTAAAACAATAAAATTCTTAGGAAAAAACATACGACATGAGTTTTGTAACATTGTATTTGGCAATGATTTCTTGGATAAGACACCAAAGAACAGGCAACAAAAGGAAAACTAGACAAGATGAACATGAAAACTTAAAAATTTTGTGCATCATAAAACACTATTAACAGAGTAAAAAAGGCAACCCACATAGTGGAAGAAAATATCACAGATCAAGTACCTGATAAGGGATTAATATCCAGAATATACAAGAATTCCTAAAACTCAAAAACAACCTGATTCAAAAAATGGGCTGAAAACTTGAGTAGACATTTTCCCAAAGATACACAGATGGCCAATAAACACAGGAAAAGGTGCTCAGCATCACTAATCATGAAGAAATACAAATAAAAACTCCAATGAGATAAAACCTCACACCTGTTAGGATAGCTACTATCAAAAAACAAAGAAATAGAGGTGCCTGAGTGGCTCTGTTGGCTAAGCGTCAGACTCTTGATGTCAGCACAGGTCTTAATCTCAGGGTTTTGAGTTCAAGCTCCATGGTGAGTGTGGAGACTACTTAAAAAACAAAGTAACAAGTGTTGGTGAAGATATGGAGAAATTGGAACCCTTGTGCACTGCTGGTGGGAATGTACAATGGAACATTTCCAATGTCATGAAAAACAGAATGGCAGTTCCTCAAAAAAAATTAAAAACAGAATTACCATGTGATCCAGCAATTCCACTTCTGCGTATATACCTAAAAGAACTAAAAAAAAGGGTCTTCAAGAGATATTTGTATATCCATGTTCATAACAACTATTCATAATAGCTAAAACATGGAAAGGACCTAAATGTCTATATACATATGATGGAATATCACTCAGCCTTAAAAAGAAAGGAAATTCACAAATGTGCTACAATATGGATGCACCATGAGAATATTATGCTAAGTGAAATAAGCCAGTCACAAAAAGACAAATACTGTATAATTCCATTTTTCTGAGGTGCTTAGAGTAGTCAATATAGTCAATATAGTTAATAGAGATGCAAAGTAGAATGGTGGTTGGTAGATGCTGGGGGAAGGAGGCAGAGGAGTTACTATTTAATAGGTACAGAGTTTCAGCTTTACAAGATCAAAAGAATTATACAGATGGATGGTGGTGATGGTCGCACATTATATATATATTTAATACCAGCGAAGCGTACATTTAAAAATAGTTAAGATGATAAATTTTATGTTACGAGTAATTTTATTACAATTTTTTAAAAAGATTTTATTTATTTACTTGACAGAGAGAGAGCACACACAAGCAGGGGGAACAGCAGGCAGAGGGAGAAGCAAGTCCCCGCTGAGCAAGGAGTCCGATGTAGGACTTGACCCCAAATCCCTGGAATCATGACCTGAGCTGAAGGCAGATGCTTAACCGACTGCCAGGCACCCCTTTTTACAACTTTTTAATGGAGAAAAAGTAAAAGGATGGAAAAAAATATACCATGAATAACCATAAGAGAACTGAAGGAGCCATACAGACAATAAACAAAATAGACCTTAAAACAAAAGTGGTTAATAAAGAGGCACTTTTTATAAGGATGAAAAGGTCAATTCAACAGGAAGATATGATGATTATAAACATTTATGCAACCACCTAACAACAGAGTCCAAAAATATATGAAGCAAAAATTGAGAGAATATAGGAGGAAAATAGACAATTCAAAAATCAATAATAGAAAAGCTAAACAGAAAACCATCAAGATGTAGAGGATAACACTGTCAACCAACTTGACCTGACATCTATAGAACACTGCATCCAACAACAGGAGAATATATGTTCTTCCCAAGCACACATGGAATATTCTTCAGGATAAAGCATATGCTGAACCATAGTCTCAGTAAATTTTTACAAACTTAAAACATATAAAGTTCTTCAACCATAACAGACTTAAGCTATAAATCAATTAAGCTAGAAATCAACAAAAATTTTAAAATTATATAATACTACTAAATAATCAATGGGTCAAAAAAGAAACAGAGAAATTGAGAAATATTTTGCTCTTGGGGCACCTGGGTGGCTCAGTCATCGAGCGTCTGGCTTCAGCCCAGGTCATGATCCCATGACCCTGAGATGGAGCCCCACGTCGCAAGGAGCCTGCTTCTCCCTTTCCCACTCCTCCTGCTTGTGCTTCCTCTCTAGTTGTCTCTCTCTGTCAAATAAAAAAATAAAATCTTTAAAAAAGAAGTTTTGATCTGAATTAATAAAACCCCCCTTATCTGTGGGGTTTCATTCCAAGACTCCCAGGGAATGCCTGAAATCAAAGCTGGTGCCAAATCCCATATATATATTATGTTTTTCCTATCATACATATCTACGATAGAGTTTAATAATTTAGTTTATATAACTTAACATTATAAATTATAATTTATAAATTAGGCATGGTAAAAGGCTAACAATAATTAGTAATAAAATAGAACAACTGTAACAATAATCTGTAATAAAATTCATGTGAATGTGACCTCTCTCTCACACACAAATATCTTTTTGTACCACACTCACTCTTCCTCTTCTTGTGATGGTGAGATAATAAAGTGCCTATGTGATGAGAAGAAGTGAGGTAAATGACGTATGTGACAAGGCATTAGACTACTAATGACCTTCTGATGGCTCAGAAGAAGAACTGTCTGCTTCCAGACCATGGCTGACCATGGGTAACTAAAACCATCGAAAGCAAAACCATGGCTCTGAGGGGACTATATGCTAAAATTTATGATGTGCAGGTAAAGTGGTGTTTAGTGTAAATTTACAGCTCTAAATCCCTAAGTTAAAAAGATTACAAATCAATAACCTAAGCTTCCACCTTGAAAAACTAGAGAAAAAGAAATACACTCAAAGCAAACAGAAATAATAAAAACTAGGGTAGAATTTAAAACAGAAGACTGAAAATTCAAAGCCAAAAGTTGATTCTTCAAGATGACAAAATTAACAAACCTTCAGCTAGACTGAAGAGAGAAAAAAACACAAGTTGTTAATATTAGAAATGAAAGAGAGGGCATCACAATTGACTTTACAGGAATCAAAGCATTATAAAGGATCACCATTAACAATTTTATGCCAAGAAACTAGACCACTAGATGAAATGGACAAATTCTAGAAAGATATAAATTACTAAAACTCACTCAGGAAGAAATAGAAAACCTGAATACATCTGTAACAAGAAACTGAATTAATAACAACAATAAAAATCTTCCCACAAAGCAAAGACTTGACCCACAGTTTTGGTGGTAAATTCTACCAAATCATTTAAAGTGCAGTTTCTCATCTCAGCATCACTGACATTTTGAAGCAGGTACTTCTTTGTTGTTAGATTGTCCTGTGCATTATTAAGATGTTCAGGAGCATTCCTGGCCTCTACCTGCTAGATGCCAGAAGCATCCCCCACCTGCACTGAATAATCATAATGTCTCCAGACACTACCAAATGTCTTATGAGGGACAAAAATTGCCCCCTATTGAGAACTATTGATTTGATGAAATAATACCAAACCGCCACACAAATTCTTCCAGAAAATAAAGAAGGATATACTTCCCAAGTCATTCTGAGTCACGTATTACCCTCATACCAAATCTAGACAAAGGCATCAGAAGAAAACTAGAAACCTGTATCTCTCATGAATACAGATACAAACATCCTCAGCAAAATTATTAGCAAACTGAATACAGAAACATGTAAGAATAATTTTACATCAGCCTAAGTAGGGTTTATACCAAGAATGAAAGATTGGTTTAATATCTGAAAATCGGATAATGTTACTATATACCACATTAAGAGTAAAGAACAAAAACTGTATGATCAACTCAACAGGGGAAGAAAAAGCATTTAACAAAAATTCAATGCCTATTCCTGATAAAAACTCTCAGCAAACAAGAACAGAAGGAAACTCCTCAATTGGACAAAGGACATCTACAAAACCACTTACTCAGTGATAAGTCTTTAATGCTTTCCCCCTGAGATCAGGAATAAGGCAAGATGTCCACTTTTGCCACTTTCATTCAACATTGTACCTGAGGTTCTACCCATGGCATAAGGCAAGAAAACAAAATTAAGAGCATACATCCTGTAAAGGAAGAAGTAAAATGGTATTTATTTGCTGAAAACATGATTTTTTAAAAATAATTTATTTATTTATTTGACAGAGATCACAAGTAGGCAGAGAGGCAGGCAGAGAGAGAGAGGAGGAAGCAGGCTCCCCCCGGAGCAGAGAGCCCGACATGGGGCCCGATCCCAGGACCCTGGGATCATGACCCGAGCTGAAGGCAGAGGCCTAACCCACTGAGCCACCCAGGTGCTCCAAAAACATGATTTTTATATGTAGAAAATCCAAAAGAACCTACAAAACAACAACAAAAAAAATCTAGAACTTAGCAAATATGGTAAGGATGCAAAACACATTATCAAAATATAGGAATGAACTATATTTTTATACATTAGTGATTTTATACAATCCAAATGAAATTAAACAATTCTAAATAGCATCATAAAGAACAAAATATTAGGAATAAATTTATTAAAGAGTGTAAGATCCATACACTGAAAACTACAAATACATTGCTAAGAGAAATAGGAGAAGCCCTAATGAAATGGAGAGCTATACCATGTTCATGGATTAGAAGACAATATCGTTAAGATGGCAACTGTCCCAAACTGACCTACAGATTCAATGGAACCTCTGTCAAAATCCCAGCACTCTTTTTTGTAGAAACAGACAAGATGATTCTAAATTTTGTCTGGAAATATAAAGAACCTGAAGAGGCAACTTAATTTTGAAAAAGAGAAACCAAGTTTGTTCTCATACTACCCAATTTTGGAAATTTTACTATAAAGCTTCAGTAATCAAATTAAGTATGCTACTAGCATAAGGGTAGTCCTATCAATCAAGAACAGAACAGAGAATCCAGAAATAAACTCACACACTGATGATAAACTGATTCTTGAAAAAGGTAATACACAGTAATTCTATAGGCAAATGACAGTGTTTTGAACAAACTGTCCTGGAACAACTGGATATCCATATTAAAGACAAACAAACAAAACTTCAGACCTTTATGTAACACCAAACATAACGGTTAATTCCAAGTGGATATTAGACCTAAAGAAACAACTAAAAACGGCAAAAATTTCTAGAAGAAAATGTCATTGAAAACTCTTGTAACCTGAGGCTAGGCAAAGATTTCTTAGTTATGACACCATAAGCACAATCCATAAAAGAAAAAGAAAAAAAAGATAAACTGGACTTCATCAAGATTAAAAACCATTAAAAGTGAAAAGATAAGCCACAGACTGGGAAAAATATTTGCAGATCATGTATCTGATAAATCACTTTTATTCAGAGTTTAGAGAGAACTCTTCTAACTCAGTAATAAGAAAAGCAGCTCAATTTAAAAATGAGTAAAAGATTTTAATACAATTAAATACCGAGAAAAAAATATGTGAATGCCAAACATATGAAAAGATGCTCAATAGCATTAGAATTAGTTTTTACTCAGAGCATGTAAAGAACTCTTACAACTCAATAAGACGACAAATAACCCAATTTAAATATGGGCAAATGATCTGAATAGACATTTCACCAGAAGAGATACACACGGGGCGCATGGGTGGCTCAGTGGGTTAAGCCTCTGCCTTTGGCTCAGGTTATGATCTCAGGGTCCTGAGATCGAGTCCTAATCGGGCTCTCTGCTCAGCAGGGAGCCTGCTTCCCCCCCCCCGCCTGCCTCTCTGCCTACTTTTGATCTCTGTTAAATAAATAAATAAAATCTTAAAAAAAAAAAAAAAAAGAAAAGATACATAAATGGCAAACAAGCACATGAAAAGCTGACCAGCAATATTAGTCATTAGTGTCAGGCGAACGTGATAACCACTACACGACGGAAACAATCATTAGTGAAATGCACATTAAAACCACAATCAGAACAACTACACAACCACTAGGATGGCTAAAATGGAAAGACTAACAATACCAAATATTTGTCAGGAGGGAAACAAAAATAAAAACAAAGACAAAAACAAAAAAAGGCCCTCAAACACTACTGGTAGGAATGAATAATGGTAAAGCTACTCTGGAAAAGTTTTGCAGTTTCTTAAAAAGTTAAGCATAAACTTACTGTACCACCCAGTAATTCCATACCTTGGTATTTACCCAGAAGAAATTAAAACAAGGGGCACCTGGATGGCTCAGTGGGTTAAGCCTCTGCTTTTGGCTCAGGTCATGATCTCAGGGTCCTGGGATTGAGCCCCGCATCGGGCTCTCTGCTCAGCAGGGAGCCTGCTTCCCCTTCTCTCTCTGCCTGTCTCTCTGCCTACTTGTGATCTCTCTCTCTCTATCACATAAATAAAATCTTTTAAAAAAGTAATCAAAACAAATATTTACACAAAAACTTGTATGGGCAAGTTTTATTTATCATTTTGTTCATATTAGCTAAAACTGGAAACTAGAATCTAAATGTCTATCAACTGGGGATGAATAAACAATAAAAATTACGCTACAATAAAAAAAACTCCTAATATATGCACTAAAAAGTATTGTAAGTAAAAGAAGCCAAATACATAAGACTACGTATTCTACAATTCCATTAATTTGGAATTCCTAGAGACAAAACTAGTGGCAGAAAGTGTATCAGTGATTGTCTGGAGTGGGGAGTGGGAGTAGAGGCTGACTACAAAGAGGCAAAAGGAACTTTCAAGGGGGATGGAAATATTATTTCTTTCTTTTAAAGATTTTATCCATTTATTTGAAAGAGGAGAATGCAGGGTTGGCAGCGGGGAGGGGTTTGGGGTGAGGAGGGGAGAGGCAGAGAGAGAGAAGGAGAGAATCCCAAGCAGGCTCTACACCCAGCACGGAGACCAAGGCAGGGCTTGATCTCATAAGCAAGATCATAACCTGAGCCAAAACCGAGTCAGACACCCAACACACTGAACCACCCAGTTGCCCTGAGATGGAAATATTCTAAAACTGGATTGTGATGATTGTGATGATAGTTGCACAACTCTGTAAACTTACTAAAAAGTCTTCAACTACACACTTACATTGAGTGAATCTTATGGTATATAAATTATACTGCAATTTTTAAAATATTTTTAAAACTAAGGAGATGAATTTTCACTAAATTCATCAAATATTAATAACTCTGCCATAGGGGCACCTGGGTGGCTCAGTGGGTTAAGCCGCTGCCTTCAGCTCGGGTCATGATCTCAGGGTCCTGGGATCGAGCCCCGCATCAGGCTCTCTGCTCAGCAGGGAGCCTGCTTCCTCCTCTCTCTCTGCCTGCCTCTCTGCCTGCTTTGTGATCTCTCTCTGTCAAATAAATAAATAAAAAATCTTTAAAAAAAAAAAAAATAACTCTGCCATATACGGGGTGTCTGGATGGCTTAGTGGGTTAAGCGTCTGCCTTCGGCTCAGGTCATGACCCGGAGTCCTAGGATCCAGCCCGGCATCAGACTCCCTGGTCAGCGGGAAGCCTGCTTCTCCCTTTCCCACTCAACTTGCTTGTGTTCCCCCTCTTGCTGTGTCTCTGTCGAATAAATAAATAAAATCTTAAAAAAAAAAAAAAAAAAGAACTCTGCCATATACCAGAGAAGGCAAGTACGTAAGCAATCCCTAATTCCAAAATGCTTTCTCCAGGTTTAGCGAAGTGCCTTAGGAATAGTGAGGTCATGGGGCTAGGGAAGAGGAGACAGAAATGAGAAGACAGAGCCTAAGGTTGTTGCCTTGGCCATATCCTAATTATTCTGAAGAGTAATAGGATGAGATGTTAATCAGACTGCTCTTGGGTAGTCAGGCAGCAGAAACTTTTTTCTTGTTGTTTTTTTTGTTGTTTTTTAAGATTTTATTTATTTGTCAGAGAGAGAGAGACTGAGCAAGCATGGGGAGCAGCAGGTAGAGAGAGAAGCAGGCTCCCTGCTGAGCAAGGAGCCCATCCCAGGACCAGGGGCTCATGACCGGAGCCAAAGGCAGACACTTAACCAACCAAGCCAACCAGGTATTCCAGGAAGCAGAAGTTTAAATGGTCTGATTAGAGCCCAGGAAAACAGCTTTTCCAGCTAACTACACTGGTCTTAGACTTCACCACTGAGGGACATTCTCAAGAAAGCAAAACAATGAATACAATACAATGCCACAGAGAAGTTTTATTTGATGTGATGCTGGCTTGCTTGCAAGGGAGTATATTCTAGTCAGTACTGGTTGTTGGATCCGGTATTTTCAACTCCACTTATTTGTGTTGGTTGGACACAAACTAGCAGGCAGACTCACCGATGACTGTCAAGTACATGAAGAAAAGCTAAAAAAATTTAAGAAAGTCAGACTGGGCAATAGTGACCAAGTGAAGAAATCAAGACTTTCTTAAAATACTCTTTAGTTGCTATGAGCTAACATTCATTAAGTTCCTACTAAATGTTAGGGATTATTGTAAGCACATTTAGATATATTTGTTCATTAAATACTCAAAAACCCTATGAGCCGTGGAGTGTTTTATCTCCTTTCTATGAGTGGGGAAACTAAGGGACAGAGAAGTGAAGTGACTTACTCGAGGACACAGCTAATGAATGGCAAGGCTGAGATTTTAACCCATGAGTTTACCTAGAGAAACAGTGGTAACCACTATATAACATTGCCTCCCCATTTATATATTTATCCATTACAACTGTGTCCCTCTTCTGTTCAAAATTTCCTAGTGTTCCTCTGTACTCAAGGTTGAAGCCAAAGTCCCTACAATGGTCTACAAGCCCCTATGTTCTCTAGCTTTCCATCATCTCCCTAAAACATAATCACTGACCCCACTGCATTCACTTTGCTGTTCCTGGATCAGGCAAGACTTATACCTACCTCAGAGCCTTTGTATCTGCTGTTCCTAATGCCTGTCATACTCTTCCCTGAGACAGTGGAGGATTGCTTCCTCGTTCCCTTCAGACCTCTACACAAATGTGACCTCCTCAGAGAGGCCTTCCCTGATTACTCTTCCTAAAGTAATACCCCCCACCCTTCTCATAATTATAAGCACCTGGCAATGTTTATTACCTAACTCCACCATCTAGAATATAAGCTCCATGACAGCAGGGCCATCTGGGAGTGTGGCTTTGCACCACCAGTGCCTAAGACAGCACTTGGCAAAAAAACAGACAATACCTGAATTTAAAAATCTGCCATATATGTTTTGAGTCACAACCCAATCATATAACTTTAGGTAACAATTCAGGACACTGTACAAATAAAATCCAAACCAAAAGAAAAAAATGCAGTCTTTTAGAACGTTTATTTCTATTATTTAAGATTTGATCTTCCTTAATGTGTATGTGTATATTTCCATGCCTTCTTTAAAAAGTGAAGTTTCTTTGGAAAGACAGATGACTTCTATAAGCTTTGCTATACAAAAACTTATTACAAGTGTGGCTTTTTAACTGTGTATTGAAGGGGGAAAATAACCCTAAGTTGCCAATGGATACCTGTCCTTCAAGGGAAAATGAAATTCTTAAATACACTTATTTAATACTGCAAAATAAGTAAATGATACATATTGAACTTCGGGCTCAATTTACACAAGATTCTAATTTCCTAGCGACAGCTAGATGACTTTCTGACTATTAATACCTCAAAGTTTGCCTATTAAAAAAAAGAGTAAAAAGCACATTTTTAAAAACTTTTACTTTATTTGGGTCATTTTAGAACACACATATTTGCTTTGTTGTGGTTGTTAACAGAGCAGTAAGTCACAGAACACCATGAGCTCTTCCTCAATAAATTAAATGCTCCCTAGGAGGAGAGGAAAAAGGAAAAGGTGAGGGAACATACGCAAAAGTAAAAACAGTATGTGCCAAAAGACAGATTTTTGTAAGAAGGCGAGCCACCCCGTCTGAAACTGCAGGTTTTGAGGAGGCTGGTTTCAAACAAATGGAGAGCGATGGGTAAAGTCCAACTCTCCAAATACTGTTGTAGATCATCCGGAAACAAATACTGGCGGCACTTGGAGAGTGATCGAAAGTGGAGTAGTAGGGCCCTCTCCTTCCCACTCCTAACAAGTATCTCCACTCCACTCACCTTGCGATTTAGATGAGTACAAATCACATCCCTACTTTAATCAGGGAAGTCAGAGGGAGTCGGACATCCCTCCCTACATATACACAAACCATTCGCCCCAGGGCTGTAAAACGCAGTCCACGGAATCTGGAAAGACAGAAACCCGGAGTCGCTGGCATCTCTCACTCCAAGTTCTCTCCGCTTTCTGAGGCTGAGCCGAGAGGAATGCCACAGGGACAAAGCGGGGAGGAAGGGGGCATCTCCCCCTTACCTTGATGGCTTTCTCCATGTCGCTCTCCTCGGACATGCTCCGTGGGGCCTCTACGGCCGGGAGCGGCGGAGACTGCGCAGCTGCCCGGTCCCACCGTAGCCGAGGGAGCACGGGGCTCGGCGTTCGGGCCCCTGGGCCTCGGGGAGACGGGCAGCAGCCGCCCCCAGGGACCGGCGGGGATGAGGGCCCCGGCGCCGGTTCCGCTTCGGTGGGCGGCTCTAGGCTGGCGGCGGCGGCCCCCGGGGACAAGCCTTTGTGCTGGGCCCCGCGCGGCCGCCTCCCGGCTTCATCCCCGGCCGGGGAGGCAAGCTCCCGGGGCAGGGCGAGGCGGGGAGGGTCCCCGTCCGGGGCGCGATGCAGAGGCCTCGCGGGGCCGCCGATTAGGCCTGGGCTCGCCAGGTCCTAATGAGGAACCTGCGCCTCCGTCTCCGCCGCCGGCACCGCTGCGAAGCCGAAGCCGAGGCCGCCGCCGCCGCCGCCGCCGCTGCTGCTCCCGATGCCGCTTCAGCGCCACACATCGCCGGGACACCCGCGCCGGGCAGCCCTGCCGGCCGGCCGCCCGCCTGCCGGCTCTGTGTCCCGCCTGAGCTATGGGCCGCCCGTCCTGCCGCCCGACTCCTTTCACCCACGGCTGCACGTGCTGCTCGCCGCCGTCCGCGGGGGTTTCCGAGCGCCCCCAAATCACGAGGTTGATTTGCAGGCGTCTGCCAGGGCCCCCTCAAGCTGCGCCATACTCAAGACAGGCCCCGGGGCCCTCCGCAGCGCTGGCGTCGCGCTAATGGCGTAAGACGGGGGCGGAGCCACTGGAGAACGCACCCTGACTGGAGTGGCGTTCGCGCTCCTGGTTTCCTTTCCCGGGCGGGGAAAGAGGTTCGTTCCGCCAGAAACAGCCTTCGCGGAGGAGCCGGGGCGGGATGTTTCAACTCCGGATGAAGAGGAAACGGAGGTCCTGGACGGGTCCAGCGGTAAGAGAACAGAACTGTGTATAATAATAGTAGTCATAGTTATATGTTCGGAGGGCTAATTTTACGTGAGGCTCTCTTCCCACACCAGGTTCTATCCCCGCGTTTACAGGTTACGTAGCTGAGAAGTGGTCAAGTCCGAATTGGAACCCACGTTTGTGCCCCTTCCACTACACCAACTACCTGTCCCAGGACCTTGTACGAGCTGTTGGCAGATCGCCTCTTGGTGGGTCTTAATTCGTTCAGTTACGTACTGAGCACCACCCTGTAGCAGCCCTGCCCAGCACTTGGGAAACAACAGAAACAAGAGTCGGTACCTCCTCCGTGGATCTTACTTTCAGGAAAGCTAAGCAGCAAATAAACAGAGGGAGACAGAGTTTGTAGATACTAAGAAGAAAGTGAACAGGATGCTGAGGTAAGAGGATAACTGGATGTGGGGACTTTTCCTAGTTGATGATCAGGGAAGGGTTCCTAGGAGGTAACATTTAAGCTGAGACCCCTGAGAAACGAAAAGGAGCTGACCGTTGGAAATCTGAGGAGGAGATTTCTGGGCGGGTGGAACAGCAGGTGCAAAAAATCTTAAAGTGCAAATAAGCTGAATATGTGCAAGGACCAGCAGAATGTTCACCGTAGCTGGAGCAGAGCAAGTGGAAGGAGAAAATGACAAAGAATGAGGTTGGAGAAGTGGGCAGGGGCTGTATCATACACCCTAGGGTCATGGTAATGACTTTAGATTTTATTCTATGACTGGAAGGTCTTTAACCAAAGAGTGATGCGGTCGAAGTTAGTTATGTTTTGAAAGATCATTCTGCTAGATAGAGAAATATGGGCAAGCAAGAGTGGAGACATGGAGAGCTGTTAAGAGGCTATTGGCATAATCCAGATGAGAGATTATTTTGATGCTTGAACTCAGGCAGCGGCAGCAAAGATGGGGTAGACGGATTTATGTATGTTTTGGGATACAGTTGACAGTATTTCCTGAAGGATTCGATTTGGAAGGTAAGAATAAGAAATGAAACAAGAGTAACTTATCCTGAGTCTGGCTTCAGCAACTGGAAGGATGATGGTGCTGGTGAAGGTGGGGAATCCACAGTCTTTTTCTGTCGTGGATAATTTGAGGATTTTGTGTGATATAGCAGAGGATAACTCAAGTAATTGGATATATATTGTGGTGCGGATGTCGTTGTCCTCTTTGTTGGCCATACGCCTACAGTGCGTTTCTCAGCCCCCCTTAAGTAGCAACCAGTGCTGTGCTCTCCCCAATGAAAAGTGAACAGGAGAGATGTGCACCGTTGTCGGGCTGGGTCCAGAAAATTTGTCAACAGGTGCTCTTACTTACTCTGCCAGCTAGACGATGATGAGAAGGTTCTGGAGAAGGCAAGGCTTCAAGATGGAAGATTGCTGAGTAGAGGAGAATCTCTGCTTCATTGACTTATATATCCACCCAGGACTGTTATATGGGGAAAAAATAAACCTTTATTGTTTGGATCTTTTATGTAGTTGAGTCTTTTTGTAATAGCAGCTTTGCCTGTGCTGTCTAATATAAATAAGAGCAGTGGTCCAGCAGCGAACTTTGGGAGGAAATTTCTAGATGAATTGACATTATTCAAATAGGAAATAAAAGGTGCTGGGATTTATTCATTTGTTGCTTCCATAATAATTTATCAGGTGCCTCGCTGTGTCAGGCACTGTGTTACATATAGAAATGCAGAGATGAAGAGCTCATACACTGAGTGTGGCAACTCAACTCATTGACTGTTACTCTACATGTTCTTCAACCACATTCCAAATACCGTTTTAGGGGCACGAGGGTGGCTCAGTCGGTTTCAGTTCAGGTCATGATCTCAGGGTCATGCGATGGAACCCCGTGTTAGGCTTTGGGCTCAGTGCAGAGTCTGATTGAGATTCTCTCTCCCTCTAGTTCACACTGTCTGTCCCTCAAATAAATAAAAATAAAATCTAAAAAAACAAGATTTTTTTATCAGAAAGACATGTCTAATTCTTATCCCCAATCTAAGTCAGATTTTCTTGTTGTCTCATAACTTACTTTCTTGTACTTACCACAGTTTTTATTTATGTGTTTGTTTGTTATTCTTTAGTGTTCTTTCCCCAACTAAGCTGTAAATGATCTCAAGAGAAAGAATCTTGGGGCACCTGGGTGGCTTAGTGGGTTGAAGCCTCTGCCTTCAGCTCAGGTCGTGGTCTCGGGGTCCTGGGATCAAGCCCCGTATCACGCTCTCTGCTCAGCGGGGAGCCTGCTTCCCCCTCTCTCTCTCTGCCTGCGTCTCTACTTGTGATCTCTCTCTCTCTGTCAAATAAATAAATAAAATCTTAAAAAAAAAAAAAAGAGAAAGAATCTTACCTGTACTATTGACCACATCCTCAAAACTTAATCCATTGCAGGTGTTTAATACATATTTGCTAAAGGAATCAGTGAATGGAGAAGGCAGAGCCCAGAGGAAGAAGTTTCCTCCATTTTTGCTGGGGAGGTGGCTGTGGTAGGCAACTTCTAATGTAGCCATCAATGATGCCCACCTCTAGGTATTCATGATCTTGTGTAATCCCCTCACCCTGCTTATGGGCTAATCTGGGGACTTGCTGCTTCTTCTTCTTCTTCTTCTTCTTTTTTTTTTTTAAGAGATCATACTGCTCTTTTTTTTTTTTTTAAGTTTTTATGTTTGTTTGTTTTAAAGAGAGAGAGCATGAGAGGGGAGAAGGTGAAAGGGAGAAGCAAACTCCCCATGGACCCAGGAGCCAGACGTGGGACTCGATCCCGGCACTCCAGAATCACGACCCAAGCTGAAGGCAGTCACTTAACCAACTGAGACACCCTGGCGCCCTGGGGACTTGATTCTAAGGATGAGATGTCCTGTCCCAGATTACATTACAGAAAAACTTTATCTTCCATCTTGGGCACCCTCTTTTACTCTCTTCCTCATTTGCTCTGAAAGAAGCCAGCTCAAATGTGAGGTTCTTTATTAGTTTCCTGGGGGCTGCCATAATAAATTACCATAAACTGGGTGATTTAAAATAACAGGAATTTTATTTTCTCACTGTTCTGGAAGCCAAAAGTCTGAATTCTATGTGTTAGCAGAGCTGTGCTCCCTATGAAGTCTCTAGGGGAGAATCCTTCCTTACCTCTTTAAGCTTCTGGTGGCTTGCAGCAGTCCTCAGCATTCCTTGGGCAACAGGAGTGCATTACTCCAGTCTCTGTCTGTCTTCACATGGCCTCCTTCTCTGTGGCCTCTTATGAAAACACTATCATTGCATTTAGGGCCTGCCCTAATCCAGTATGATTTTGTCTTAATTACATCTGCAAAGATGCTGTTTCTAAATAAGGTCACATTCTGAGGTTCCATGTGGACATAAATTTGGAGGGGAGGATACTAATCAGCCCACTATAGTTGCCTAGTAGAGGGGCCCACATGTCAAGGAACTACTGTCTCTTGCCAACTGACAATGAGAACCTGAGACCTGCCAAAGACCACATAAATGACCTTAGAATGGATCGTCCCCCAGTTGAGCCTTGAGGTGATTACAGCCTTCTGTGCCAGGAGGAAGCGCCCAGCTAAATTGTGCCCAAATTCCTGACCCACAGAAACTGAGATAACAAATGTTGTTTTTAGGACATCGAATTTGGGAGTAATTTGTCATGCAGCACAAATAACTAATACAGATTTTGGTGCCTGGAAGTGGGATGCTGCCATAACAACTACCTAAAATGTGGGAGTGGCTTAGAACCAGGCAGTGATGGGGCGCCTGGGTGGCTCAGTGGGTTAAGCCTCTGCCTTCAGCTCAGGTCATGGTCTCAGGGTCCTGGGATCAAGACCCACATCGGGCTCTCTGCTCAGCAGAGAGCCTGCTCCCCCCCACCTCTGCCTGCCTCTCTGCCTACTTGTGATCTCTCTTTCCCTCTCTCAAATAAAGTCTTTTAAAAACAGAAAGAACCAGGCAGTGAACAGAGGCTGGAATGATTTTTAGGAGTGCATTAAAGAAAGCCTATCTTGAAGAAACTTATTAGAAATATAGGCTTTGGGGGCACCTGAGTGCCTCAATCAGTTAAGTATCTGCCTTTGGCTTGGGTCATGATCCCAGAGTTCTGGGATGGAGCCCTGCATCCAGCTCCCTGCTCAGTGGAGAGCTTTCTTCTCCGTCTGCCCCTCACCCCGCGTGCTCTCTCAAATAAATAAAATAATTTTTAAAAATCTGGACATTGAAGATACTGTCAGTGAGGGCTCAAAGAAAGTAAGGAACGTGTTACTGAAAACTGGAGGAAAGGGGATCCTGGATATGAAGTAACACAAGGTTTAGAAACCGTGTCTTCCGCCATTATGTGGAAAGCGAGAATGTTCCCAATGAAGTGGGTGATCTAATAAGGCGGTTTCTAAGCAGAAGGTACTGCCTGGTTTTTATTAAACAGGAAGGAACCAAGACTTTACAGTTTTGAGATTTTAGTCTCTCTAGATGACAGCCAGTGCTAAAATTTAGCAGTGACTTTCAAGCAAGGATCAAACCCAGATTACTGCAAGGAAATGTGTCTGTCTTAGGGCTGCTGTTAGAAAATACCTGGCCCCCAAAATTCATGTCCTTGCACCCAAAATACATTCATTCTATTTCAACAGGCTCAAAACTTAACTCTCCTACCTCAGCTCCACTGTCCAAAGAACCTAAATATCATCTAAATCACATGTGGGTGACACTGTAGGTGTAATTCATCTTGAAACAAAATTCCTCTGTGAAATCAGATAAGTTACATGCTTCCAAAATACAGTGGTAAGACATGTGCAGGCTAGCCATTCCCATTCCAAAAGGGAGAAATCAGAAGAAGGAAAGGGGTGATGGGTGCCAAGCAAGTCCAAAACCTAGTAAGGCAAATACCATTAGATTTTTATTTTAAGGCTAGAGAATCCTCTCTGGTTTGAGATTCTGCCCTCTGGACCCATTGGGGTTGCAGTCCTACCCCTGCAGCTTTGCTAGACAAGGTCCCACTCACATGGCTCTGCTAGGTGGCCCAGTCCTGCCCCCAGGCCTCAGATGAATCCTCTCTGGCCTATCAAAACCAAGGCATTGGCCCTGATGATTCTGAATTGCCTTTGGGATCATCTTTCTCTTTTCTTGAAGAATAGTGCACATTCACAGCCACTTAACTTTGTTGCCCTGTTTTGTAGAATCTAAGAAGTCCAGAAGCCTTCCTTCATATCTTCCTGTCTTGGTTCCCTTCAGTTCAAACAAGCATTGTTTCTGCTCCTATAATCTCAATCATGTTAGTCTCTACTAACAAGTTTAAATACTTTATTTATTTATTTGACAGAGATCACAAGTAGGCAGAGGGGCAGGCAGAGAGAGAGGGGGAAGCAGGCTCCCTGGGGAGCAGAGAGCCTGATGCGGGCCTCGATCCCAGGACCCTGGGATCATGACCTGAGCTGAAGGCAGAGGCTTAATCCACTGAGCCACCCAAGCACCCTCTACTAACAAGTTTAGATGTATAATGTATTATCTCTACTCATGATAGTGTCTGTCATGTGATGGTCCAATCACATCTTTCGGTGTTCTCTTTCAAACACAATTTCTAATTTTTTGGAATGTGGACAGGCTGAGGATTTTCTAAATCTTTAGGTTCTAGTTCCTTTTGGTTTAACAATTCTTTCTTAGGCTCATCTCTTTCCTTTCACATTTTATTAGTAGGAGGAAGAATCAAGCTGCCCTTCAAACACGTCTTAGAAATAAATCTCTGTTGAGTATCCAGTTTCATTGCTCTCAAGTTCTGCCTTCAAAAGCACTAGGACACAGTTCAACCAAGTTCTTTGCCATTTTGCAATAAGGATTACCCTTTCTCCATTGTCCAACAACATGCTTCCCATTTTCCTCTAAGGCCTTACCAAAATGGACTTACCCATCCACATTTCTAGCATGCACCTCTTGACTCTTCCAGCCTCTCCCCATTACCCAGTTCTAAAGTCACTTCCACATTTTTAGGTATTTGTCACAGCAACACCCTCACTACTCAGTACCAAAATCTGTCTTCATCAGCTTGGGCTACTGTAACAAAATACCATAGACTGAGCATCTTAAAAATGGACATTTATTCCTTACAGTTCTGGAGGCTGGGAAGTCCAAGATCAAGATGTGGGCAGATTTGACTCCTGGCAAGACCCTGTTCCTGGCTTGCAGATGACCACCTTCTTGATGTGTCCCTCACATGGTGGAGAGAAAGCCATCTCGAGTCTCTTCCTTTTCTTGTAAGGACACTAATCCCATCATCCTCATGACCTCCTCCAAATGTAATGATGTAATGATGACCCAAAGGCCCTACCTCCAAATAACATCACAGTAGGGGTTGGAGCATCAACATATGAATTTGGTGGGGACCATAACATGGCCTAAAGGTAAAGTAGAAGGTGTGACTATATAATAGTTTGTGAAGACTTCAGACAAAGGTGGTACCTCAGAAGCCTGTTCAGTCATGGAAAAGGTCCTCTAGAGACACTCAGGGTGCTTCTCCCAGATCCTGTCAAACATAAGGCCTCTAGGATGCTTGAGGTCATTGTTCCGCAGCAGTCACGGCAGAAACTGAAGGTAGAGGAGGACTTTGTTCAGGGAGATTTGTGGGTGTGGCTTTAGTTTAATGGTGTGAACACCCATTAAGGTTCCAGGAAGCCCAGGAGTTCTTGAAAGAGTCATATTTGGACTCTTGGACTGAAGGAGAAAGAGACAGCACAGGCTGAAAAGAGGCCTTCAGACCTCCAGGATTCTGGCAGGAAGCCAACTGAGGTGCTCAGCTGCACATATGTGCTACTTTTTATGAAATAGGATGACTCAGAATGGAGCCAAGAGGCATGGATAATCATTCTCAGGCTCTGAGAACTCCTGAGGGAGTTGCCAACATTTGCCCAGCTGGATTTCAGATTTACTGTGGGCCAGTGACTCCTTTGGGCCTCTCAGAAGAATGTCCATCACTGTTGTCCTAGGCTGGTCCCACTGTAGTATGCTGGGGAGACAAATAATTTGCCTCCTTATTTTCATAAGTCTACAGATTGAAAAAATCTACAGATTGAAAAAATTGAAAAAAAAGATTGAATGTACTTAAGGAACTATACTTAAGGGATTAATTTACACCTAGACTTGATTTATTTTTGAGATTCTGGACTTCCTGCTGATGCTATAGTGGGATGAGGCTTTTGAGGCCCTTCAGAGGGAGATTTTTCATTTTTTGCATATGCAAAAGACATGAATCACTGGCTCCCAGAGGACAGGTTGTAGAGAGGGTAGCCTCTAGGATGGTGCCTGGTGATACCTTTGTGTAGACCGCCCCCCCCCCCGCCCCACTTGAAGGTGGCCTGGACTCGGTGATTTGCTTTTAATTAACAGAATATAGCAAAGTGGTGGAATATCCCTTCTAGGACTAGTTTACAAACACACTGTGATGTCTGTCTTGGGCTCCCTCTTGCTTTTTTGCTCATTAGCTCTGAAGGAAGTCAGCTGCCATGTTGTGGGCTGCCTTATAGAGAAGTTCACATGGCAAAGAACTTGTCTCCAGCCAGCAGCCCACAAGGCCCTGAGCCCCACCAAGAGCCATGTAAGTGATCTGGGAAGTTGATCCTCCACCGTTTGAGCCATAGGATGATGGCAGCCCCAGCCAACACCTTGATCGTTGTGAGGTTATGAGTCGAAGCCCCGTACTGGGTGTAGAGATTACTAAAGAAAAAAGCATTGTGGGTTTTAAGCTGCCACATTTGTAGTCATCTGTTCTGTAGCAATAGATAACTGATACAGGTGGTTAAAAAGAAGAGGCATGCAGGTGAGAGGTCACAGTGACCTGGACTGAGACGATAGCAGCAGACCTCGGAGAAGTGAACAGATCTGAGATGTATTTTGCACATGGATTCGGCAGGAGTTGGTGATGGACTGGATGTGGAGGATGCAGGGGAAGGCAGTGGCAAGGGTCATGCCTAGGTTATCCCAGGGCACGAGCTCCCAGTGGGGAGCGGTGACTTCCTAAGAGCAAACCCCCTGGGGGTAAAGAAGTATTTGTAGGGGCTCAATGAGTGAAATGTAAGGGTGGGTGGATGAGAACCTGCAGCCAAATGACACCACATGTCATTTTCTCTGATGCACAAGTGCCCCCTCATCAGTTTCAGAAGAGTGACCCTGGTAGGTAAGGGTTGGTGAGGATATGAGGAACGTGGAACCCTCATAAACTTTCATACGTTTTATACTGGTTAGTGTATAAGATGATTTACAGCTGTGGGAAACAGTTCGGCAGCTCCTCTGAGAGCTAACCAGAGAATTCCCATATGCTCCAGCAATTCTATCCTAGATATATACCCCAAAGAACCAAAAATAAGGATTCAAGCAAATACTTGTAAACAAATGTTCATAGCAGCACCATTCACAACGGCTGGAGATGGAAACATCCCAGATGTCTTTCAACACGTGAGCAGATTAACAAAATGTGGTATATCCATATGATGGAATATTATTCAGTCATAAAAAGGAAAGAAGCACGGATTCCTGCTACTAAACCTCAAAGACATGATGCAGAACAAGAGAAGCCAGAACAAAAGGTCACATATTGTATGATTTCATTCATATGACATTTCCAGAACAGACAAACCCATAGAGACAAAAACCAGACCAGTGGTTGCCAAGGCCTGGGTGGAGAAGGGAATTGGGAGTAACCATTTCATTGATACAGAATTCCCTTTTACGGTGATGAAAATGTTTTGAAATTAGATAGAGGTGTGGTTGTACAGCATTGAGAATGTGCTGAGTGCCACTGAATTGTACAGTTTAAAATAGTGGTCGATTTTATGTTCTGTGAATTTGACCTTAATTAAAAAAACCAATATGACAATTAGCCCCATTATTCTCAAAAGGATCTTTCCTTTTTATTTTATTTTTTTTAAAGATTTTATTTATTGATTTGACAGAGAGAGATCACAAGTAGACAGAGAGGCAGGCAGAGAAAGAGAGAGAGAGAGAAGCAGGCTCCCTGCCGAGCAGAGAGCCCGATGCGGGACTCGATCCCAGGACCCCGAGATCACGACCTGAGCCGAAGGCAGCGGCTTAACCCACTGAGCCACCCAGGTGCCCTGATCTTTCCTTTTTAAACTGAATTATTTCATAACACAGTTAAAAGGCCAGTTAAAGTATTAACAGACCCAGGCTACTAGATGAATTTTCTAAGTGCTTGGAACAAGGGTGGTGAACTTGTGAGTCTGACATGTTTAGTCAGTCACTTATTGGATAATCTGCTTGAGTAATTGCCAGGGAAGTATGTTCACTTTCTTTTCCTTTGGTGGCTTGGTATAGCTCTCATTCCAAGTGGGGTCTTTGAGGATTTGAGATAAGGAAGCAGTTGAAAACCATATAGCCTTTCTCCCTTCCCCCCCCTATGTTTTCCCTCTAGTTGGAGTTTCTTTTCCAGTTTCAGAAGCATTGTGTATGTCATCAGTTTTTAAGAGCTGAACAAGTATAGTGGTGCCTGTGAGGTTCAGTTGGTTAAACATCTACCTTCAACTCAGGTCGTGATCCCAGGGTCCTGGGCTCAAGCCCCATGTTCGGAAGCAGGGAGCCTGCTTCTCCCTCTCTCTCTCTCTGCAGCTCCCTCTGCTTGTACTCTCTCGCTCTCTCTGTCAAATAAGTAAAATCTTAAAAAAAAAAAAAAAAAGTTGAACAGTATAGCAGTTTATGCAAACAGTGGAAATCGATGAACTCACTACCAGAGGCAGCCTTTGTTAATTCTTTCCTGCTGCCCTTCTCTGAAACCAGGTTGGCATTTACCTGCCCCTAGCATAGCACCTGTAATGGCAGCTGGCTTTTGTGGAAACACAAATTACCTCCTTTCCAGAAACTCTGCAGAAACCCAAGCTTTATTCTGTGGTAGGAACTAACACCTCTAAGATAATCTTCACCTACCTTATCTTATTTAACCTCCTAGCAGCCCTGGGAGGTGGGCGCAGACAGACAGATGACTGTCGTCATCCCTGTTTTATAGATGAGGAAATCGTCATCCCTGTTTTATAGATGAGGAAATAAAACTAATCGAGGTTAACTAGGCTTAACCAATCTTCAGTAATTGATCCAAAAATATTTATTGACAACCTACTGTGTGCCCAGCAATGGGCTGGATCACCCAGCTGTTAAGTGGCAGCTCATCCTGGAACCGAGAACAGACCTGATTCTGGTGCCATAGCCCCATTTTCCAACCCAAGCCACCATCAATGTAGCTGAGGCAAGGGTTACTGCAATGTGCTCCTTACTGCACCTTGCCCAGAAGTCTTCCCACCTACTCAAGACAAGAATAAATTAGTTGGTCTGAAGGCCTAGCAATACCCCTTCTAGCATAGTACTTCCAAAACCTTAAGGTGCAGACAGATACCACGGGGATCTTATTCAAATGCACGCTTGGGTTCACTCTGCCTGAGCTGGGGCCTGAGAGTCTGTATTTCTCACAAGTACCCAGGTGATGTCAATGCTGCTAATTTATGACCCATTCTTTGCCTCGCAGGGTTCCAGTGCTCCCTTAGCCACTGTCTTCAACCTTGAGAGGCCATCTTCCACGCCTCCATGTCCCAGGCCCATGTTCCTGAGTTCAGAATAATGCAGGCCTTGAGTGGCACCCCAGTTCAGTTTTGTAGTATATCACTTCAGGCATTGTAACACACATTCACTGAGCACCTACTCTAGGGATACAAGTTGGTCTCTACCATCAGAGAATTCAGGGTTTAAAGAAGGAAACAGGGGGTGCCTGGGTGGCTTAGTCTGTTAAGCAGCTGCCTTCGGCTCAGGTCATGATCCCCGGGTCCTGGGATTGAGCCCTACATCAGGCTCCCTGCTTGGCGGGAAGCCGGCTTCTCCCTCTCCCTCTGCCTGCCTCTCTGCCTACTTGTGCTCTCTCTCTCTGTGTCAAATAAATAGATAAATTCTTCAAAAAAAAAAAAAAATGAAGGAAGCAGATCAAGTAAAAGATAATATAGGCAACACGCGCAAGTCTGGGCTAAGTACAAAGTGCGCTTAGGGCTGGAGGACATACCAGGTCCTGAAGGAAGTGAGTTGAGTACCATTCCAGAGAAGACATGGGTTGGGGACTAGCACTGATGATTTAAGACATTGTAGTGAGAGTGAAGGGACCAGCAGCATGTTTGCCAGGGCAAGTCAAATGAAGGAGAAGCTCCAGGACTCCGTGCTCAAGAGTTGTGGGGTTATCAGATCCAAGGATAGCTGGTGCTCTAGTGCAGTCAAGTTCTATTCCAGCTTGGACAAGTCGTACAGTCCCTCCGAGCAGTTAGAGCCTGGTGAAAGCTCATCATCAGTCAGAACAGAAATGCTTTGCTCAATTTTACAGAAATAACGTGCCCAGAGGCACACTAATCATCACACCCCAGGGGGGCTCTTTCTCCAGGTGACTTGAAAGTTCCAGTAATAAACTGGAAATCAGCAGGAGAAACCGACTGGAACACTGGTTTTCCGTTGTGGTGGTGTCTTCCTTTTTTTAACTGTGATTTTTCGAAATAATATTCTCCCTATTGTGTTTGCTGGTTATAAAAGTAATATTACCTGAATATCCATTAGTAGGGGCTTGTTCAATAGCTTATAAACACGCATTAAATAACAGGGTAGCCATTGGACAAGAGGCCTATTATATGCACTGAAATGAAAGATGCTCATAGTAGAAAAAGTGAAAAGCAGTAAGCGTTCGATATAAAGGCAATGCTTCTCATAAGTAACAATGAAGGATTGTATAAAAGTTTTATTATTGACACACACACAGTTTTCTATACTTCTGATGTGTTTTGTTTTGTTTTGTTTTGTTTTTTAAAGATTTTATTTATTTGACAGAGATCACAAGTAGACAGAGAAGCAGGCAGAGAGAGAGAGGGAAGCAGGCTCCCTGCTCAGCAGGGAGCGCGATGCGGGACTCGATCCCAGGACCCTGAGATCATGACCTGAGCCGAAGGCAGCGGCTTAACCCACTGAGCCACCCAGGCGCCCCACTTCTGATGTTTTTATATGCACTTGTAAATGTGTGTTTATCGTGAGATAGTCAGGGATGTGCAGACCAGCAGGAAGTACAATTATTTGTGGCAGGTGGTTGATTTACCGGTTACCACTATTCTCCAGGAGAGGTCCTTGATTTGCTGAACAAGTTTGGAGGTGAGTGAGGGGGAGCAAAGTGTGCCCAGCTGGTTCGCTGTGTGGTGGAAAAGGATGAGTCAGGGGAATGCTGGGAGAGAGGAAGAGGAGGGGCCATGGAGAGTGAAGAACAAGAGAAAAGGAAACCCCTGGGCTAGGGGAAAGGGAGAGGATGCGTATCGGGGTAGGAAAGGACTGGACTGAGAGTTTGAACCCCATGTGACGTGTCACTTCAATCTTGTTCCTCCAAAAAGCTTAAGTAAGTTTTGCTTTCAGGCATATATTTGATTTGGAGCAGATCTACACAGTTCTGAGTCCTGTTTCAAGATTAACACTGGGTGATACCAGAAGCTGCCCAGCAGGCCCAGTCACATCGGAGTTTGTTATGTGATTTTTTTTTCCCCCTACAAAAATGGAAGTCTAACCCAAGAGAAATGAAAATATGTCCACCCAAACACTTGTGCATGAATGTTCCTAGCAGCGTGATTCATAATAGCCAAAAAGTGAAAACAGAAGATAAATGGACAGACAAAATGTGACCTGTCCCTATGCTGAAATAGTATTGGGCCATACAAAGGCAAGAAGTGCTGATGCACGCTACACTGTGCATGAATCTTGAAAACATTCCACTAAGTGAAGGAAGCCAGACAGAAGAGGTCACATACTGTATGACTCTACTTATATGAAATGTCCACGACAGGCAGATCTCTAGACACAAAGTAAATTAGTGATTGCCAGGGAGGAGGGGAATTGGGGGAATGGGAAGGGGGGGCAGTTGGAAGATGAAAGCCAAGGAGTATGGGTTTCTTTTTTGGACGATGAAAATGTTCTACAGTTGGCTGTGATGATATGAACGTACTAAAAATTTGAATGATGTGCTTTAAATAGTTGAATTGTATGGTTTGTATGATATACAGCAATAAAATTGTTCAAGTAAGGGATGGAGGGAGGGAGGGAGGGAAGGAAAGATGGGAGGAAGGAAGGAAACAAAGGGGAGCCAACCTTCCGTTCTTATGATAAACCAGTGTCTGTCAAACTTCAATAGACATACCAACCACTGAGGGCCTTGTTAAAATGATTCCTAGGTGTGGGAGTGGAACCTGGGGTTCTGCATTGCTTCGAAGCTGCCTGGTGATGCAGTTGCTTCTACGTGGTCCTAGGTGGTTCTGGTGAGCGAGTGTAGACACCTCCATGGTGCCCGTCACTCAACAGCCCCTGCCTAGGTGATGGGCCTAACTACAAGCGAGTGCCATATGAACCCATCCTCCAGCCACAGCTGACTGGCTCAGGAATGGGCATCTGACCCAAGCTGGGCCAAAAGGAAGCTCCTGGCAATTGAGACTTAAACATTAAGCCAGTCAGAGGTCATGGTGTCCAGGCTGAGGCAGTCATTGTCTGTCCCATGATATTGAAGTGGTGAAAGCCCTTCTGCGGAAAAAGGAGAAGGCTGTGGAGAGAAGCAGAAAGGAACAGTATTCCCGGCTTACTGCACTTCTTGTCCCACAGCCTTCTCCAAACATCTCCCTTTTGCTTAGAGTGGCACCTCGTCCCTCTAAATGCCATCAAATGGCCACTGTTGTTTTTTTTTTTTAGTGGGCGTTTAAGTTGTTTGATTTTTCTGCTAGTAGAAATAGCAGTGACATGCTTTTCACACTTGTCCAGTTGTTTTCTTGGATACATTTTTAGCAGTGGATTCACTGGAGAGGTCGAACTACGTTATGTTCTCCCATAGCGGGAGAGCACATGCTGGTGGTGGTGGTGTTTGTTTTTTCACCTAAACTTCTGTTCTCCACATATATCATAATAAGATCTTACAGTCTGTGAACGGAAAATTTAAGCATTTGCTGAACTTGACTTGGCTCCAGTCCTTCATCTTCTCAGAGTTGGAAGGAACCTTAGCAATCCCATCCTGCATTTCCTCAGCTTTGGAACACTTCCCTTGACCCTGTCTGAATCATCTCGCACACAGCCTTTTTTGCCGCTGGCTTCCCTCACCGTGTGCCAATGGCCCAGGTCTCTCCTTTGGGAGCCACAGAAACACCATCGCTTTCCTGGGACAGCTTTTCATGTGTCTCACTTGTTAGCCTTGCTACTGACTGTGATAAAAAAACAAAAGCAAAAACATATAAGGTAAAATTTACCATCATAACCATTTCTAAGTGTATAGTTGAGGGGATCTAAGTATATTCACATTGGTGTATACTCAGTCTCCACAGCTTTCTCATCCCACAAAACTGCAATTCTGTACTTATTAAACAACAGCTTCACTTGGTAGCCTTTTGAAGCCCAAATGGAAAAGTGGATTTGAAAAAGTCACACTTCCTAAAGAATTGTAATACCTCACTTGACAGTTGTGATTTCCAGCTGAGAAACAAGACACAGTGGTTACTCAAATATACAGGCATATGACACTTCGATGTAGCTTAAAAATAAACTGTCAGACTCTCCATTTTTATCACCACCATCATCATCATCGTCATCATCTACCATCACCAGATAATGTACAGAAGTGACATCCTTTCTGCCACCCTGGCAATGGGATTAAAGAGAGGAGTCTTCTCCCTCTCCCTCTCCTTCTGCTGCTCCCCCTGCTTGTTCTCTCCCTCCTTCTCTGTAAAATAAATAAGTAAAATCTTAAAAAAAAAAAAAAAAAAAGAAAAGAAAGACAGAAAAAGAAAAGGAAAGAAAGTAAGGAAAAAAGAAAAAAGGAAGCAAACACCAATCTTTCTGAAGGAAGTTCTGGTCCCTCTTAAGTGCAGTCCCCAGACCAGCGGTAGCAGCATCATCTGGCACTTAGTAGGTACCCCTTAAATATTTCTTCTTGGGGCCACAAGATTGGGAGCCAGATTTATATTTCACTGATTTTTTTCTTACCGTGTGTATTTCCTTTTGAAAAAAGGTTAATAAAATCAGTATGAATCAATATCAATAAATACCAGTCCCCTTTTATCCTTCACAAAATTGCTGAATGAGAGCTGGAAGTGACCATAGGGATTACGCAGCTTGTTGGAGTTACCCCAGATAGCTCTGTGACTCTGGCTGCTTTATTTTTTTTTATTCGAGGGGAAATTCATAACATAACATTGGCCATTTAAGGTAAACAATTCTTTGTCATTTGTTACATTCACAGTGATATGCAACTAGGTTTTTAAACATTACAGTTCCAGAACATTTTCATCATCCCAAAGGAAACCCCACACCCATTAAGTAGTCACTCCCCAACCTCCAGCCTTTGTAACCACCAGTCTACTCTCCACCTCTATGGACTTGTCTATTCTGGACTTTTCATATACATGGAATTCTACACTATGTGGCCTTCTGTGTCTGGCTTCTTTCTCTCAGCCTCATATCTTTGCGGTTCATCCATGTTGCATCATGTGTCAGTGCTTCCATCTCTTTTCATGGTTGAACATATTCCATTATGTGAATAGGCCACATTCTGTTTATCCCTTTATCTGGTGATAGACATTTGGATTGTTTTCCACCCTTTGGCTACTGCCAGTAGTACTGCTGTGAACATTCGTGTATAAGATTTTGCAGGAGTCTCTCTGTTCAGTTATTTGGGGTACGTGACCCTGGCCTCTTGATTCCCTCATTGCATTGCCTGCCAGACGTAACTAGCGTACACTGTGTCCTAACACGGTCTTCGAAAGACCCCACCAAGTAGGTGTGTCAGCTCTTGGAGAAGATGGCGCTGTAGTTGTACCTAATGCCCACGAGGTGGCGCTGACACTTAAATTAAAAAAAAAAAACCTGCCTGGCCAAGCCAGTTCTCCAGGTTACCAGGAAAGTTCCTGGTGTCCTTTATTCAACCAGAAGCCAAGCATTTCCTCTTGGATACTCAGCAAGACCAAAGGCAGAAACAGCAGCTTTACACCCAATACTCCTGTGACTGACCCATATACAAATACCCAGAGAGATTAAGTTGTTCATAACCTGAGACCTTTGTTTTTCGTCAGACAGCTACTTAGGGGACCTGATTGGTTCCTGTCCCTGAAAACATGAGGAGATTAGTAAGTGTCTAGGATGTCTAAGTCTCAACATTATATGATTTAGTTTTGGAATCTAGGTAAGATTTGGCGGGGTGAGGTCCAGAGACAACAATCAAGAAAGAATTCTTTGAAGCAAAATGGGGTTTTCTTAAAGCACCGGGACAGGACCCCTGGACCGAAAGAGCTGCTGCCCCAGGATTGTGAGGAGTGACTGATTCTGTACTTTGGAATTGAGGGAGGTAAGGAAAAGGGAGATTTTCAAAAGAACTTCCAGATGCTTAAGAGGATTTACAAGACACTGGAGGCATCACCATTGTCAAGTTAAGGTTGTTTTTCCCTCCAGCAAGGCATTAACATTAAGACAGTTGTGAGCTTCCTGGAGGAATATTATATTCTGCCTCCATCAAGGATTTGTCAACAGACTGCAGATTATAAGGGCATTTAATTTTTAAAAGATTTTATTTATTGTCACCAAGAAAGCATGGACAAGCAGGGAGAGCGGCAGGAGAGGGAGAAGCAGGCTCCCCACCAAGCACAGAGCTCAATCCCAAGACCCTGGGATCATGACCTGAGCCCAAGGCAGACCCTTAACCGCCTGAGCTACCCAGGTGCCCCAAAAGCATTTAATCTTATCTACATTTCCTTCTGGAAGTTAAGTTATTGACAAGAAGGCTTTTTTTCTTTTTTTAACTTTTTAAAATTTATTTGACAGAGACAGAGGCAGGCGGGGATGGGGGAAGCAGGCTCCCTACAGAGCGCAGAGCCCCATGCTTGGCTCTGTTGGGTCCCCAATGTTGTGTCCCCCAGTAATGGGTCCGTGATTAAAAGAGCGAGACTGATACAAAGCGAAGGTCAAGCAAAGCTTTATTTTACGCCAAGCATAGAGAATCAAACCTGCCAGCCGGGGGCCACGCCTCTTACAGAGAGGGCGACCCCTCCCTGCCTCACAGACTAACTTTTATAGAGCAAAGGCTGTGTGGTTGAGCCTGACCACACGCCGGTGGCCAATGAGATTGCAACACACAGAAAAAGCTGCACAGTCATGCTAGGTCACACACGGGTGGCCAATTGTACTACAGTTCACCCCATAGTAGCTGATGGAGCAGGAGGCTGGCTGAAGACAAAGCGAAAGCTGGCACCTTGCACCCCTTCTCCACCCGCTCCCCTCGGTAATGTGACATTCCTCAGGCACCCCTGACTGCCATAAACGAGAAACAAATCGTTAACTTGCAGAGATCACAATCCTACAAGACAGGAGTCTCCCTTGGTTTACAAATGTCCTAGAGATCTACAAAGAAGTGACCTTATCAATAGCACAATTTCCAGAGGCAGATAACTCAGTTCCTCAAGCCCTAAATAAAGTTAAATTTCTTCTAAACCCAAATCTCACTAGCAAAGATGCTTGATAGCAGAAATGTGCGTGGCTTACCAAAAGGCAACATTGATCAAGCCGCAAGGCCTCCAGTATCCCGGCACCTTGTAGGCCCTCTTTAGCATATGAAAGCTCCATTGAAACCTCCCTTCCCCTCTCCTTCCCCCAACCGCAGGGTACAGAACCTGCCATCCCTCACAACCTGGGGCAGCTGCTCTTCCTGCCCATGGGTCCTGTCCCCGTGCTTTAATAAACCATCATTTTGCACCAAAGATGTCTCAAGAATTCTTTCTTGGTCATCGGCTCCGGACCTCAGCCCACCAAACCTCACCTAGGTTCTAGAACTTCATCAGTAGCTATTTGAATTAGCCTATCACCTTAGTCAGGATGGGTGCTTTCCTTTCATCATTCCTAATACATTATTCCTTCTAAGCACTAAAACCAAACATTAAGTATTTAGTCCATGAAGGGTGATGTAAGCCCCACACAGTATAAACCCACAATCTGGGGTTGTCTGTCATTCCATTGTGATGCTTCACTTGATGCACTCACTTGTTTCATTATCGCCATGGCTGAATTACACGGTGAGGGTAAGTCATGTGCCCAGCTTGCTCACTGCAGAAGCAGAGCCTAGCACGGAACCTGGCCTAGGAGATGTGTTACTGAAGACTTACTAGAACAAGGAAGAGATGAATGAATGGGAAAAAATAAACCCAGCATTCTTTGTGAAAGTGTTGCTGCAAGGAGATCCCCAACTCAAGGCTCCTTGATGAAGTTCTAGAACCTAGGTGAGGTTCGGTGGGGTGAGGTCCGGAGCCGATGACCAAGAAAGAATTCTTGAGACATCTTTGGTACAAAATGGTGGTTTATTAAAGCACGTGGACAGGACCCATGGGCAGGAAGAGCTGCTGCCCTGAGGATGTGTGGAGCGGTCTATTATATACTTGTAAATAGGGGAGGGGATTAGGGATGATGTAAGTCTAAGAACTTTTGCCTTAGGAATTTTGGAAGCAAGGTTTCTAGGACCTTGAGGGTCTCTAGGAAATTTGGAAGCAAGGTTTCTAGGACCTTGAGGGGCTAGCTATTGTCTGGGGAAAAGTTTATTCATTACCAGTAATAAAACCTTCTCGTGAGACCCTTTAGATGTATGTTGTTGGGTCCATGGTCAAAGGAGCGAGACTGATAAAAAGCGAAGGTCAAGCAAAGCTTTATTTCATGCCAAGCATCGAGAATCAAACTAACTGTCAAACAGACTGGTCGGGGCCACCCCTTACAGAGAGGGCAACCTCTCTCTGTTTCACAGGCTAACTTTTATAGAGCAAAGGCCATGTGGTTGGGCCTGGCCACACACAGGTGGCCAGTGAAATTGTAACACACAGAGAAAGCTGCACAGTCATGCTAGGTGACCAACTGAATTACAATTTACCCTAGTAGACATTTGAACCAGCCTATCCACCTTGGTCAGAGTTGGCGCCCAAAAGGTGCCCAAAGGGGGGGGGGCACACTCCTTGGTAACTGGGGAGACAGTATGCGTCCCCCCACTGATCGGATATCTTCACCTGGCCTGACCCACCCTTGTATTTGGGCTTTGTTACCTGGGACTGGTTTCCCGGACTCGTTTTTAAGTAAGTTCCCCTGGGGGGGGGCAGAGTCCGTTTAAGTTTTACAACAAAATGGCAGTTCCACCGGGGTGGGCCGCTCCGGCTGAATAGGCGTTTACAGTTCCCTCACTAATTAATAAGTAAAGGTCTGACCTATCTTATTTTATATTCGTTCATGAGTCATGTTCTTAACTTGTGAAAAGCAGACTTTTGATGTAGTTTTTGGAGTGTGTGGTTGGGGTCCAGAGCTGATGGCTAAGAAAGAATTCTTAAGAGGTCTTTGGTGCAAAAAAGGTGATTTTATTAAAGCACAGGGACAGGACCCTTGGGCAGAAAGAGCTGCCACCGGGATAGTGAAGGGCAACTGATTATATACTTTGGGGTTGGGAAAAGTAAAGCTAAGGAAAGTTCCAGAAGGATTTCATATGCTGAAGAAGACTCAGAGCATCCAGAAAGTCTTGCATTGTCAAGCTAAGGTAGAGCTTCCCTCAAGTAAAGCATTCACATTAAGACAGTTGGGAGTTTGCTGGAAGAACATTATACTGCGCCCGCCTCCTCAAGTATTTGTCAGGCAGCATGTTAGAAGGTATTTAATTTTATCTACATTTCCTTCTGCCTTTGTGTCCTACATCGCTTTCACATGCCTTTCACCCTAAGTCTAGCTTAGGGTGAATACTAAGCAGATAGGGGTGGTACTCCTGCTTACATAAGGGGCACAAGTCATAGGGAAATAACCCAGGCTCAAGCCTTCAGGAACTGAACTTCTGGCAAGAAACCTGGAAAATAAACAAAAGACAGCGTTGAGTGCCCTCTAGGGAGCTTCCCTCTGAGCCTGCAGTCAGCAGGGGCCCTTCTTGGCCTTACATTGCGCCCGGCTCCTGTATTCTGTTCTAATCACCTCTTTTTTCTCTTTCAAGATTTTATTTATTTATTTGACAGAGAGAGAAGGTGAGCGAGCACAGGCAGGGGAAGCAGCAGAGGGAAAGGGAGAAGCAGGCTCCCCAGTGAGCAGGGAACCCAACTCGGGGCTCCATCCCAGAACTCCAGGATCATGACCTGAGCTGAAGGCAGATAGTTAACTATAATCATCTCGTTGGAGAGTCTGACTAGGCTTACCAGATTCTGTGCTTCTCGAGGTGTAAATGTGGCTGATTCATTCTTGCATCGCCAGTACCTAGCACTCAGTAACCTCCCAAGAAATGTTTACAGTGGATGAAGGTTAAGTGTGAAGGGAATTTGTGATCTTTCCCTCCAGCTGGCCAGCTTGAGCCAAGCATCTCCCTTTCACACTCTCAGAATACCCTCTTCCTTTTATGTTCCTATGTATACTGCCGCTCCCTGTGGCCCCCCTCCCGCCACCCACCCCGGGGGGGTGGGTATGTGTACCCTGACAGCTGTTCCAGGTTCAGCTGACCACCCCATCCCAGCTACAGTGGGCCACCCTCAGCCTGGGAGGCAACTGCAGGATGGGAGAACAGGGGCTGGTTCAAAGCTTTGCTAGCTTCATGTGTCCTGACACTGTTGTTGCTGGTTAGCATCAAAGCTAAAATACAGAATCATTTTCTTGGCAGTGAACCCCATCTCATCCTGAAGTAAGAAGAAGGGGAATGTTTCTGCCCACTGGTCATCAAATCCTAGGCTCCTCATTGTGGCACACTGATTTCAGGTATGAACTACTGTGGAAGGAGTATATTTATTTGTGTGTGTGTGTGTGTGTGTGAATATATACATAATCTAAGTGATTACGGTTATTTGTATTTTCTTATTTTAAATGTAGTCACATTGTTTTGCTTTCTTCTTTTTTAATGATGCCTTCTACTTATGGCAGTTGAATGCAGTTTTTTATGTATGGCAATAAGGTCCTTCATTTTTTATCTAAATAAGAGTCGATTTAAAGAAAAAAAAGTGATACAGGTATATGCTTATGACAAAAATTATGAAGCACGATTCAAATAAGTCAGATTAATTTTTAGTGGAATAGGGATTGTTGACGAAGATGTGGCTTGGCCTGAGTGAAGCCGGGAGTCAGGCAGTGTGCGCCACACCTGGACACTGTCTGCAAAATGATACAGAAGGCAGGTTTTCTTTAGGAGAGATCAGACTTTTCCTCACATTGTTAATCTGTGACCCACACATGATCACAGCCTTGACAAACTACAGCTATACAGCTTTTTGCCGAGTCCATTACTCACCAAGGAATCTTCAGATTCCTCGTTTACTAATAATCCTAATTACAGGTCCCTTAACTGAAGTAGGGCAGTGTTCTGGACAGGAGATTTGCGAGGTCTGGTTATAGGAATACAGGCCTCACTTAAGATGGATAAACAGACATCTGGCTTCCAAATTAATCTCATGAACTTTATCAGCACGAACCTGTCTCATTTTACTTTGACCCAAGTTTTTCAACTTAAAACAAGGACAACAGGGGTGCCTGGGTGGCTCAGTGGGTTAAGCCTCTGCCTTCGGCTCAGGTCATGATCTCAGCGTCCTGGGATCCAGCCCCTCATCGGGCTCTCTGCTCAGTGGGGAGCCTGCTTCCCTCTCTCTCTGCCTGCCTCTCTGCCTACTTGTGATCTGTCAAATAAATAAATAAAATCTTTAAAAAAAAAAAGGACAACAGACATTGGATGTGAAATGTGTCTTTCCTGGTTGACTGCCCCTCTCTCTGAGGGCAGGGCCTGGGAGTCCTGTTTTGGTGATTTCCCTAGGGGCCTAGCACAGGGCCGGCCACAGGTAGACAGGATGGAGAGAGGAAACAAAAGCTATTTCCCCATAGGAGGGGAGGGGCAGTAGCATATATACAGTGTGACACACACACAGAGGGGACAACATCCCTGTGTGTTGGTATTTCCATGGGTTACTGAGATGCACAAAGACTTAACCAAAAAGTGAAGAGCAGCATTGTTTTTAATGAATTTTAGTCCAGAATAGAGAGGAAAGTACTAGCTGTTACCCAGCTTGTTAGTACAAGTATAAACAATGGCTTTTTGTTCCCCATTGACGCAAGTTACAGACTCTCCAATGGACAGGATAAGACACTTGAATCTAGTTTTGAAAAACCAGCCTGAAACTAGCAGTACTGCTGGCATGTAAAAAGCTTTCCCGTACTCTTTGCCCCACACCCACTCCCATCTAGCAATCAAGTTCTGAGACTTTCTTGATCAAGAGATTTTGTGAGAAAATTTCTTTCGAGACTTTTAGTCATTCTTCTTGATTTTGCTGCTGACGTCCTTGACCTCCGCTGCTGGATGAGGGAGTCGGCACAGTTCTTCAGGAGTTCTTCTGAGGCACTTTGATCGTGACCTGTAAGAAGAGTACAGAGCAGCTGTTCAGTCTTCATGCTTCCCTGCGATCTGTGGGCACTCTCAGCTGGCGTGCTGCCTGAGGACGAGCACAGCGGCTTCCTTTACTTCTGATAGCTTGACAGACAACTGGCCAATCCCAGGGACATCGCCAGGACCCTGTTCTGCATGAGAACACTCTCTGCCTCCCCTTAACCCAGTCATTTTTTGATTGTCAGCGGGCAGAAGAGGGGAGGATCACTACGGCATCTAGTAGGTAGAAGTCAGGAATGCTGCTCGTGGAATGTCCCACAGTGCACAGAACAAACCCCAAAACAAGAATTACACAACTCCAAATGTCAATAGTGCTGAGCTTGAGTGACCCTGACCTACCTCTGTACCTTCCTCCAAAACAATTAAAGGGAAAAAAATAACATGCTGATAGTTCATGGATGTCTCAGTGTGTTATGGTGGGAAGATTCCAGACTCAGGTGCAATTGGGGTTAAATCTTTCCTCCAAAACAATCAAAGGAAAAAAAAAATAACATGCTGATAGTTCGTGGATGTCTCAGTGTGTTAAGGTGGGAAGATTCCAGACTCAGGTGCAATTGGGGTTAAATCCCTGTTTTACCCCCCATGGGGCAAGGGCTTCACTTCTGTGTGCCTCGCTTCCTCATCTGTATGATGGGGTAATGACAGAATCTCCTTCCTGAGCCTGTTGTGAGCACTGACCCAGATGACCTGCATAAGGAAGTCTAGCAGATTCTGGACAAAGTAAGCTCTCTGTAAGGATGACTTCCAAAGAAGACATCTTCTCAATAGTGCCCCTTGCAAACTGGATTTCTCTTCTGAACAGTTTTTAATCCTATTTTTTAAAAGATTTTATTTATTTATTTGACAGAGACACAGGGAGAGAGGGAACACAAGCAGGGGCAGAGGGAGAGCGAGAAGCAGACTTCCCGCCGAGCATGGAGCCTGAGGCAGGGCTCAATCCTAGGACCCTGGAATCATAACCTGAGATGAAGGCAGACGCTTAACAACTGAGCCACCCAGGCGCCCCTTTAATCATATTTTTGTCAGGATTATCACTCAAGTTCCCCAAACTCAAAATACAGGAATCTTTAGTATCACGCGCACAAAGCACAGTGCCTGGCACGGAGCTGAAGCAGCTGTGCCTCCTTTGCCTGCAGCCCCCACCCTCCAGCCATCAAGTCCTGCCACTTCTTTTCTTCAAAAAGCTTCTTTCCATTCTCCAACACCCCAGTGCCCGAGCCCTCCAGCATCAGCAACTTACACCTGGATTCCTGCACAAACCACCTCAACTCAAGCCTCTTTTCGGGCTCTCCCTCCCACTGCCCTCCAAGCAATCCTGCTGCTGTGACTCCTGGGGCTCAATCCTAGCACCGCCCCCCTACACCGGGCCTAAATAATCTTTTTTTTTTTTTTTTAAAGATTTTTATTTATTTATTTGACAGACAGAGATCACAAGTAGACAGAGAGGCAGGCAGAGAGAGAGAGGGAAGCAGGCTCCCTGCTGAGCAGAGAGCCCGATGCGGGACTCGATCCCAGGACCCCGAGATCATGACCTGAGCCGAAGGCAGCGGCTTAACCCACTGAGCCACCCAGGCGCCCCACCGGGCCTAAATAATCTTATCACTGTTTTGATGAACAGTTACAAGCCAGTGAATGTCATGATCAAATCTGGGTCTTGCCTCTTGTATGGGACAATTTTATTTATTTTTTAAAAAGGATTTTATTTATCTGAGAGAGAGAGAGAGAGAGAGAGAGTGCGAGCACATGAGCAGGGGCAGAGGGAGAGGGAGAAACGGACTCGCCTGCTGAGCAGGGAGCCGGACATAGGGCTTGATCCATCCTGGGACCATGACCCAAGCTGAAGGCAGAGGCTTAACCAACTGAGCCACCCAGGCGCCCCTGGACAGTTTTAAATAAACAGGCAAACAGGTTTATGTTAATCCAACGAGCTTCTTGAGAACACAGGTTGTGGCTTACCAGATGACCGAGTGAAGTGCCCATCTGCCCTTCTCACCCTGCTCCTCCTGGCTGGGTTGCATGCCCTGAGCCTTCTCTTTCCCAATCCTGGGAAAGTCCAGCTCTGCCGTTACTCTTTGCTTTAAATATGCTTGTGTTTATTGCCTGGTTAAACTGTAATTAGTGTCCCTTGTAGGAAAAACCATTTTCGCTTTGGTGCCTTTCTTTGCTATCTTCTCCATAATTTTAAATAAAGGTACCTAAGTATGTATGTATGTATATATAGCCTTTACATTGGGCTTACACTACACGTATGGCTTTGTATCCTATCTTTTCACTTTAAAGGATGATTTTCCATGTCAAATATCCTACAAAAGTATTTTTAAAGGATTTATTTATTTATTTATTTATTTGGGAGGAGGAGAGAGCCGAGCCGGCCCACATGGGGGACGGGGCGGGGTAGAGGGAGAGAGAGAGAACCCTCAAGCCGACTCTGCACTGAGCACGCAGCCCAACGTGGGGCTAGATCTCACGGCCCTGAGATCATGACCTAAGCCGAAACCAAGAGTCAGATGCCCAGCCAACAGTGCCACCCCAGTTACCCCCTACAGAAAAGATTTTTAATGGCTACCTAGTAAACCATGATTTGGGTGTTCCATAATTTATTGGGCATTTATGTTACATTTGACTTTTCCATATTTGAGAGACCATGCTGTGATGAACAGTTATGGAATATCACTTTCTTTGTACTTCTGATTCATCCTTCAGGCTATATTCCTATCACTGACATTATGAAATCAAAGGATATTGGTATATTTATGGCCCTTGGTCTCTAACACCTCACAGCTTGATTTTTTTTTTAAAGATTTATTTATTTATTTGACAGACAGACATCACAAGTAGACAGAGAGGCAGGCAGAGAGAGGAGGAAACAGGCTCCCTGCTGAGCTGAGAGCCCGATGTGGGGCTTGATCCCAGGACCCTGGATCATGACCGAGCTGAAGGCAGAGGCTTTAACCCACTGAGCCACCCAGGTGCCCCTCACAGCTTGATTCTTATTAGAAGCTTTTCCCTTACTGCTTTGGCCCACTGGGATCTGTCCTTCCTCTCAAGTCTTATAGAACTTGGTGCGTAACAGCCTAGCAAAGGAGTGTGTAGGTGTAGTGATGGCCAGGTGCCAAGTATTTCTCATGAGACAGAGCAGAGACTGGGTCCTCACCCTTTTCTGTGGCTTAAAACAAGAGATAAGTAATAAGTGCTGATGGGAGTCGAGCACCAGAGAGAGCTGAGAAGGCGCCCATACTCACCGTTTTCACTTCGGTGTACGCCTGCAGCCCGTACTCGCCCAGCTCCCGGCCGCTCCCAGACATCTTGTAGCCACCGAACGGGGACTGGGCCCCAAACACATCATAGCAGTTGACCCTGTAATTTGAAAAAAGATTTCAAAAGTAACTTATAGGAGATAGGGTGTCATACCCCTCCGACCTCCTGAATGGCTCTAAAATATTACTGAGGAAAAATAGATGGGTCGATCTATAGTTATAACCAGCCACGTAGGAGCCAAAAGCAAACCACATGAAAAAAAGCTGTTAAGTCATCACCCCTCAAGATGTGGTCACAGATGAATGTTAGTAACATGGTGCACCACATCAGAGCTTCCTGTTTGCATGAATCGTTTGTGCTAACCGGGTACTTTTTTTTTTTTTTTTGCCATTTTAAAAAATTACTAAATTAAAAAAAAATTTTTACTTAAGAGCACTAGAGCACAAAGGGAGAGTGAGAGGGTGAAGGAGACTCCCTGTTGAGCAGAGAGCCTGATGTGGGATTTGATCATAGGTCCCTGAGATCATGACCTGAGCTGAAGGCAGACACTCAACCCACTGAGCCACCTAGGCGCCCTTAAAAATTATTAAACTTTAATTGAATTTGAAATTCACCACTTTCAGGTGCACAGTTGAATGGATATAGCAGACTCAGTGTGGTGCAATCATCACTTCCATCTAATTCCAGAACATTTCTATCACCCCACAAAGAACTCTACCCAATAAGCAGTTATTCCCCACTCCCCTCCTCTCCTAGCCCCTGGAAGCCTCTGATCTACTTTCTGTCTTTATGGATTTATCTATTCTGGAAATTTCATATAAATGGAATCACACAGCACGTAGCCTTTTGTGTCTGGCTTCTTTCACTTAGTATCATGCTTTCAAGGTTCATCTGTGTTTGTAGAATGTATCAGCACTTTATTCCTTTTTATGGCTGAATGATATTCCAGTGACAGACCACATTTTGTTTATCCTTTCATCAACTGATGGACATTTAGGTCATCTCCACCTTTTGGATATTATCAATAACCTGGTATGAACATTCAGGTATACTTTTTTGTGTAGATAGATGTACGTTTTTATTTCTCTTGGGTATATATACCTAGCAGTAGAATTGCTGGGTCCTATGGTAATTCTACATTTAACTTGCTGAGGAGCTGCCAGACTGTTACCCCTGATGGCTCCAACATTTTACATTCCCACCAGCAACATGTAAGGGTTCAAATTTCTCCACATCCCTCATCAATACCTGGTATTTTGTTTCGTTTTGTTTTTATTTTTTAAAAATTTATTTATCTATTTATTTGACAGAGAGAGAGAGATCACAAGTAGGCAGAGAGCCAGGCAGAAAGAGAGGAAGGGAAGCAGGCTCCCTGCTGAGCAGAGAGCCCGATATGGGGCTCCATCTCAGGACCCTGATATCATGACCTGAGCTGAAGGCAGAGGCTTAACCCACTGAGCCACCCAGGTGCCCCTTGTTTTAAAATTACAGCCATCCTGGGTGTGTGAAGTAGGTGCTAAGCTCCTAAGACCAGTATTACACATAGCTGTAGACCCTTAGCTCTGGTCTCCTGCCCTTGTTCACTTGATAAGGAGCCCCCATCCCAGTCATCCATATTTTTGCCCGAGAACAAAGCTGCATGGCCATATGTACTGGAGGGAAGTTTAATCTCCTACAGGAGAGGGGATGGGAAATCTCTGTCTGCTATACCACGCCCTGGCCCAGGAGGAACTGAGACCACAGCCCAAATTTTGGGGTGTGAACACCAGATTCCAGAAGACCCTGGCTTGGGGATCCCTGCCTAGATTGTCAGGGGTTGCCAGAAGGCTCTTACCACACAGTGCCTGCCTGGAGGGCTTGGGACAGATAATTGGCCTTGTCCAAGTCCTTGGTGAAGACAGCTGCAGCCAATCCATACTTGGAATTGTTGGCTCTCCCAATGACTTCCTCTATGGTCTTGAACTTCAGGATCTGCATCACTGGCCCAAAGATCTGCAGTAAGAGAGTACACAGTTGGGAGGGTGTAGCAGCCACGGAAACCACCTGCCATCTAGCTTTCACAGTGCTGAGCAGATCATTCCAGACATAGCCTAAGAGTTCCACAGGAAGACAGCAGCTCCTGAGCTCAATGAAACACAAAGGGAAGGAAGCTAATGGAGATCGATTACATTCTATATGCTAGGTATTTACATAGCTGGTCTTATTTCTGAACAACCCTGCAAGGTAAGGACTTCTGGCATGTTGTTACACATAGATTTAGTTTCAGAGAATTTACACCAGTTTTTCAGCAAGGCACACACTAAAAGCTGAAGTAACTGTGTAAGAAAAAGGGTCTCTGCTCTCAAGACATCCAGGTTTATTTTGTATTTTCTCTGCCCTATTCCTGGCATGAGCTATTTCTTCAAGGAATCCTGTTCTTTTTAGTGGAGAATGAGATTCAAAAGCGAAGTCACAGGGGCCAGATGTGTGGGCTGCTGTGGGGGTGTGGGAATGCAGTGTGGGTGGTTCTAATGTAGTCAGGGCCTTAAAAGGAACCGTTACAAGCAGTGTAATGAGTGCTGAGAGCTCCTGGATGGGCCAAGTGGAGAGCAAGGGTGAGGCTTTGACAAAGTGACAACCAACCGGTGACACTGGCCAAACCAGAGTCCAGGTGGGGAGCAGGGAGGAGGGAAACAGAGTTCCAAGCATAAACACACCCAGCACCCATCCTCAGGAAATCCCACTTGTCACTAAAAGGAGATAGGACTTCTTGAAGAAATGGCTGATTACAGGACTGCCTGGGGAGTGTCGAGGCAAGAGGTGGAAGAAGAGTGCCAGGAGCTCATCATGGTTGGAGCAGGACTGTGGGATGGGGCGTCATGTGCTTCAGGCACTGGCCAAGCAGAAGCACCCCCCATCCTTCTGGAGAAGTGGTATTTGAGATTTCAGAAAAAGCCTCAAATCGTCATGATGGGGAAAGAGGCAGAACTCTCTTGGACTACCATCCCCTGATTTTGCATTTTCGTGTTATTTTATTTTGAAGTATACATGAAGAGGAAATGCTGTCCCTGTATACATGAAGGGGAGCGCGTGTGGACCCTAGAAGGGCAGGGAACACGTCTTGGATACCTCTGGGTCTCCAGTGTCTGTTGAGAGCCTGGCACATAGCAGGCACTGAGTATTTGTAAAATGAATGAATGAGTGAGCCAGAGCTGCTCTCCTATGTTCATAATGAGTGCTGAGGGGAAGAACATCGGGAACCTTGCCACGTGGAAAAATCACAGCCCTTTGGTCAAGTCCAATGTCCTGCTTATATAAAGAGCATAAAGGGCTGAGCAAAACCACTCCTTGACCCATGGCTTGCAGGGACCACAACACAAAGGGCCTGGAAATTGTACAAGGGAATTTAGAAGTTTCCCCCAACAGTGGGTAGCCATAAAGGGTGGAAGAGGGGGACAAGATCAGATAGAATTGTAAATAATCTGTCTTAGAGAGCCAGGATTTGGCCCAAAGCCAGAGGATGGGTCGTGGTACAAAGACACCAGACGTAACTGTCTACTTCTCCTAAGAACATTCCCCGGAGTGCTGGCCCCACGCTAACCTCCTCCCTGGCGATGGTCATGCTGTCTTGCACGTCTCCGAACACGGTGGGCTGAATGAAGTAGCCACGGTCAGCAGCCGCCCCTCCACCACACAGCAGCTTCGCCCCCTCCTCCTTCCCAGATTTGATATAACCAAGGATCTTCTTAAACTGAGTTTCGTCCACCTGTGGCAAAAAGAGTCCAAAGTTTCAGGGATGGCTGGAGCCAGACCTCTCCTAGCTTTAGGCTTAGAACTACACAGGCAATGAATGACACAACTGAGCGGCCACAGAGGCTTAGGAATAAGCAAGGCTCAGAAGAGGAACTCCGAGGGGCCAATAAATGTTAAGAAAACGGTCAACCAATCTCCTTAGCCCTCAAAGAAATGCATATCAAACCCACTGTTTTTATTTTCCAACTATGAATAATTAAGAATTTAAAACGGTGAAAAAAATAAAAATAAAAGATAAATAAAATAGTGAAAAAATAAATGTGCTTGCTTCCGCAGCACTAAAAGTGCAAGCATACGGAGATTAGCACGGCCCCTGCCCAAGGACAGCAGATTCGTGAAACATTCCAGATCAAAAACAATACAAAGAAAAAGAAGAAAATACATTGATGGCAACGTTTCTTGTGCCGTCTTCCATCCTCGCCAAGAGCTGATCCTCAGCAATTCGGAGGACAAGAGTATCCGAGTCTGGGATATGTCCAAGCGGACTGGGGTTCAGACCTTCCGTAGAGACCATGATCGTTTCTGGGTCCTAGCTGCCCACCCCAATCTGAACCTCTTTGCAGCAGGCCATGACGGTGGCATGATTGTGTTTAAACTGGAGCGGGAACGGCCAGCCTATGCCGTTCATGGCAATATGCTACATTATGTCAAGGACCGATTCTTGCGTCAGTTGGATTTCAACAGCTCCAAAGACGTAGCCGTGATGCAGTTGCGGAGTGGTTCCAAGTTTCCGGTGTTCAACATGTCATACAATCCAGCAGAAAATGCAGTCCTACTGTGTACGAGGGCCAGCAATTTAGAGAACAGTACCTACGACCTGTACACCATCCCCAAGGATGCGGACTCCCAGAATCCCGACGCTCCAGAAGGGAAACGATCCTCAGGCCTGACAGCCGTTTGGGTTGCTAGAAATCGGTTTGCTGTCCTAGATCGGATGCATTCGCTTCTGATCAAGAATCTGAAGAATGAGATCACCAAAAAGGTACAGGTGCCCAACTGCGATGAGATCTTCTATGCCGGCACAGGCAACCTCCTGCTTCGAGATGCCGAATCCATCACGCTCTTTGACGTTCAGCAGAAGCGGACTCTGGCCTCGGTGAAGATTTCTAAGGTGAAATATGTTATCTGGTCAGCAGACATGTCCCACGTAGCGCTACTGGCCAAACATGCCATTGTCATCTGTAACCGCAAACTGGAGGCTCTGTGTAACATTCATGAGAACATTCGCGTCAAGAGTGGGGCCTGGGATGAGAGTGGGGTCTTTATCTATACCACAAGCAACCACATCAAATATGCCGTCACCACTGGGGACTATGGGATCATCCGGACTCTGGATTTACCCATCTACGTCACGCGGGTGAAGGGCAACAACGTGTATTGCCTGGACCGGGAGTGTCGTCCGCGGGTGCTCACCATTGATCCCACGGAGTTCAAGTTCAAACTGGCTTTGATCAACAGAAAATACGACGAGGTGCTGCACATGGTAAGGAATGCCAAGCTAGTCGGCCAGTCCATCATCGCTTACCTCCAGAAGAAGGGCTACCCGGAAGTGGCTCTGCATTTCGTCAAGGACGAGAAGACTCGCTTTAGTCTGGCACTTGAGTGTGGAAACATTGAGATTGCTCTGGAAGCAGCCAAAGCGCTGGATGACAAGAACTGCTGGGAGAAGCTAGGAGAAGTGGCTTTGCTACAAGGGAACCACCAGATTGTGGAAATGTGTTATCAGCGCACCAAAAACTTCGACAGACTTACTTTCTTGTACCTTATCACTGGCAACCTAGAGAAGCTTCGCAAGATGATGAAGATTGCTGAGATCCGAAAGGACATGAGTGGCCATTATCAGAATGCCCTCTACCTGGGCGACGTGTCTGAGCGGGTCCGGATCCTGAAGAACTGCGGGCAGAAGTCACTGGCCTACCTCACAGCTGCTACTCATGGCTTAGATGAAGAGGCTGAGAGCCTGAAGGAGACATTTGACCCAGAGAAGGAGACCATCCCGGATGTTGACCCTAATGCCAAGCTGCTGCAGCCCCCGGCGCCCATCATGCCGTTGGACACCAACTGGCCCTTGCTGACTGTGTCCAAAGGCTTCTTTGAAGGCTCCATTGCCAGCAAGGGCAAGGGGGGCGCGTTGGCCGCCGACATTGACATCGACACTGTTGGCACCGAGGGCTGGGGAGAGGATGCGGAGCTGCAGCTGGACGAAGACGGGTTTGTGGAGGCTGCAGAAGGTCTGGGGGACGATGGTCTTGGCAAGGGACAGGAAGAAGGAGGCGGCTGGGATGTCGAAGAGGACCTGGAGCTCCCTCCTGAGCTGGATATAGCCCCTGGAGCCGCTGGGGGCGCCGAGGACGGGTTCTTTGTGCCCCCCACCAAGGGAACCAGCCCGACTCAGATCTGGTGCAATAACTCTCAGCTTCCAGCCGATCACATCCTGGCGGGCTCTTTTGAAACAGCCATGCGGCTTCTTCACGACCAAGTGGGGGTCACCCAGTTTGGCCCTTACAAGCAGCTGTTCCTACAGACCTTTGCCCGCGGCCGTACCACCTACCAGGCCCTGCCCTGCCTGCCCTCCATGTATGGCTATCCTAATCGCAACTGGAAGGATGCAGGGCTGAGGAACGGTGTGCCGGCCGTGGGCCTGAAGCTGAATGACCTCATCCAGCGGCTGCAGCTCTGCTACCAGCTCACCACAGTGGGCAAGTTTGAGGAGGCTGTGGAGAAGTTCCGCTCCATTTTGCTCAGCGTGCCTCTTCTCGTGGTGGACAACAAACAGGAGATTGCGGAGGCCCAGCAGCTCATCACCATCTGCCGTGAGTACATCGTGGGTCTGTCCATGGAGATAGAGAGGAAGAAGCTGCCCAAAGAGACTCTGGAGCAGCAGAAGCGCATCTGCGAGATGGCCGCCTACTTCACCCACTCGAACCTGCAGCCGGTGCACATGATCCTGGTGCTGCGGACGGCCCTCAACCTCTTCTTCAAGCTCAAGAACTTTAAGACAGCCGCCGCCTTTGCTCGGCGCCTCTTAGAACTTGGGCCCAAGCCGGAGGTGGCTCAGCAGACCCGCAAAATTCTGTCTGCCTGTGAGAAGAACCCCACAGATGCCTACCAGCTCAATTACGACATGCACAACCCTTTTGACATCTGTGCTGCATCCTATCGGCCCATCTACCGTGGAAAGCCAGTGGAGAAGTGTCCGCTCAGCGGGGCCTGCTATTTCCCGGAGTTCAAGGGTCAAATCTGCAAGGTCACTACAGTGACAGAGGTCGGCAAAGACGTCATTGGTTTAAGGATCAGTCCTCTGCAGTTCCGCTAAGGCCCCCTTTGGTGTGTGCAGGTCAATCACCCTATTTTCCTTCGGAGAATTAGTCTCTGTCCTTCCAGCTCCTCCTTCGTCAACTACCCTTCAGATCATTGACATTTAGCTCTCCTGCCCTAAGACCTAGTGTCCCTTTCTCTTCTTCTGTGGCTAATCAAAATGTCTACACTTGACTATTTGTCCTCTCCTCAAGGGTGACTACAGTTGTGGTCGCTGTTGGCCTTGCCTTCCCAGCTTCGATCGTTCAAGGAACAAATGAAAACTTGGTGGCACACATTTGCTTACCGAATTCCTTTACTACTTATCCTTTCCCTCCCCACTGTCTTTTTATTTTCTTTGGGAAAGAAGCAGGATGTAATAAATGAGATCAGCCACAGCAAACCATACCATATACACCTGCCGCGGTCATTACAACAACGCTCTCAGAAGGACTAACACAATGTCGTATGTCAGTTGCATCTCAGCTTAAAAAAAGGCCTATAAAGTGGTACAGCCCTTTTGGCAGGTACTTTATTAATACTGGTCAAAAAATTAAATACTCAGGGCGCCTGGATGGCTCAGTGGGTTAAGCCTCTGCCTTCAGCTCAGGTCATGATCTCAGGGTCCTGGGATCAAGCCCCACACTGGGCTCTCTGCTCAGCAGGGAGCCTGCTTCCTCCTCTCTCTCTGCCTGCCTCTCTGCCTACCTGTGATCTCTGTCTGTCAAATAAATAAATAAAATTTTTTAAAAAAGAAAAAAAAAGAAATACTCATTCCCTTTGACCCAGCTATTTAACTTAGGAATTTATTCTACATTGTCACAAAGGGACCTAAACAAGGATATTCACTGAGGAAGGAGCACTTTATAAAAGTAAGAAACAGAAACAGTTCTAAGTATATGTCAGTAGAGGGACTGGCTAAAATAATTACTGTATGTGTATGTAATAAATATTGTGTCCTTGGTAATAATAGATCTGTGTGAGGCAGCTGGCTGGCTCAATTGGTAGAGCATGGGGGACCCTTGATCTCAGGGTCATGAGTTCAAGCCTCCCACTGGGCATGGAGCCCAGTTAAAAAAAAAACAACACTGATCTGTGTACTGACACAGAAAGATACCCTAAGGTATTCTGTAAAGATGAGGGAAGCTTGTAGAATGTTATATAATCCTGTTTTTTGTTCAAACAAATATACAGAAACAGAATTCTGTGTGTTTGTGCACCTGCGCGCATGTGTGGTTATCTATGGGGAACAGACATAGAAGGGAGCCAAGGAGGTTTTATTTTTTCCTTTAAACACTTTTTATCAAAAATTTTATACAACTTTGTATTACCTTACTAATTAAATAGCCATAAACTACAAAGAAAAACAGGAGAGGGGAAAAAAGGTGTTAGGATTCATAGTAGCACTATTCACAATGGCCAGAACGTGGAAAGAACCCAACTATCCATCAGCAGGTTAAGTAGGTAAGGAAAATGTGGTATGTCCATGCAATGGCAGACTCCTCAGCCATAAAAAGGAATCAGCTATCAAGTCACCAAAAAATATGAAGGAAATGTACATGCACATTGTTAACTGAAAGAAGCCAATCTGTGAAGGCTACATAGTGTATGATTCCAGCTATAGGATATTCTGGAAAAGGCAAAACTATGCAGACAGTAAACAGATCAGTGGTTGCCTAGCATTGGGGTAGGGGAGGTTTGAATGGGTAGAGCACAGGCGATTCTGTATGCTACTGCAGTGGTGGGTTCGTGTCTTCATATGTTTGTCCACACCCAGAGAAAGCAACACCAAGAGTGAGCCCTGAAGTAAACTATGGACTTCAGTTTATAATAATGCAACACATTGGCTCATCAGTTGTAACAAATGTACCATACTAATGCAAGATGTCAGCAGTCGGGGAAACTGAAGGGGAGGGGTGGGGAGTGAAGGGAACTTCATACTTTCTGCTCATTTTTTTATAAACCTAAACTGCTCTAAAAAGTAAGTCTATTAATTAGAGATGCCTGGGTGGCTCCCTCAGTTGAGTGTCTGCCTTCAGCTTGGATCATGATCCTGGGGTCCTAGGATCATGTCCTACATCAGGCTCCTTGCTCAGTGGGGAGCCTGCGTCTGCCTCTGCCTGCCTCTCTCCCCGGCGCTGACAAAAAAAAAAAAAAAAAAAAAAAAAAGACTGGTCTTGACCAGCCCTGGAGCCTGGGGAGAGGATGGACACTAGCAGCAGACACCCTCAGGAGGATGGAGCCTGTACAGAGGCACCCGTGAGCCCCAGAAGTGGGTGTAGGGACCAGTGGGAGCTGGGAGTGCCCCTGACCCTTGGATTCCTTGCTTCTTGAGGAGGTAACGGGGGAAGGCCAGCACAGAGAGCCCAGGACAGGCGGGGTCTAAGAGCAATGCTGGAGTAAGGCTCAGGACGTGAGGAAATGGACAGAGACACTGTATTTCTTGTTGTAATTACTATTGACTGTAGTTTTGATTAAAATGAGTATGTCCTCATGGTAAAAATATATATATATATATTTGATATATGTAAAAATATAAATATATATATATACATATATATAATTTTTTTTAATTCAAACATTTCAGAATAGTATAATGTCAAGTCCCAAAAATATAAATATATATATACATATATATAATTTTTTTTTTAATTCAAACATTTCAGAATAGTATAATGTCAAGTCCCTCTGCTACCCAGGCCATGGCTCTCTGGCCCACTCCCCAAAGATAACCACAGTTAACAGATACACGTGTGTCCTTCAGGAAGATGCATTTTTTTTTTCTAAAGATATTATTTATTTATTTGACAGGGAGAGATACAGCAAGAGAGGGAACACAAGCAGGGGGAGTGGGAGAGGGAGAAGCAGGCTTCCCGCCAAGTGGGGAGCCTGATGTGGGGCTCGATCCCAGGATACTAGGATCGTAACCTGAGCCGAAGGCAGACGCTTAACAACTGAGCCAAGCAGGCGCTCCATGGAAGATGCATTTTTATGGATGGCCAAAGTCCAGGAAGCATGCATTCCTTTTTACACAGATACTCCTGATATTTATTATGTGTATGAAATTTATAAGTTGGTTTCTATTATTGATTTCCACTTTAAAGCCAGCCTGTGAATTCCAGAAAGGTGATTATTACAGATGAGAGAACGGTGGCTCAGAGAGGGCATGTGGCTTCCCAGGGACACACAGCTGGCACGTGGCGTAGCTGAGACTTGAAGCCAAGCCTCCCTGCCTTTGAGTCTGAGACCCCTTCTGCTCTTCCATGCTGGCTTTGGACACCCAGACCCATCTGCAGCAGCTGGGCTTACCTGCGGCCCTTGCTCAGTCTGGCTGTCAAAGGGGTTCCCAACTACACGAGACTTGGCCCGGGCAACGCTCCGCTCCACAAACTCGGCGTACACATCTTCTTGCACAAAGGTCCGGGAGCCTGCACAGCAGCACTGGCCCTGGTTGAAGAACAGGGCGAAGTGGGCCTGCTCTACGGCCCAGTTCACTGGGGAGGCAAAAAAGCAACCATGAGAAGAAACTGAGGATGAGCCTGGCCCCAGGGTCTGCTTACCCTCTTAGCCCGTTCATGCCACCAACAGCACTGACCAGGACAGACCTGATTTCTCCTTTCCTGGGGTATGGACACCCAGTGAACAGACACAAGAGAGAGGAGGTCACAGCCCTCTGTGGTAACAGGCATGAGGGTGGTGGCAGGACCCACCCAGCCGGCCCACAGCAGGCAGGGAAGAGCAAATCAGGGGGCGCCCCGGCAGGACCGGGAAATGGGCGAAGAAGGAGGCGGCGCACTCTGCTCCAAGAGAAAGCACGCGGTATGGCTGGGCGACTGAGCACCGCAGCCCAGCAGCAGTGGGCAGCAAAGAGGAGAGAAGCTGGGGAGGGACTGGGTCATGCAGGCTGGAGGGCCATGCTGCGGACTCTGACCTCCCTCCTCAGGCCTAAGGGGCAGACACTGAGTCCAGTGGTTGCCGAAGCTCAGTAAAGTGGGAGGAGTCACAGTATGGACAGCTCGTGGCTGCCTTTGTCCCACACCTCCTCCCTGAAAAAACCTTACTGTCTGCATCTGACATGATGATGTTGGGGCTCTTTCCCCCCAGCTCCAGGGTCACTCTCTTGAGGTTACTGCTCCCTGCAGCAACCTGGACTAGGTGGCCAACCTGCAGGGAAGCAGAAATACAGAAAAGCTCTCAGGAGGAAAGAAGAACCAAATGCTCTTCTAGACGCAAAATGAGGGAGCGGCTGGACTACAAGAGACCCGGAGAATTTCACCCAGTCTAGCTATTCATGTACCACTGCTGCTCCACCCCTCTGAGCTCCCAGGACAAGAGTGGCCAGAAACCGTGGGAGCAATATGACTTCTCTATACCGAGCGTGCCTGCATACCAGACACCGTGCCAAGCGCTTCGTGTTCATTTAGTTCAATCCCTGCAATGACCTCAAAGGTAGGCACGACTCTTTGCCTTGCTTCAGAAATGTGGGAGCTGTGGCTCAGAGTGGTGAAGTCATTTGCCCAAAGTCACACAGCTGGTGAATGTGGAATCGGAATTCACACCCGGGCAGTGTGAGTCCATCACCAGGTCAAACCGCTATCCTGCCCCCTTCCCACAGTGTAGTGAGTGTGGTCCCCCAGCCCATGGCACGCTCTGTAGAGGCAATGATGAGGTGCTCCTCACCTCCTTGTTCACAGAGCCTGGCATAAAGCCGCCCTGAACCTATCTGAATGAACAAATCTGTCTGTCAGGAAACCATCCCCTCGGTGAGATTCTCAGCAGCACCTCAAGGCATTCATCTGGGCAGTAGCAAAGCAAGGGAAGAGCTTGGACCATGCTCTCTTGGGCTCTGTCCCTGCCCTCCCAGAGCCGCCGTCACTGCGCATGGACGGAATGCTGGGCTGTATCTATCTCTGGGGGAATGTTCTGAGAGCCCATTCGTTATGGTATTCAGTGTGCCTTCTCTGGAGCCATGTGATGAAGCCTCGCAGAAATTCAAGGACAGGAAAGGCTACTCTTCAGAAGGAATTCCGTCCTTGCTTCGAAGGAGATGATCACCAGACCTCTTACCTATCCCTGTTTCTCCCAGGCCTGGCACAGAGCTGCACGACACTCCTTACTCATTCATTCCCTCCCTGAGCACTTACTCTGAGCTAGAACTTTGCTGATCGCGTCATAAGCTTCATCGCCCTTACTCCAATCCTGTGAGCTGGATGCACTTACCATCCCCGTTTTACAGATGAGACAGAGGCTTCGGGAGCCTGAGTGACCTGCCCAAGATGGCAGAGCCTGTAAGTGCCACTGAAACAGTAAGACTCTGGAGCCCCTGATCTTCCCCACTATACCACACGTATTGTCTCCACTGCCTCCATATTGCCATCCTCATTTTAAAGAGAACAAATGAAGCCCTGAAGGCATTCCGTGAATCACCCCATGTCATAATGGCGAGGCTGGGATTTGAACTCATGTCTTCCCGAAGTCCACGCTCTGTAATTGTCAGGGCAGTGCTGGTCCAGGAGCCTGACACAGCCAAAGGGCTTTGACCCCAGGCAGGAGGTCAGCTCTGGCCTTCATGAGGTGTACATGGCCTCGGCCTCTTTATTCCACGTGGCGTGCTGGCCCCTCAACTCAGCCAGAGTGTCAAGCAACCCGCGGAGGGCTCCACCCCAACAGCCACTACTGGCCACATGGGGCCCTCACTCAGGCTCCTCAGAGGCCATCTTGGGGGATCCTCCACGCAGTACCCAAAGGCAAATTTTCAACGCATCATCCTTGGAGGACAGTGGAAACTTGGGTCAAATATGCCACAAGCTTGAGGTCCTGGTGATGCCTTACCTCGGTGGAGCCCGTGAAGGCCACTTTGTCCACATCCTCATGGGAGGCAATGGCAGCCCCAGCTGTGGGGCCAAATCCAGGAATAATATTGACCACACCAGGGGGAAAGCCGGCCTGTGGGCAAACAGACAGCGACACTGGGCGTCATTCTCCTGCTCCAAAGGGCTTGGACAGAAGAGCACACACCCCTTCCGGAGAGGCTAAAGCAGCCTGCCCAGTACCCAGACAAGCAGTTACCAGTCTGTGGGGCACTGCTCAGGAATTCCAAATGACACAGCAGAAAACCTACTTTTCAGGGTTCCTTGGGGCTGCCACCGCTCCCCAATGGCATTCACCTAGAACAATGTTCATTCTTCAAAAGGGTCTGACAGTGAAACTCAGTGTAGAAAACAGGTAAGGGAGGGCCACTTCGGCTGGCCTATATGAGGTACAGGGGATGGGGGCAGGCTCAGTCCCTGGGCTGTGAACACCTGCCCCACTTTGGGGCCCCCAAAGCCCCTCTAAGAACCCCCAAAGAGCAAGCCTGTACAAGGGCATTCAGAGGTCAAGACTAACACAAACCACACACCTCCTTAATCAAGTTGGCCACATAGAGGGCGGTGAGCGGAGTCTGCTCAGCTACCTTCATCACGACCACGTTTCCAGTTGCCAGGGCTGGACCCAGTTTCCAGGCTTGCATCAGGAGCGGGAAGTTCCACTGCAATAAACAATAACTCCTCTTGGAACCAAAGCTGAGAGCTGCGCTGGCCAGGGCAGGGGGCAGCCCAGGGAGGAGAGGCTGCACCGACTTCTCTGAGCCCCTTGCGCTACCCCCACAACTCGGCTGTGAGTTGAAGACAGATGGACAAGGCAGGAGGATGGGAGCAAGAGCGACTCAAGCTCATTAGAGCTTTTTCTGTACTAGGCTCCATGCTGTGCTGTTGCATTTTATACCCCTCCTGCCCTGAGACAGTGCTGTGTTCCCTTCCACTTTTCAGATAAGAAAACCGAGTCTTAGGGAGATCAGTGATTTACCCAAAGTCAGAGTCCACGCACAGCAGCACCAGTTGGCTTTGTAAAAGCCTGTGTTCTCACCCCCCCCCAGGCCGCCTTCCGACAGCATCCACAGACCCCACCACCTGTACAATCAGCCTGTCCGAGATCGCTGCATCTCAAGGCACTCCTGATAAGCCTTCCTGTGTTTATTAGGAAGAGCCTAACACTCACCGGAATGATCTGCCCACACACCCCGACAGGTTCATGGCGGGTATAGCTGAAGAAGTCCCCATCGATGGGAATGGTTTTCCCGTGGTACTTATCAGCCCAGCCAGCGTAATAACTTAAAAAAAAAAAAAAAAAAAAAAATCCAAGCTTAATCGATGACTGGCAGGGACCCCCGTCAGACACCCTGGCAGGAAGAGAAAACTCGAACAGGCCCAATTAAGTCCTTCTGATCATTGTCCTTGCTCTTGGCTTAATCCAAGAAAGACTTCCTGGGTAACTGCTAGGGTCACAGTAATCCACTCCAGACAACTAACATCTAAGCCTCAGAATCACCTGGGATGCTTGTAAAAAACACCACGTTTCAGGTGCCCACTTCCAACCTACTTAACCTGGAGCTCTGAGGCTGATCCCCAGGAATCAGTATTTTTCATAAACATTCAGATTTATGAAAAACTGTGACTGGTGAACCAGCCCAGCACCACAGATTAGCATTTGAGAACCATGGGTCGGATCTGGGGAAGTGAAAACCTCTCTAACAGCTAGCACTTCCTGTATGCAGACAAGGAAAGACTGAGGGAACGGCCACCAGAAACAAATCTTCAGCTGGCCTCACCCCTCGTAAAGCCTTCTATCTAGACACACGGACGGAGGGGACAGTAAAGCCCAGCACACTGGAGAGAGGGAGAAAAGAGCAGCGTGGGTTTCCGGCACGTAAAAGTGATATTTTCAGGGAAGTGGGAAAAACAAGAGAAGGGGAAAGATGAAATGTGGGGTAAAAGGAAGCGTTCTGAAATGAGCGGGATGGCCACAGGAGTCTGAGCCCCACTCTGACCAGGCTTCGAACACAGGTCTGTGAACCTGGGGAAAAAAACAGCCAGGGAGTTGCCAATCTCTACAAGGTAAAGCAGTACTGCTCCCTTCCTCCCGGTGTGTACGACGTGTGTCTTGTGAGCCCCAGAATGGTTACCTAATCAGCACAAAGGCATATTCCTAAAATTCAGGAGGGCATAGAACTTAGCCCGAGCTTCCCCAGGCTGCTCTCTCTGGGGCATCCTCATAGAGTGTTCTAATCTTGGCACTAAGATCATGTGGGGCTGGAAAATTCTTTGCTATGCTGGCCGTGCTGTGCACTGTAGGCTTTCCAGCAACCTCCCTGGCCTCTATGCACCCTCCCCCCCATGCTGTGATAACCAAAAATGTCTCCAGACACTGCCAGCCATCACCTGGGAGACATGACCAATACCCTGGCTGAGAACCCATTATGTTGTCCAACCCCTACTTTCCCAGCACAGCTTCTTCTCCTCCACCTCTGTCCACAGGGTCACAGGGAAGTACTCATTATTTGCACATTGATCTGTCCACATGGACCACAGCTGGTCAGACTCGAGGCCAGCCAATCAGGGCGGCATCTGGCCTCTGAATCTGGCATTTGGCACTCGGAGAAGGGACTGCAGTGTAGTCGGTAGGATCACACATACAGAAGCAAGCCCAGGTGTGGGCAACCACATTCCAGCATGCACCTGGCCCTGACAGTGGCCAGGGGGTCACTGAGAGAAGATGGGGCAAGAGGGCTGACATAAGCCATAGTGGGGCTCAGCAGCCTTCTGGATTTAAGGCCCCCGACCCTCCGTAGTGCCTGAGTCAGGCCGAGGCTTTGTTACCTGCATCCCTAAAGAAACCAGCAGAGCTCTTTTTCCTCATCCTATATTTCTTGGGCATTAAGATGTCTGATCAAACTAATTCCAAAGCTAGCAAGAAGACTACGGCAGCAGGGGCACCTGGGTGCCCCAGTGGGTTAAGCCTCTGCCTTCGGCCCAGGTCATGATCTCAGGGTCCTGGGATTGAGCCCCGAATCGGGCTCTCTGCTCAGCAGGGAGCCTGCTTCCCACCCCACCCCCTGCCTGCCTCTCAGCCTACTTGTGATCTCTCTCTCTCTGTCAAATAAATAAGTAAAATAAATTAAATAAATAAATAATCTAAAAAAAAAAAAAAAAAGAAGAAGACTACAGCAGAGACAGATGAAATGGAGAACAGGAAAACAACAGAGGAAATCAACAAAACCAAAAGTGAGTTCTCTGTAAACTCACCAGATTGACAAACCCTTCACTAAACTAAGAAAAAAAAAGAAGACACAAACAACTGAAAACCGAAATGAAAGCAGGACATTACCACTACCTTATAGAGATAAAAAGTCTTATAAAGAGAATATATGAACAACTACAGCCAACAAATGAGATAACCTACATGAAATGGACAAATTCCATCTAACATAGAAATTACCGTAACTGCCCTGAGAAGAAAGAGAAAATGCTTACGAGTAAGTTATAACTTTGGTACTGAGGGATTTTCTCCTAAGATGGAGTCTCACAGAACATGTTTCTCCAACTCTTGTGGTCCTGTTAAATTTATCTAATTTCTGGCCCCCGCAAAACCTGCTCCCCTGGGGCACGGCCAGAATAAAGAGCAGGAAGCCTGAGCCCATACCGGATGCATTTGAGGACCATGTCCAGATCCACCAGGTAGGAGTTGACATAGGGCTTGCCGTTATCCAGGGTCTCCAAGGCCTGAGAAAAGAAAACGGTCAGCACGGACGTGCAGGCACAGAACTGAATCACAGCAGTCAGTGGCGACCAGTGCTGAACCTCGGCACAGACCAAGAAGGGCTGATGGGCCACTTTGTGCCACTGAATGCCGTGGCATTTCTGGCCCATCGCCCCTCCCTCTCCAAAGGCAGGAGAGCGAGGGGTGGGGAGAGGAATGGTGCAACCGCTTCTCATGCAGTCACTTCACAGGCAGGTTCTGCTCTAAGCCAAATCCAGGCGCTGGGATAAGAGACAAACAGAGGGGCTGAGTGAGCAAAGCGCCAGTGACTCATGACCTGAAGCCTCAATCGTGAGTGTTAAAGAGTGCTAGAAAGGAGAAACCAGGCTGCCCAGCCCAGTCTGAGAAACCCTCTAGCCTAAACCTGAAGGATATGTAGCAGGTAAGCAAAAGGGAAGGTACAAATGATGACAAAGCGAAAAGCACCCCAAGCAGAGGGAACAGCATGTACAAAGGCCCTGGGGGCTCAAAGAAGCCAGGTAGTCAAGACGCTGAGGGAAGGCTGCTGAGCTGAGCTGTGTGTGTGTGAGGGCCACAGTCCAGCATGAGTTGGGAGATAGAGTCAGATGAGGCAGGGCCTCGTAGACCATGTTGAGGGAACAGGACTTTATCCTAAGGATATACGGGATACCGTGGAAGGCTTCAGAGTGGAGCACCATGGTATAATTTGCCTTCTAGAAGATTCACTCTGGCTGCTATTTGCAGATTGGACTGGGCAGAGGAGAGGGTATTACCACTTCGTTTCTTTAGGCTCTAGCAGCCACCCCACAGAGGGGCTCCAAGGGAGGTGTCCATCCCTGGGGGTCTCAGTGACGGCTCTCCACTGTGGTTCCCCTCCCCATCCCCAGTCTCCTCCTTTTTAGCCATCGTAGGAGACAATGAGAAGTTCCTCTGGTTGGTACAGAGGCATACCCCCAAACGCCCAGCCTATGCCATTCTGACCAGTGACATGTCAGCAAAACAGCCCCTCCTGGCTGGCTGTGGGATGCTCTGAGCCTATTCACCAGGTGGGATGAGAGGGGAGAGGGGTGAGAACTCACTGCTAGGTAGGTCCGGTCCCGCTCAATCAGATCGGCCAGCCGGTTCAGGAGGCGGCCCCTGTCGGATGCATTCATGCGGCGCCAGGGTGAGCCCAGCTGGAAGGCGGCCCGGGCAGCCTTTACTGCCCTGTCCACGTCTTCCTGGAAAACACCCACCGAGGAAACTCAGGCCTTCTCAGCACTGTCTCCAATGACCACCCACCCCGCTGCCAAACACACCTATGGGACTTCAGTCAATGCTTTGTGGAAACCTGACCCAAACAGCCCTTCCCCACCAGGAAGCGCTCTCCTGTGGAGTTTCAGACTCTCCCTTCCAGGACTCACGGAGGGAGTGAGGATCCTGACTGTTAACGTTTCTGTATTTTCACCTCAGAATCCCCCAAAGAGTTCTGGAGGGAAACATTCAGGGCTCTGTGTTCAGAATGTGACCATTTTCCCCCCTTCCTAAGAAAGCAAGCCCAGAGAAAGACATCCCTTCTCCGATAACTGGTAGTCTCCACCAAATGCAGGTTTAACCAGCTTCTCTCTCCTTGGAGAAGCAGTAAAATCAACATAGCTAGCATTTTTCATATAGGGAGATGTGTATCAAGAGGTTGGAAGCATGGTTTCCATTAATATTAAACATATTTACCGTCAGACTACCGTAAAAGTAGACTACCAAGAAAGTACTATATTCACATTTGCTTTTAGCAGAGGAAGCAGGGCTTTATATGTGAATATAGAAAACCGTCTTAAAGCAGAGGGCAAGAGGCCTTCTTAAAATATTTTCAATGCCTTTTTTTTTTTAATGTCTCTTCTTTTTTAAGATTTCTTTATTTTTGAGAGCAAGTGAGCATGAGTCGGGGAGGAGCAGAGTGAGAAAGAGAAAACCCCCCACTGAGCATAGACCCCCGCTGTGGCACTCACTCTCAAAACTCTGAGGGGCACCTGGGTGGCTCAGTCGTTACATGTCTGCCTTCAGCTCAGGTCATGATCCCAGGATCCTGGGATCTAGCCCCACATCGGGCTTCCTGCTTGGCGGAAAGCCTGCTTCTCCCTCTCTCACTACCTCTGCTTTTGTTCCCTCTCTCGCTGCCTCTCTCTGTCAAATAAATAAATAAAATCTTTTTTTTTAATTAATTTATTTATTTATTTGAAAGAGAGGCAGTGAGAGAGAGCATGAGCGAGGAGAAGGTCAGAGGGAGAAGCGGACTCCCCGTGGAGCTGGGAACCCCATGCGGGACTCAATCCCGGGACTCCGGGATCATGACCTGAGCCTAAAGCAGTCGTCCAACCAACTGAGCCACCCAGGCGTCCCAATAAATAAAATCTTAAAAAACAAAAACAAAAGCAAAAAACCTCACAACCCTGAGATCATGACCTGAGCCAAAACCGAGAGTCAGATGCTCAACTGACTGAGCCACCCAGGCACCTCTCAATGTTTTTTTGAAAGAAAGTAAGGAAGGAAGATAGATTTTTACTGAAAGTCTAATTTTTAAGTTGTAAAATTATTACTACTATTTTTTATTCCAAGTATATATAATTCCAACAAAATACACTACCAACACTAGACTAGATCTCAGGAGACCCCAATTCTAGTCTACAAGATGCCTCTATCTAAATGTGTACCTCCCTTCTCTGACCTTCAACTTTCAGGTCTAGAAAAGAGAGACTGGATTAGATGTTCCCAAATTTAGTTCCAAGTCTACAATTCTGCTGCTGTGTGAATTATTGAACCCGGGTATAATCTAGCACCTTTGTCTGAAGGAAGAGTTTCTGTTGATTCATTTACTCAAAAGATATCCATTGGGATTTTTGAGTTATGAAAATAATACACTCCTGGTAAAGTTTCAACCCCATAAAAACATATAAAGTAAACAATGAAATCATCCTTGCCTGCTCCCGGCCCAAGGTAGGTCACTTACCTTGTCTCCTTCAGCTACCTGACATATGACTTCTCCGGTGGATGGATTGACGGTGGGGAATGTCTTCTTGCTTACAGCATCATGCCACTCATTGTTTATGAAGATCTACGAGAAGGAAGAAAGTTCTCAGGACCGGCTCTCAACCCAACACTGACAACCAGCGATGTGGGAGGAAAAAAACAAACCAGAACACATATGAATTAGCCTTAGAGTGATGTGGCAGGAGGTTTATTTTTTTTTTTTTTTTTTTTTTTTTTTTTTAAAGATTTTATTTATTTATTTGAAAGACAGAGATCACAAGTAGGCAGAGAGGCAGGCAGAGAGAGGAGGAAGCAGGCTCCCTGCTGAGCAGAGAGCCCGATGCGGGACTCGATCCCAGGACCCTGGGATCGTGACCTGAGCTGAAGGCAGAGGCTTTAACCCACTGAGCCACCCAGGCGCCCCTGTGGCAGGAGGTTTAAAGCCCCAGCCCTGGAGAAAACCAAGTTGGAATGACCCCTCTGCCAAGCAACCTTGGGTAAGTCATTTGCCCTTGGTTTCTTTGACCTGAGAAATGAAAAGAATGTGTCTAGTATATCTGTTGTCCATACTGTTGGACAGTATGGACAACAGTATGGACTCGGTAGCTTAAATGATCCATCCTTCTCTCACAATCGTGTCCACTGATTGAGCTCAGCTGCACAGGGCTTCCCTGGGCTGGCTCATGGGGTTGTAGAGCAAGAGTGCATGGGGCTGGATGTGCACGAGGCGTTCTGCACCACAAACATGTCTGCTTAGGCCTCCTGACTGTATGGCAGACTCGGGTGCGTCAGCCTTCTCCCATGACAGCTGACTTCCCCAGAGAGTGTTCTGAGAGACCCATGCAGAAGCTGAAAGGCTTCCTAAAATCCAGTTTCTGAAGACACACAGCCTCATTCCACCACCAAACTCCACGGGTCATTGTGAGTCACAGGCCCGGTCCAGATCTCAGGGAGGGGAGACACCTGCCACTTACTCCTTGGAAGGAGCAGCCAAGAATTTGGAGCCATCTCTCCTCTAGCACACTATTACACAGGGCTATCATGAGAATGGGGTCAGAATATTCTTTAATGATTCAGTAAACGTGTAGTAAACACCTGCAATGGGCCAGGCACTGTTCTAAGGCTGAGGACACAGTGGAAACCAAACCCAATAAGGACCTTTCTCTCTCATGGAGCTGGTGATCTGATGGGTACAGACAGTAGATAAGCAAGTAGAGAAGAAATACACAAGACAACCTCAGATTGCAGGGGTAGACACAGAGGAGGAAAACAGAATCCACAAAGAATACTAAAGTGGGGGAAGACAGACAACTTTACATGTGATGGTTGGTAGGGTCTCTGTGACAAGCAGATACTTCACTCAAGCCCTGACTGGTGAAAAGGAGCCAGGCACAGGAAGAGTAGGAGGATAAGCAGTCCAGGCAGCAGGGATAGCAAGTGCAAAGGCCCTGGGGTGGGAATTAAGACTAATGCGTTTGAGAAAAAATGAAAGTGGCCAGAGTTAACTGGCTAACCAAGAAGGAAATGCTAGGAGATGGGATCAGAGAGGAGGGTGGGTCCTGTGAAGCCCTCTGTTCAGCACCTGTCAGCAATCATTGCTGTTGCTGTTGTGAGGTTTAACTTGATTAGTCTGGAGAGGGACTATATGCTGGTTTAATAAGGCCAAAGTCGTGGCGGTGGGGCGGAACAGACTGACAGAAGCCTCTTCATTCAGAGAAAAGGTCCTTATCCAAAGCTGCTTAGTCAAGTGCCAAAATTCACTCTCTGCTTCTAAGAGCCAGGCGATGGCCTCAAGGGAGAACAGGGAAGAACTCTCCCAGCAAGCTGTTCCCCTTCAGGATGGGGAAGCTGGTCCGGGGGTCAGGGACACTTGGTCGTTTTAGCTGGGCTGCACAAACGTCATAGTCAGGGTGAACATCAGTTCAAGGCTACTCCCCCTTCCTTCCTCAAGGGTTCTCCTTGGCCCCACCATCACAACATGGCCTGGCTCTGGCTTAGGACCCTGAGGAGTCATCCCCAGTTACTCTGGGCCAGAGTCTAGGACCACAAACAAGACCAAACCACAAAGCAAAGTCTGAGCTTGGTCAGGGCCAAAGATTTCGGGGCCAGCAGGGCCCAGGGAGGGCTAGCCCGGCTCCATGGTCAAGAGCAGCATCAGGAAGAACACCTGGATAAACCCGGGCTCCTCTGATCCTAGTTGTTTCACACGGGGCAAGGAACTTCACCTCACTCTGTGATAAGAATCATCACAGTACCCCTCATGACGTGGCATGTGAGGGCCCCAGGTATATGTGCAAAGTTCGGGAGGAGCAAGGCTCTGTCAGGGCCCATGGGACCGGGTGGCGCACGAAGGAGCTCATTAGGAAAGGGTCTACCAGAGGTCACTTTCCCAGGCTCAAATTTGGTATTTTGGCACCATCCCCACCCACCATCAGGGCAGAATCCGCAGCTACACACCTACAGTGAAAGGCTCTCGGCATCTAGCAGGAGCACATAGGTAAACATCATCTGGAGTCTCTGGAAGTGTGCAGTGTGGATTCATATTAGCCGGCTGATCGTGAATCTTGAGGGACACAGACACCTTTGTTGCTGGGGCGTGGCAGAAAGAGGTCTGGCTCGGAGCCCAGTGGCCCTGAGTTCCAGTGGGCCCAGCCCTGCGCACGTGCTCCCCTGAGAATCGGCTTCCCCCTACTGGTGAGCTCTTTACCTGGTTCTCCTCCTGCTCCAGCCTCCAGTCAGAGCCCAAGTATGTGCCTTCAAGGAGGTGAGAACTCTTGTTTCCTAATCTCCATCTCCATGGTTTACGTACTGCCCAAGTGCAGGTCTGATTTTGGGGTTTTATTCGTGTAAAAGGCACCAACCTCTAAGCCACACAGACCTGGGTTGGAAGCTCACCTCTACCCCTCACCAGCTGTGGCCAATCCCTGCACTTCCAGATGCTTCACCAGTCCTTGGGGAGAATCTGTCTGGGGCTGATGTGAAGATAGAACAAGGGGTATAAAGCTCCCGAGCCAGGACTCTGCACACAGTGGCTCTTACCACAGCAGTCACTACAAGTACGACAAAACTCTGGACCGTGGCTCTCTCAGGCCAAAGATTTTTTGGAGCAAAAGCCAGGCACATCCGTATACCTCTGCCTGTGTTATTCCCTGTACCACAGCATACGGAATTAGTTTGTCCTGAAAAAGTTTTGTTATTTTGCAAAGATCAGAAGTATAAAGCAAGCAAGTAGGCCAGACAGCCGAACCCCCAGGCCTCACCCCTTCCTCCCTGGGCCAGACCCACACCATTGCCCTGATCTTACACTAGGACTGTGGGAAGATGGGTTTCCCAGCACTATTTGCCTTTCAAAGCCTTGAACTTGCTAGGTCATCTCCATTGTTGAATTTTCAACAATCTACCCTTCTTTCTCGCTGATAAAATAAGCCTGAATGTGCCTGATAGGAACCCAGAATCTTCCTTGTTTTGAGTTCCCATTTCCCTGCTCCTAGAGCCAGCGTTCAGTGGTCTCCCCGACCCACCCTCAGTCAGGGATGGGGAGCAGCATAGGAACTGTTCTCACTCTGAACCTCGGCCAAAGTTCTCCTTCAAGCGAGGAGAGTTTTACTGCATTCACTTAAGTAAACACAACTGCTGGTATCAAGTTAAATGCTTTGTAACCTCTTCGCTGGAAACCCAAAGCTTCACTCCCTAAACAGGCTTAAGTCAGTCACTGTGGGCGGTAGTTTTCCCAGCTCACACTTCCAAACTCAAGTTTCTAGAGGCAGAGCAACATGCAGAGGGCTATCCTAAAGACATCCTAGCAACATCAGGAGCTAACGCTCAGAATCTGGACTGCGGGCAAAACTCCTAGAGCTTTTCCATCGACATGCTGTATTTTCTCCATATTTTAATAAACATGTCTCCCTTCATTTTGGACAAGTTGGACTCACTCATCCACGCAGTCCCATCAGTTTTAACAGAGTGCCATGTCCATGCTGGGCACTGAGTGAAAAAGCAAAGTCCTGGCTCCCTGAGCTCAAGTCCTGAGGAGGAGAGAGGCAATCAGTAAGCAGACCAACAAAGAGAGAGGCACAAACAAATAGGCAACAGTGAGGAACAGGCCAGGGAGTCAGATGACACCCGACAGGGGACCTGAAGGAAGAGCTTGGGGACAGGAGGAACCCAAAGGGCTCCATGGCTGCAGAGTAAGGGTGAGGGGCAGGAGAAGGGGGCGCTGGATCCTACACCTGCTGTGTGCGGGGAGCTGTGCTGGTGCTGGCGTACGCAGGGAACAGGACAGAGGCGGGAGCGTCTGCTCTGAGTGGGATCATCGACTTTCTAATTTCTTCACTTGCTTTTCTCAGTAATGGTTTTTCTTGGACTTTATTCCTCAAGCAGATCACCCCATTATTTTAAGCAACACAACAGTCCTCAGTATGAACACACCACAGTTTACGTTAGCATTTCCCACACGTGGGCTTTCAGGATGAATTTCACTATTCCTGATGGTGCTGCTGTAGCAAACAGCCTTGGACATGCGCCTTTGCAAACCTGGGACCAATGACCCTAAAAAAATTAGAACTGCTGAGTTAGAGGGAAACGAGATCCTTGGGCTGCCTCCAGAAACCTGAGTGGTGTGGTCGGTGCCCAGAAGCTAGGGAACCCAGGGAGGAGGCCTAACCAAGGCGAAGACAGAGTGACATTCCAGTGCCACCCCCAACCCCAAGACACTGGACAGTCGTCATCTGTGCAAGGTCTCCAAGAACAGGTTTGGTGGTGTTCAGCAGCTCCAATGTAACAGACAGGATGCATTTTGGAAGGTTTTAATTTGGGCTTTGATGCATGAAAGAATTGGAGGTCTGTTACCTAGGAAATATATGTCCCTACAGTATGTTCCTTTCCCCAAGGGTGAGGGAGGAAATGGGGCAGACTCTTGCTGGCATTTGCTCTTTCAACAGCAGTTAGATAACTTGTGTCCAATAGAAAATAGATGTTATCTTTCGTATTACAAGATTCTGAGGAGCTAAATTCAAGAAAAACACGGAATGCCACATCGTTCACATTTCTGAAACCTCGGGGTTAGTTTGGTGACAAGGCCAAGGGCAGCCACCTCCCCCAGGCTTGCAGGCAACATTCTGGCATCTGACCCAAGCCCCAGCCTCCTCTCCTCAGCTCCCAGGGCATTTTATCCTGCATTCCTGGATTTTTTCCACCACATTCACCATGGGACGGTGGTGGGATGGTGGGTTTTACTCCGGACTGTCTGCCAAGCAGTCACGCCTTCAGTCTGTTGATGTTCTCTGGGCTCATGACATGGCAACCTCTATCTTGCTGCAATCACTTCCCTTGGATAATTTTAGCCCTCCCTGCATGTTTTCACATTCTTATTCACATGCCTCTTCTGAGTGGAAATACTGTGTTCCTATTCCTTGCTACTAGAACAGAAAATTATAAACATAGTTTCCATTCATCACCTTCAATATTTACTGAGCAGCAGTCCTATTTCTGATCTTGGTGCCTAAGGGCTACGAATACACATGTGAACACAAACACGGCTCCTTCCTTCTGATTGCAAATGTGTAAGTTCAGTAATCCAAATATTCAGTAATCTAAATATTAACATCCTTCGGGTGCTTGGGTTGCTCTGTTGAGCTCTGACTCTTGACCTCGGTTCAGGTCATGATCTCAGGGTTATTAAGCTGGACTCTGCGCTCAGTGGGGAATCTGTTAACTCTCTGCCCTTCCCCCTCCTCTCTCTCAAGTAAATACATTTTTTTTTTTAAGATTTTTATTTATTTATTTGTCAGAGAGCACATGCACAAGCAGGCAGAGGGAGAAGAAGGCTCCTCTCTTCTGATGTGGGACTCCATCCCAGAACCCCGGGATCATAACCTGAGCCAAAGGCAGAGGCTTAACTAACTAAGCCACCCAACTGTCCCAATAAATACATCTTTAAAACAAAAAACACTGACATCCTTTTTTGACCATAGGGCCTGGTCATGAAGTACCACAGAATGTGGCTAAGGACATGCACATCAGAGTTGAACCCTGGTTTCAAACTTACTACTTAATGTGCCCTGCCTGAGCCTCAGTTTCCCATATCTGTAACAGCTACAATACCTGCTTCATACAGTTGCTGGAGGGATAAAAGGTAAAAATGTAGTTATACATCCTCAGCACGGGGACTGACAGACCTTAAGTGATCAGTAATTACAATTTATTCAATCAGGGGATCTGTTCACATGTCCACAGCACACACAACTGTCCTTACCACCTGACCTCAACACCACAAACCTTAGAGCCCGTCGCTTGTAACTGAGTGTGTTTCCACAGATGCACAGATTCTGGAGAGGCGGGAGGTAATGAAAGGCATTTGTGTTCATTTATAATATAATTATTATTAGAAGCAGAGGTACCAGGGCACTTGGGTGGCTCAATGGGTTAAGCCTCTGCCTTTGGCTCAGGTCAAGATCTCAGGGTCCTGGGATCGAGCCCCCGCATCGGGCTCTCTGCTCAGCAGGGAGCCTGCTTCCCCCTCAGTCTCTGCCTGCCTCTCTGCCTCCTAGTGATCTCTCTCTGTGTCAGATAAATAAATAAAATCTTTAAATTAAAAAAAAAAAAAAAAGGAAGAAGAAGCAGAGGTACCAAGGAAGGCCTGGTGAACTCCTCTGATTTTCCGGGTTACCTGAATCTATTATTTCACAAGCCATAAAACCAGTATGGTCAGTGTGGAGGGAGATATTTCACTTGACTCATTCAAGCCAGACACTTCAAACCACTGCTTAACCCAACATAAGTTGTGGCTCATTATGTAAGAATCTCCCAAGGAAAGCGAGGAAAATAAAATTTCTCTTCTGTATATACTAACAGCAGTGATTATCTGCAGGTGTGGGATATCAGAGGCCTGTCACTTTCTTTTTTCTTTTTATATCTGCTTACAGGTTACTTACCTTTAATGAGGTAAAACATTTTAACTAAAACCAAAGTTCCCTTTAACCACTACCTACAGATTCTCCATGTAGCACCCTTCCCTCAACCCTCACACCAATGTGCATATCCCTTACAAGTCTGTAAAAGTGTAAAAGTCTGTTTGGGTAGTTCAGTAAGTTTTATAATCTGCAGAATCCCAGACCCTTTCCTGCCTTGACACATTGTTTTTTGAGACCCACGACTCATACAGCTCCAGCGAATTCCTATAACCACTGCTCGAACTGAATTATTCCTTCCTATAACCACAGCACCCGTTCTTCCCTGTGGACGGCAAGCTGGCTTCCTGAGTCTTTGCTAATGTAAACTACTCGGCAATGAACATCTGTGCATGCCTACATATATTTCCAGTGAGTTTCCACCTCACAGACTTCCATAATACTTATCTTTTCATACTGAGGACGTATTAATATTGTAACCACAAAATTCTATACAGGGAGATCCTTTCCTAATTTCCTTTTTGTCAGTTCTCTCTTTCGTTCCTGAGTGCTGTGGTCAAAAAACTAAGAACAGAGACACAAATTTAACTCACCCCAAATTCAAGTTTACCAGGACCTAGCTCACCCCCTTCAGGAAACAGATTACAACTATAATATCTGTGGAATGAATGAACCTGCCAAGTCAACTCCAATGAGTGGCAGGCGGTCTGAGTCCAGAGGGCAACATGGTATCTAATAATATTCCGGTCTTCATAATTATTATCAACCAACATGGGGAGTCTGGAAGATGGCAGAGTGGGAGGATCCTGAGCTCACCCTGTCCTGCAGACATTCCAAGATAACAGCTACATCTATGCAACTGCCTCTATGCAACTGCATCTATGCAAACACCTGAGGACTGGTAGAACAGACCTTCCATAGTTCATCTTAGACAGGAGGCCATACTGGAAGGGTAGGAGGATAGAGACAGAGTTGGAAACCAAACCTCTGGCAAGACAAAGGGAATGGACACCACAAACACGGAGAAGCAAATACAAGAGATCAGACCCTACACTAGGCAAACCAGGCACTGGCAATCACATCGGGAAGACAGTCCCCATAATACCTGGCTTTGAAAAACCAGTGGGGCTTAACTTCAGGAGCTTCTAAAATCAGCAGGGCTTAACTTGGGGTACTTATTATCAACCAACATGAATTGGTGATGTCAAAGATGAAAGTAACTGTCACACTCCAGCCAGGGAGGTTATTTGCTGAAGCCACAGTCCCTTGGGTTTTCCTTTTAGTTGTCTTTCCAGATCTTGATTACTCTCCAAATCAGGAAAGAGAAACAGAATGAAAAATGAAAATCAGTTTGTTGACAGAGGTGTGTCTCTGAAATCGCCAAGGATAAGAAGTGTTGATCTTCAAGAAGCTTGGCCCTCCCCCTACAGGTCCATGTTTGTGAGTGGGGTAAGGAGAACGTGTTCTGAAATCTTCCCAACCCAACCAGTTAAGTTTACCCTACCCTGTAGCCTCACCCAAGACAAGTAGAGGCTCAACCTCTTTTGGATTGAGAGGAGGCAGGAAGGAGAACTGTTGCCTGCACCCCTCCCATCCATCCAGGTGAGAGACCCAACAAGCCTGAAGTGTGACATTCCCTCAAAAGCGCACACGCCCCTGCAAAGGCCCTTGGCAAGAAAACCTAGCCTGCAGAAGCAACTTCAAAGCCTACTGGACAAGCTCCTTTTTGGGAAGCTTAACTCCAGACCAGTTCATTGAAATTCAAGGACTCAGTAACACCCTGCGAAATGTGCAGGAATATGACCTGATTTGTACTGGAGCTCCTGGCTCTTACAGACTCAAAATATTCAGATTAGACTTTGTCATGCTTGCCAGCACGGTTAGCAACAATGCAACACTGAGAACAGCCCAAGGAACTTTAAGAGCCAGCCAGTTCCAACATGGTGGGATGCACTGCAACCTTGGGAAGAATAAAAAAGCTATGAATGTGCTGAGAAGGATAACTCAGATACATTGTTCAATGAGACAGGGCTTCAGAACAGTAAGTGCTAGTATCTCATTTATGAAAAAAAAAAATCTGGTGCATGCCTGCTCACATGCACACAAAGAAAATGCAAGATCACAGACCTCCTTGTTAACAGTGCTCTTTGGAGGTGTGCAGTGAGAGATGGGGAAATGTTATTGTACTCTAATTTTACAGTGAACAACTGTTACTTTTATGATCTCAAATGTGATAAAGGAAAGAAGCTGCAGGGATACTACACTCCTTTCCAACTTACTCTAAGTCTGGAGAGCAGGACTCTGGCTATCTACAAGACCCATGTGCATGTGCATTTGGATGACATTTCCTCACCTCCATGTGACCACAAAGGAGGAAGATCTTAATTAGATCTTGTGTCCGCAAAGGCCTGGGGCGCTGGCACCTTTCCCTTAAGGGTATTTCTGTGTGATCTTTCTGATGTTCAATCTTCCGACCAGGAACTCCTCATTAAGCAGCTTACCAAAAGAACAAGAGCTGCTGCCTTTGGGGCTTGTGTTAAGCAAAGGGCATTTTATCTTGTTTTTATTCCCTCGCAAATGACCATTTGTAACACTCCTTACAATCACAGAGATGTGCCTTTCCCCACCACCTGTGTGAAGATTTGCAGCCCAGCTCTGGGCCAGAGAAGCAGGTCCACTGCTGAAAATAGTCGGCCAGGGATCAGCTCTATGGGGTCCTAAATCAGCAGTGACCCCTCTGTTCCAACCCTGAGTTGCATCAATAGTAGCACGGAACGTTCTAGTTAGAGGCTTTCCCTTGGGAGTCTAGATGTGAACCCCAACTTTGCCAGTGGCTTCAATCTTCGGGCAACTCGCGAAATCTCTCTGTAACTCAGCCTGTTCATAAAATGGAGATGATCACAGTGCCCGCCTCACTGGGCTGTTGTAAGGATGAAACTGACAAAACAGAATGGTGGCAGGTGCACAGAGGATAGCTGTTATTGCTTTAAGAGTTCACCAAAAGTAAGAGGCCCAGTGCTCACCCTCTCACCCACTTCCCTCTTTACAGAAAGAGAAATCTGAAGCTCACAGAAGGGCGGTTTGTTGCACATACAAAACGAACCCTTTTCACAACGACTTCCTGCTCTGGGAATTCCAGCACTTTACCCAAACTCAAAGATCTAAAGAGAGAGTATTCCGAGCAAGAAATTGGCCTCGGGGAATCGGTATTATCCCGGAAAGCCCCTCCTTGGTTTGCTGGAAGAAAACCAGCTCCTTGGAGGGCGCTGACACCATTTGGATGGCACCCGGAGGCGAAGGTCCCGTAACCCTTTCCGCATTCCCCGGAGTGGATGTGAGCGCTTCAGGTCAAGGGGCCTTGGCCTTTTCCTTAGCGAATGGGTGAACTTCAGCTGAGAAGGCCCCCTCCTTTTCTCGTTTTTCCTTGAGGACTTGCTTGGACGTGGGCAAGAATGAAGGGATAAGAAATGGCCAAGAAAAAGAAAAGCTCCCGCTAAGACGGACTTTGATGGAAACGTCGTCTGGGTGGGCGATGAGGAAAGCCGAGGGCAGACACTGCAGCGACTAAGAGACCGAGGGGCGGAGATTGGAACCCCGAGTGGGCGCAGGAAAACGGACAGCGGGGGGACAAAAACAAATAAGCGGCCCAAGTCACAGCCGGAGAATGGAACGGGGGCGGTCAGAGTTGGTGAAGGGGCCAAAATGCTCGCCGGAAGGAAGGCTAAAGTGTGCGTAAAGCCCAAACGCAGCAAACCTCTCAACCCCAACTGGGTAAAATGGGGCCCCAAAAAACCCCAGGGCCTTCCCACTCGGCGGGCTCCTTCTCCCTGAGAGAACAAAGCCCCGGGGCCGGCGGCCTCACCTGGTTGTAGAAGACTTCAGGCTGCTGATTGGGGGCCGGCACCACCTCGGTGGCGGCGGCCGACAGGAGACGGCGGCCCAGGCGGAGCCCGAGGCCGGCGGCGGCGAGCGCAGCGGCGCGCAACATGCTGCGGAGGGAGCGGGCGCGCAGGACTGTCTGCGCCCTGCCGAGGGCTGGCGCAGCTGGGGCAGGAGTAGCGGGTGGGGGTCACTGCGACCGCGACCTCTCCCCGCCCCTGGCGCGGCCGCCAATGGACGAGCGCGAGGCGGGGCATGGGGGGCGTGTCTGCCACTTCCCCCCACCCCACCCCGGGTCCGTGGCGAGGCTGCCCCGCGGCGCCCCTTCCGGCCTCCGGCCCTGGGCGGATTCCCCTCCGCTCCCTTTTGTGCCTCGCTACCGCCCCCTCGCGCGGCGCACCGGGTATCAGCAATAACCCTACCTCACAGATTCAGCGTGCATCGAACCCCTAATGTGTGCCTGAACCCTAACGTGGACAGGCCTGAGCCGGAGCAACCCTGGCCTTGACTTACGCAGGCTTACACTCTCGTCAGAGAGGCCGACCTTAAAACGAAACGCGAGGTAATTTCGGAAAGTGGTAAGGAATGTGAAGATACCGAATGGAGTGAAGACAGGGTTGGAGCAGAGCACTGCTTTTAAATCCTTTGGTCAGGAAGTGAGAAGTGAGACCTGAATTGTCTTCAGAAGATGTTACAGTGGTGAGGAGTTCGCAGAAGGATGGCGCGCTTGATTTGCATCTTAAACTCACTGGTTTCTCATTGTGTGCAGAATGCACTAAAGAGAGCAGGGGTGGGGGCAAGGATCTTGCAGATCGTTTGATTCCAGGAACATCCTGGAGCCAGGCACTGGGGAGCTGGGGAGGAATCGGAGCAGCTTAGCTAGGAAAGGGGATGGATATAGGGTCAGCTCTGTGCTCTCTTGCAAACGGAGGATCACAAAAGTCCGAGAGGAGATGAAGAAAACTGGCAGAAAGACCTGGGCTGTGTTTTGCCAGCAGAGAAGCAGAGGGAAGGGGCGGATGGAGCTAAGGCTGAAGAGGCCGACCAATGCCAGGTATTAAGTGCCAGGCAAAGGTGTTCTAAGGTCTGATGGAGATTCACATGGTCTATGTAGTGTGTGCGTGTGTGTTTTGTTTTGCGTTAAAGAGCTAATGTGATATCAAAAGGATAACAGGGCGCCTGGGTGGCTCAGTGGGTTAGGGCCTCTGCCTTCGGCTGGGGTCATGATCCCAGAGTCCTGGGATTGAGCCCCGATTCCGGCTCTGCTCAGCAGGGAGCCTGGTCCCCCCCCCCCCCCCCCCCCGCCATCCCCTCTCTCTGTCTGCCTGTCTGCCTACTTGTGATCTCTCTCTCTGTCAAATAAATAAATAAAATCTTTTTAAAAAAAAAGTTATAAAAAAAATGGCACAGAGGAAGTTTTTATGACCATTCCTCCGTATAAGGGAGTGTGGAAAATGAGCAGTGTGCCCAGGAAGAAGGGGCAATAGGTTTGGAGATCAGCTTTATCAGCAGAGACAAACTGAAAAGTGAACCTCCCTCTTTTCGGAATGCGGCTCTCAGCCCCCACTTCCCCTTCCCCAGACATCCTGCTTTGTTCACTTAATCGTGTGTTAGGAGATGGTTCTGCACCAGCACACAGTAAGTGTCCCCATTCTCTTTAACAGTTATGTAGAATTCCATTGGATTGATGTACCATTTTTATTTAATGAATTTCCTGTAGATGGGCTTTTAGATTGTTTCCAAACTTTTGTCATTATAAACAATGCCAAAATGTATATATCCTTGACTGACTTGGGAAATTCACAGAAGCAGAGCTGCTAAATCAAGAGATATTTGCAGCTTTAATTTTGTGTTGGATCTTGAACAATATGGGTTTGAGCTGTGCAGGTCCACTTCCATGAAAATGTTTTGCAGTACGGTAAATCTATTTTCTTTTCCTTATTTTCTTAACATTTTCATTTGTCTAACCTACTTTACTGTACGAATGCAGTACATAGTACATAGAACATACAAAATGTGTGTTAATTGACTATTTAGGCAATCAGTAAGTCTTGTTAACAATAGGCTATTAGTTAAGTTTTGGGGAGTCAAAAGTTGCATGTGGATTTTTGACTGCGTGGGGGTGTGGGGGTCAGTGCTCCTAACCCCTGCGTTGTTCAAAAGTTAACTGTAGGGCGCCTGGGTGGCTCAGTTGATTGAGTGACTGTCTTTGGCTCAGGTCATGATCCTAGAGTCCCAGGATCCAGTCCTACATTGGGCTCCCTGCTCCGCAGGGAGTCTGCTTCTCCCTCTGACCCTCCCCTTTCTCATGCACTCTCTCTCTCTCAAATAAATTAAAAAAATATATATTTTTAAAAAAAAGAGTTAACTGTAGATATTGCTGAATTATCCTCCATTGAGGTTTGATTAATATACAATGCCTTCCCCCCTGCCACTGTCATAGAGGAGTTTCCTCACACCCTCACCAATACAATTTATCAAGTTTTTTTTAAGCCTTGTTAATCAGATAGGTGAAAAATAGCATTTCACTATCACATTAATTTGCATTTCCCTTTTCAGGAGTGAGCTGGAACATCTTTGTCTACATGAAGTCATGTGTCCTTTCTCTGCTACAAACTGTACCTTGCTCATTTTTGCATTGAATTGTTGGTTTCTTTAAAATTGATTTGTAGGTGCTTTACATATATCAATACAATTAACATTTGGTCATTTCATGTATGGTGCACATATTTTCTGCCAATCATTGCTGATCTTTTCACTTAGTTGATGCCTTTTCTGGTTTTGTTTTTGTCTTAAGGGTTTGGGGTTTTTTGTTGTTGATGGTGGTGTTGTTTTGGGAGGGGGGTGTCCAGTGTTTTCTTTTCTCTAATTTATTTATATATTTAAGTAATCTCCACACCCATCAGGGGGCTGGAACCCGTGACACAAGATCAAGAGTCATGTGGTCTTCTGACTGAGCCAGCTAGGCACCCCTGTCCAATGTTTCATGTCACTGGCTTTTATGCTATGCCTAGAAAGCCTCTCCCACTCAGATTATTTTTTATTTTCTGCTTTATATATATATTTTTTAAAGATTTTATTTATTTATTTGACAGAGATCACAAGTAGGCAGAGAGAGAGGAGGAAACAGGCTCCCTGCTGAGCAGAGAGCCCTATTTGGGGCTCTATCCCAGGACCCTGGGATCATGATCTGAGCCTAAGGCAGAGGCCTTAAGCCACAGAGCCACCCAGGCGCCCCAACTACTTTATATTTTTTTTTAAGTTTTATTTATTTATTTGAGAGGGAGAGAGAGAGAGCACAAGCTGGCAGAGAGGCAGAGGGAGAGGGAGAAGCAGGCTCTCTGGGGAGCAGGGAGCCTGACGGACTAGATGCCAGGACCCTGGGATCATGACCTCGGCCGAAGGCAGACATCCTAACTGACTGAGCCACCCAGGTGCACCTCAGATTATTTTTTAAATGTCTCCTGGGGTTTCTGGGTGGCTCAGTCATTAAGCATCTGCCTTCGGCTCAAGTCATGATCCCAGAATCCTGGGATCGAGCCCCACATCAATCCCCACTTGGTCTTCCTGCTCTGCAGAAAGCATGCTGCTCCTTCTTGCACTCGCCCTGCTTGTGTTCCTTCTCTTGCTGTCTCTCTCTGTCAAATAAACAAAATCTTTAAAAATAAATAAATAAATGTCTCCTATATTTTTTCTGTTATTTTTCAACTTTATGGAGATAGAATTGATATATAACACTGTGTAAAGTTCACAGTTGGCTCCCCTTACTTATTGCAAAATGATGGCCGCCACTGCATTATCTAATTCCTCCATCATGTTACATAATGACCATTTCGCCTTGTGTGTGGTAAGAACATTTCAGATGTACTCTCTAAGCAATTTTCAGGTATATAAATATAAAATGTAGTACTGGTCCTTGCAATCACCATGCTGGACCAGTTTCCCAGAACATACTCATTTTACAACTAGAAGGTTGTACGCTTTGACCAACGCCATTCCCTTCATCACCTAGCCCCAGGTAACATCTTTCTGTGAGTTTGGCTTTTTTAGATTCCAAATATAATAGAGATCATACAGCCTTTATTTTTTTTTTAAAGATTTTATTTATTTATTTGACAGAGATCACAAGTAGCAGAGAGGCAGGCAGAGAGAGAGAGACAGGGAAGCAGACTCCCTGCTGAGCAGAGAGCTGGATGTGGGACTCATTCCTAGGACTCTGAGATCATGACCTGAGCCGAAAGCAGCAGCTTAACCCACTGAGCCACCCAGGCACCCAGCCTTTTTCTTTCTATCTGACTTACTTCACTTAGCATAACACCCTCAAGCTTCATCCACATTGCTGGAAATGGCAGGGTTTCTTTCCTTCTCACAGCTGAATCGTATTCCATTCTATGTGTATGCATTTTCTTTATCCATTCATCGGTTGCTGGACGCTTGAGTTGTTTCTGTATCTCAGCTATTGAGAATAATGCTACACTGAATATGGAAGTGTATCAATCTCTTCAAAATCCTCTTTTCATTTCTTTTGGATATATATTCGGAAGTAGGATTCCTGGACCATATGGTAGTTCTTTTTTTTTTTTTTTTTTTTTTAAGATTTTATCTATTCATTTGACAGACAGAGATGACAAGTAGGCAGAGAGAGGCAGGCAGAGAGAGAGGAGGAAGCAGGCTCCCTGCGGAGCAGAGAGCCCGATGTGGGGCTCGATCCCAGGACACCGGGATCATGACCCAAGCCGAAGGCAGAGGCTTTAACCCACTGAGCCACCCAGGCGCCCCCCATATGGTAGTTCTTTCAAGAACTAGCTTACTTTCTTTCTTCCTTCCTTCCTCTTCCTTTCTCTCTCTCTCTTTCTTTCTTTCTTTCTTTCTTTCTTAGATTTATTTATATATTTTAGAGAGAGAGGACCCTGGGATCACGACCTGAGCCAAAGCCAGATGCTTAACCGACTGAGCCACCCAGGCGTCCCTGTAATATCATTTTTATCATTTCTCTTGACCAAGATATTTAAGCCTTGAAGTAACAAGTTTGCATGTGTGCTTTGAGGGATCCTCTGGAGACGACATAAAAAATTGGTTGTATAGAGGAGACAAGCCAGTGGCAGAGAGCTGACACGAGAGATGACGAGGGCCTCGTTAAAAGCAATGGGGATGGCTGCAGGAGGGAGCAGGTAGAGGTAGAATTAATGGGTTGATCTGTGAGATCAAAGTGTGGGAGAGGTGAAAGATGGTGCTGATGTTTCCACCCTGTGCTGTTCACCAAGAAGGGGAAGCCATAAATTTGGTTGCGGGGAAAGGGAGAAACTCGTTAGCTTACAGACATTCATATATGTTGAGAGAGTGGGAAGCGACATGCTTGGGTCCCTGCCAGTGTGCATGGTTCTGGGTCTCGCTATAGCATATACATTGGTTCACAGATTTATTTAGTTTAGTTTGTTCATCTGTGCTGCTCACCAGCTCCCATCAGCAGCTTTCCTGCCCTGGTCTCATGTGCATCCTACTGTCTCTGCTTAAAGAAATCTTACCTATCAAGATTCTGGCCAGGGGCGCCTGGGTGGCTCAGTGGGTTAAAGCCTCTGCCCCTCTCTCTCTGCCTGCCTCTCTGCCTACTTGTGATGTCTCTCTGTCAAATAAATAAATAAAATCTTAAAAAAAAAAAAATTCTGGCCAAATGCCATCCTCTGGGGAAGTCTTCCATAACCACAGCAGCCTTCGTCAGCTTCTTTCACACAATCTTCAATTCCAAGTCATCCAACCACTGAAGACCAGTCGACTGAAACCCTAATATACTTGCGGCTCCATGTAGCTCAGTGTGACCAGAACATTAACTAGAATGTAACTCTCCACCTAGATTTCTCCCAGACAGCGCGTGTTGGTCTTTTCTTTCTTTCTTTCAATTCATTTTCTTGCTCTTAAGTCTTTGTTCTGATTAAAAAAAAAAAAAAATGTTTTTGTCGGAGCACCTGGGTGGCTCAGTGGGTTGGGGCCTCTGCCTTCAGCTCAGGTCATGATCTCAGGGTCCTGGGATCGAGTCCCGCATGGGGCTCTCTGCTCAGCGGAGAGCTTGCTTCCCCCTCTCTCTCTGCCTGCCTCTCTGCTTACTTGTGATTTCTCTCTCTGTGTGTCAAATAAACAAATAAAATCTTTAAAAAAAAATGTTTTTCTCATTTTCTCTGGATCCATCTTTCTCTCTTGCTCTCCATTCCCCTTTGTCTGTGAACTCATTACCAGGAACTGAGCTGACAAAAGCAAAGAATCTTTAAAGGGCAGAAGAGTGAAGCAAGGGGAGGAAGGAAGGAAGCACAGTGACATTTCTTTTTAGCATGATGCGGCAGGGAAAGATGTGGGCACTTGGACCTGAATTAGTGTTGTCCTCCCACTGAGCTGAGATCACTGGGAGAAGCAGCTGGTTGAGTAAAGCTCCCTTCACTTGCTCTGAGCAGATAGACACACTCTGAACTTTGCAACACTCTGAAGCATTTCCTGGTTAGAGCCCAATTGTATGTTTTCACGTTGAAAATAATCTAGTTCCATCCATTCTCTAAAACAGGTGGTAACTAAAGTGTTCTTTGGAGTCACTGAAGGGTGAGATTTTAGATATTTGGTTAGGGAGTATCCATCCATTTTGTGACACTGACTCTATCTAAGGGAAGGTTTCCCCCCCTCAAACAATAGATGTGAGGTGGGCAATTCAAGGCAACATTTATTTATTTATTTATTTTAAAGATTTTTATTTATTTATTTAGAGACAGAGCGGGGGAGAAGGGGGAGAGGCAGAGGGAGAGAAAGAGTCCCAAGCAGACTCCCTGTTGAACGCGGAGCCCAACATGGGGCTTGATCCCGAGACCCTGAGATTGTAACCTGGGCCGCAATCAAGAGTCAGATGTTCATCCGACTGAGCCACCCAGGCGCCCCCAAAGCAACATTTAAACACGAAGATATTCTGCCTCAAAAGCAAGAGGAAATGTGGTACAACCCTGGGCCCCGGCTGCCCTTCTTACCAGCATATACACAGAAACCTGTGACACGTGTGGGTTGTTTTTTTTTTTTTTTTAAGATTTCATATATTTATTTGACATAGAGAGATCACAAGTAGGCAGAGAGGCAGGCAGAGAGAGAGAGAGAGGAGGAAGCAGGCTCGCTGCTGAGCAGAGAGCCTGATGCAGGGCTCAATCCCAGGACCCTGGGATCATGACCTGAGCCAAAGGCAGAGGCTTTAACCCACTGAGCCACCCAGGCACTCCCTGTGACACGTTTCATGCTAGCTCACTACCCCACACATGCAGCCAGGTGCACAGAGCAGACCCCATCCGCTCCGTGCCGGCTGCCCTTGAAAGGTGGTGAGGAGGTAGTCCCAAGATTACCAGCTTTGAAAGTAGAATCAATGTGGAAAAATTAATATACTTTCTTTATGGCAGGACATGCTACCCTTGACTCAATAGGGCTTCCTTTTCTTCTTCCTCCTTTCCCAGGTGAGGCAGCCAGCACCTCTCAGGAAGCCCCACAGAGACCGTAAAAATCCATGCCTCAGAGTGGAAAGAACTCTGCAGTCCCTGAATCTAGGTTCAAATTCATTGACCTTAAACAAGTCTCTTTGAACCTCAGTCTCCTCACCTCCTAAATGGGCAGAGAAAAAGTAGTGACCAATTATTGTAAGGGTTCAAATAATATATAGATGGTTCTTGCACCTAGTGTACACTAAATACCCAGTAACTGTTATTCTAGCCACGTGGTGCAGTCTCACTCCCAGGGGTCAGGTGAGGGGAGTCTAGCCACATGCCTCATCCTTGCTTTTCCAGATGGGGTCCCCAAACAAGCAGCCTTGTCAGACTTGCTGAATTACACTCTGCATTTTAACCAGATCCCGCAATACCTTTGGACATTATGGTCTGAGAAACGTTGCTGTCTTAGCTGGTCCCAGGTGGGGGTCGACCCTGGAGCCTCCGCAGGCCTAAATCTCAGCTGAAGCACAGCCTGCTCTTTAACCCCCTGGGGAGCCCCCTCGGGACTCCAGCCACATACCAGCACGCACGCACGCTGCGTGCACTGTGGGCTTCTTACAAGCCATGCCTCATCTCAACTAATCCCCAAACAGTCCTAGAGGGGAAGTGCTGTTCTCCCCATTTCTCAGATGAGGAAACCAACTATACCAGATGAAAAATGGCTTTCCAACATTTCCCTGCTAGTCTGTCACGGAGACAGGTTCAAACCCAGGGCCGTTTGAATCCAGATCCGTAGCTGATAAAGATCCTCTCGGTAACCAAACTCCGCTCCTCTTCTCTAGGCTTTCTTCTTGAGTAGCCCTCAAACTAGGCCTGTTAAAAACTGCAGACTCTCAGCACAAAAGATTTATGAATGTAGCCTCCACCCCCACATTACCACATCAAAAGATTTGAAAAAATAGCAACAAAGTTTCTCACAACTCAAAGCTGCATCTCTACAGTGACCTCAGCCCCCAGGAAAGTGCTGCCTAAGACAATTCATGGCTGCCCAAAAAAAGGTATTCTGTTCCAGCCAACACTCCAAGAAAGGGCACTTGTCTCCCAGTCTCGGGTAGGCTCCGAGCCCAGCTTCACTAAGCGAGTGCCAGTCAGCAAACCCAGGTGGGTTTCACATGGACCAGCCCCCCACTTCCCGCTTTCTGTAGATCAGCAGGAAATTCCCGTACAACCCCCTTCCCCCCTCCTTCCCTTGAAAATGCTCATTCTAAAAAATGGAGATTGGGAGTGTCTGGGTGGCTCAGTGGGTTAAGCCTCTGCCTTTGGCTCAGGTCATGATCTCAGGGTCCTGGGATCGAGCCCCACATTGGGCTCTCTGCTCAGCGGGGAGCCTGCTTCCTCGCCCCCCACCCCCACCCCGCCTGCCTCTCTGCCTACTTGTGATCTATCTCTCTCTCTCTCTCTCTCTCTCTGTCAAATAAATAAATAAAATCCTTTTAAAAAATTAAAACTTAAAAAAAAATGAAGGTTGAGGGCAGTTTTTATGCTGCACCCTCTTCCCTATTGCAATAATACATTATTGATTAATGTCTCGCCTTCCCACTGTAATTAGCATCTGCCTTTCTCTTTGACAGCTCTTTGCCCTGTGTTACCTATCTAGTGCTGAAATGATAACAGAATTCCCAGAAGCTCTTCCTCTACTCAGCCATCTTGGTTAGAATAAACGGCTCCCAGAGCCCTTGTCCAACAGGTTGCCCATTTGGACCCCTGGTTGCTGGAGTCTGAGACGCCTCCATCTGTGTCCTCTGATGTTCACACACATTAGCGAGGTTGACGGAGGGTACAAGTCTGTAGCCGTGAGCCAACACGGAGAACAGTATAAATTCCAACTCTCATGTCTCAGAGATGTTCAAGCACTGTTTCAAACCTGGGCTGGCACAGGGTTTCACAATGACCCGGAGGGGCAAGCTGCAACACAGCCTGGCCCGCCCACGTGATCCCTGGGGAGCTCTGCAGCCCTGGGTGCTGACAGGCAATGGGCATCTCCAGGCAGCCAGTGGAGACTTGGCGGGGGGGTGGGGGGGATGTGGTGCAGCATACGGAGCCTATTCTCTGAGATCATTTCCAGCTGCTGTCTTGAGGGGACCCCAGCCAGGCGAGGTGTCTGGGATTCAGTCTTTCTTCCAGCCTCTATAGCGTTATTATGGAATTGTCTGATAGTATCCGAAATCAGGGCTTAGGGGAGCTTGGGCGGCTTGTGGATGTCATGCCCACAATTTGCTGCAGGGAGAATGAGGAGCTGAGAGAACAGGAGGGGCTGAACGCCCCCCACCCCCACCCCAGAGTCCTTAGTCCTGATGGAACCCTGTGAATGTTTGACTGTCACAGGATCACTGGGGAGGGTTCAACCCTACAGAAATCCAGCCCTGGGGCGCCTGGGTGGCTCAGGGGTTGGGCCTCTGCCTCGGGCCCAGGTCATGAGCTCAGGTTCCTGGGATCGAACCCTGCATCGGGCTCTCTGCTCGGCAGGGAGCCTGCTTCCCCCCCCTCCCTCTGTCTGCCTCTCTGCCCACTTGTGATCACTCTCTCTGTCAAATAAACAAATAAAATCTTAAAAAAAAAAAAAAAAGAAAAGAGAAATCCAGCCCCTAATGCTGGTCAGGAGAGGAATGGAGGAATGTGCGTTCAGTTGCTTTGGGATAGAATATTGCTGTGACAAGGGAAAAATCTTTAGCGTGTTGTGATCACATGTTGTTCCCTTTCCCACAGCTAAGAAGAGGACAGGTCTAGTCACGTAAAGATGGTAGCAAGATGATTAGTGTTTCACAAATAAAACTGGTCAGGCACAATCATTACGACACCAAGTTTGCTCACTTCCAAGTGTGCACCTGCAACCACAACACACTTGCATTCTAGAGAAGCACAATGCTGACATCATCATCCCATTTTTACCACATTTGGCTTATCAGAAATGATAACTGTTGGAGGTGGAAAAGACACCAGGTTAGGACCAGGTTAGATTTCCTATGTCCTCTGAATCCTTTGCTCTGTATCTTCTTAAGGCCCTGCCCCCACTTCCTTTTCTCTTTCTCTCTCTCTCTCTCTCTCTCTCTCTCTTTTTTTTTTTTTTTACTTTCACAGGTGATTCTTTTAGAGCCCTGTGCAGTGTTAGGGACCTTTAAGCCAGCTGTAATCCTCCTTTATTCCTTCTTCATTCGGTGAAGTTTGGAGAACAGAAAGATCTTTTCAAAACTCAAGTCATATCACACCACTTTCAAAATTCACCACTTTGTTATGTTTATTATTTTCTTAAGATTTTACTTATTTATTTGACAGAGAGCGCACATGCACACAAGCAGGGGGAGCAGCAGAGGGAAACAGGTTTCCCATGGAGCAGGGAACCCAACGTGGGGCTCGATCCTGGGACCCTGGGATCATGACCTGAGCCGAAGGCAGATGCTTAACCGATGACGCCACCCAGGTGTCCCTGTTACCTTTAGAATCAGCACCAACTCCTGACTAAGGCCGCTGAGGCCCGGCGTGACCTGGCATCTCTAGTCTCTGCTTCTCACCCCAGACCTACTGAATTGCTCACCAGGGCACCCTTGCCTGTTCCTGTCATGCACCAACGGCTCAAAGGCGTCTTCTGGAAAGAGTCCCCTAAACTCCCAAGCGCCCAACCCTCCACCTGCCCAGCAGTGCCTGCCACATCCCCCACCATTGTCTGGGGATACTCTCCACCATCCTCTGTGGGATCCCGTTTTGTTTACCTGAACATTCCCCAGTGCCTAGACCATGCCAGGCCCACTTGACATTGAGGAGTAGGATTTTTAACAGAACTGGAATCGTTGGGCGAGGGGCTGCTGGAGGTTGCATCCCAGAGACTTCTGTGACTTGTTCTTGGCACAGCATTCGAGAGCCCAGAGCTTTTGCAGCCAAGGATCTGAGGGAGCCATGAGGCCGTCCCCCAGCACAGCTTCTATTTTTATCCCTATAGCTACCATACTTAACAAGCAAGGTTAGCCCCAGAGGTGATGAGAGCCCATGGAGGGCCACGTGAAGTGGCAGGCCACCACCCCAGGCACTTCCTTATTTTTAAAAGGCCGCCTCTTCCTCCCTCCTGTGGCCAGAGGCAAGAACTGGGGCTGTACTCAGACCCTGCCAGAGTTTGCAAAAGACTGTTTGCCAGAGCAGCTGGTGTTGAAATAGCCATTTGTTTGGGGGTCTGAATCGAACTTGATCTTTCCAGAGCAGCCAGCAGTATAGCTGGGGAAGGCTTGCGTCCCCAGACTGCTGGGTGCGAATCTCTTGTGAGCCCTTTCCCAAGGCACCCAAGCCTCTCCCATTTGCTGATGGCACTGCCCTGGCTGTGGCTGGTAGCCATTCTCCTGGGTAAAGCTCTGCTCTTGAGGAGGGCGAGTCTGCAACGCAGCAGATTTGGGCAGTCCCTGCCCATCTGGGCCAACCCGGGAAGGGCAGCTAGCTTTTGGCCACATCCTCACAAATTATGAGATCAGCAGACTTGGTCCCAATAGCCAGTGGCTTCTCTTTGCATGCCACCCGGGCCCATGGGTCCCTTATTTCTCAAAGAACTCAGACCTCAGGCAGTGAGCATTTCTGCCTTCCCCAGAGAGGGGAATGTTGCTCTCCGAATTGTGATGCTGCATGGTCTACCATCTCTCCTCTCCAAAAATATGACTATGAAGCAGATAGAAGGGTGTGGAAGTCGTAGAGGCCCTCACACACAGCGAGCATGGTCCTTTGGTAGCTCTTACGTGAGTGTCAGTGAGGGGCTGACTCAGGATATACCAGCGCTCACAGCATCCGCACCCTACACACGTATAGGCCAGTGCACTTTGTAAGATCCTCTGTAAACCCAAGGATCGGGAAGGAGCAGACGCACTGAGACTGAGGGGCTCTAGTGCGAACCTTTATTCTCAGTTCCTTTTGAGAACGTTCACTAAGTCTCTCTGGTGTGTTTTCTTACTCCTTTGTGTCCCCAAACGCCGTTTCCAAAATAATATCTTAATTAGCGTTCTGGGCTGTGGACCTTCAAATGAAGAACATCAGAAACCGGTGGCTTCACGATTTGGGCTCATTTCATTTTCCCAGGAGCACTCTGGCCCTGGGTCCTTAGGCTGTGGCCAGTCGTGGCTGTCCCTCTGCTGGCTGAGGAGGGCCCAAAGGAGTAGGAAGTCCACGGGTTTGGGAGCAAGCACAGGGCTCCTAATATGGGGCCACACTGCCACAACCTTTATACCCCACAGCCAGGGAGGAAGGAGACACAGTTTTGGAGATTGGAGACCAGCTTTCCAGGCTCTGTACACAACCCATTCAGCTCTCAACGCACCCCCTTCCTCCTTGCCTGAAACAGCAAACTCACAGAAACGCCTTCTGTGGGGACATAAGAAGGTTGAGTTGGCAATGACCATCCCAGGATAGAGATGCCGGGCAGGGTGCAAGAATGACATCCCACCCCCTGCAGAGCACATCACTTACCACTTGGGGCACTGCAGGCCCCGTGAGGACATTCCGGCGGCCGCCATCCTCCAGCTCCGTCTGGGCCACTGCTGCCTGGTGCATCTGGTCAAGGCTGCTGGCAAAATGCAGGCAGGGGCCCAGGCAAAGAACAGAGCCTAAAGGTAGTTGCTGCTCAGCCCTGTTGCTCTGAAGGCCTGGAAAACACAAGGTGGGAAGGAAGGAAGCCCTGGGTGAGCCCCGAGCCCTGAGGGCCCCAGGAACAGGTGCCTGACTCAGAGTGGCTCAGAACAGCCCTCTTCCTGGGGATGACCCCTGACAGCTGTGTGATAATGAAGGTTCTGGAAGACTTCAGGTGGGACCATACCTGCTGTCCACTCTGCTAAGCGAGTTCTGCCACCAGGGGATCTGTAGGTTAAGATTTGGGAAGGAGGCATGACTGAATGGTTAGGAGGCCATGTGCTGATGTATTCAGGACCTAGAATTCCTAAAACTCCAAGATCAGATAGGCTGAGTGACCTTAAACAAGTCACTTCACTTTTCTGGGCCCCTGTTTCCTCATGTTCAAAATGGGGTAGGATTGGGGACCCCTTATAGGGTTGATTCGAGGAGGAAACAGAAAATCACATCGTGGTAATAGGGCAACAACAGGCAGCTGCTGGAGTTTACAGGAGGTTGGGCAGCTGAAGGCAAAGGAAATTCAAAAGAGCCAGCGATCCACAGTCTGTGCTCACCAGATTAACAACATTGGTTGCCTGGGAGGCCATGGACGAGGCCACAGTTTTCATCATGGCAATATCTAAAGCTGCAGCCTGCAAGGATGAGGAGGAGACCTGGGTAGAAGGGCACACCCGAGAGCAGACTACTTGGAAGAATCATCAGTTTCACAAGGAGGAGTGAAAACAGCAGCTCAGAAGAGAGACCCGAGGTCCGGCTGGACCACAAGCTCTGTAAGTAGCCCCTGTCTGGTGCGTGGGCTGTGCCCGGCAGCTAGTGAGATGGGCTGGAGGACTCGGTGGTGGTGACTACAAGGGTGACCCAGGACGTTGTGTGAGCAAGTACCCGGCCAAGGACAGACTCAGGAATGTGGGAGCAGGAACGTCTTCCCAGATGGCGGGGAACATCACCAGCACACACAGCACAGAACGGGGAGTGGCTTGTACTCCACTCAGGGTCACAGCCAGCCCTGTCTCCAACGTAACAAGGGACCAAGGCCAGCCAGGACTCTGGGGAATCAAGCTGCAAGGATCTGCCCTGGGTCAGGCATTCGAAGGGGGCCCCTGCGAGCCTCCCCTGTATCTGGCAGTCGAGTGTCAGTGAACCGGGACCTTGAAATTCTCAGCTGAGAGGTGGTAGCTGTCCTGTGAAGAGTTGGAGAAGACAGTGGTCACTGTAGGCATCATGCCTGCCCACGAGGGGTACTCAGACAGAGCCGCTTAAGGAATCATGTCATATTTGAAAAATCAATCTCTTTTGTTTAGTTCTTTTTCTTCCTCAGTTTGCCGGATACCCGCACCCCACTGGGCAGAGCTAAGGCCTGGCAACTGTGTGGCCCCCTGGCCCCACTGCCTTAGAGACAGAAGTTCACCAGGCCAACAGACAGAAAGTTCAGAACGCTTTTATCATCCCTTTTTCATTTTTGAAAAGCTGCCCAAATACATCCATGCAGAAGTAAAGCAAAGTTATTAATGTCGAGGAGCCAAGCTCTTTCTCCATGATCAGCTGCATGGGGAAGGAAGTGTCAGTGTCTGTAGATGTCCAGGCTGGATTCCCTCGCTTCGACCTCACAACCTGTCATCCTTGGGGGCCCTTCGGCCTCCCATCTCGTTTCCTGCCACGTCTACACAGTGGGTAGCTTTCTGCACCAGCAGCTGGGACTGATCCATCTCCACGGCCACGGGGCGATGGATGTCTGCCAGGAGCTTCCCAAAGACCCCACGGGACCTCACCTCTGGACACAGCCAGAGGGGCGACGCTGGTGCCCTGCACAGGAGGTGGGTGGGAGCACACACGGGAGGAGACAGGACAGGGAAGGGAGAAAAGCAGGAGCCTGTCAGCCCTGTAGCCACAAGCAATTTCCAGGGAGAAGACCCAGACACAGAAGGCTGTAACATGCTCTGCGGGAGCTAGTCACCATGGTGACCGCACAAATTACTTCCAGGAATCCCTTTCCTCCCACATTCAGCCCCCTCTGGGCAGGGCTGGCTGCCCCACAGAGAGCTGAGCTGGCCACTGGCCCAGAGCTTCTGGAAATGAGGCAGTGACTGTGGGGTGCTCCCAGGCTGGCCCAGCTTCGCATCCTCTGGGCGTCCGGGAGCCAGGTTGGAGAAGGGTGCCAGAGCCCCCTTGTGGGCAATGGTTATGGCAGTGGGGATTCTAAGTCTTTGAAACTCACAAGCAATTAGAAAAGGTTATAAGGGATTCTTTTATTTTTTCCATTTTTTAAAAACTAAAATATACAAAGAATGTATCTCATGGCAGAAAAGGTATACATTTTCACATTTAAAAAAAAAAAGGGAGAACTTAGGGGTGCCTGGCTGGTTCATTTGGAAGAACCTGTGACTCTTGATCTTGGGGAGGTGAGCTTGAGCCCCACAGTGGGATAGAGATCACTTAAATGAATAAATAAATAATTTTTTTTTTTTAAAGGAAGATAGAGACTCCTGAGTGTCTCCATATGTTGAATATCCGACTCTTGGTTTCAGCTCAGGTCACGATCCCAGGGTTGTGACATGGGAGTCAGCTAGAGATTCTCTCTTCTTCTGCCTCTGCTCCTACTCTCCCCCGCCTCAAATAAATAAATAAATAAATAAATCTAAAAAAACAAAGAGTATACGGTGAACATCTATGTTAAAGAATAGATTTCTTTTTTTTTTAAGATTTTATTTATTTACTTATTTATTTGACAGAGATTACAAGTAGGCAGAGAGGCAGTCAGAGAGAGGAGGAAGCAGTCTCCCCGCTGAGCAGAAGAGCCCAATGTGGGGCTCGATCCCAGGACCCTGAGATCATGACCTGAGCCGAAGGCAGAGGCTTTATCCCACTGAGCCACCCAGGCACCCCAAGGAATAGATTTCTCAGGGCACCTAGGTGGTTCAGTTATTAGGTGTCTGCCTTTGGCTCAGATGGAGCCCTGCATTGGGCTCCCTGCTGGGTGGGAAGCATACTTCTCCCTCTCCCACTCCCCGTGCCTGTATTTCTGCTCTCGCTGTGTCTCTCTCTGTCAAATAAATAAAATCTTTAAAAAAAAAAAAGTAAATTAAAAAAAAATAGATTTCTCCAGCATCATTTTGGAATTTCACTTTAGCTCACACCTGGATTTATCTGACCAGGCTCCTTATAGGTTATCTTCACAAGTTGTTCCCAGCATTTTGGTGTTACAATCAGTGTTGCAGTGAACTGCCTAGGATCAAACCTTTTGTCAGCTCCTATTTGCTCCCGTCCTACCAAGTCCCATGAGTGGAACTGCCATGTCGATGCTGTGTACCTTCTGAAGACTTTTGACCGTGATGGTCAAACAGCAACCCAGAAGGGCTGGTCTGAGCTTCAGCACAGGATGGGGCTAACCTACCGTATCTGAACCCTTAGACAGGAGCACTTTCTTTTTGTTTTTTAATTTATTAAGTTTTTAATTTTACTTACAGTGCAGTTAGCATACAGTGTTATATTAGTTTCAGGTGTACTATATAGTGATTCAACACTTCCATACATTACTCAGTGCTTGTCATGATGCGTGTACTTCTTTTTTTTTTAAGCGGGCTCCATGTTTATTTATTTATTTTTAAAGATTTTATTTATTTATTTGACAGAGAGAGAGATCACAAGTAGGCAGAGAGGCAGGCAGAGGCAGAGGGGGGAAGCAGGCTCCCCGCAGAGCAGAGAGCCCGATGCAGGGCTTGATCCCAGGACCCTGAGACCACGACCCGAGCCGAAGGCAGAGGCCCAACCCACTGAGCCACCCAGGTGCCCCTGGGCTCCATGTTTAATGTGGGGCTTGAACTCACAACCTCGAGGTTGAGAGTCTCATGCTCTACTGGCTGAGCCAATCAGATACCCCTTGAAAGTGTACTCTTTTTTTTTTTTTTAAGATTTTATTTTTTGGGGGTGCCTCTGTGGCTCATTCATTGGGTGTCTGCCTTTGGCTCGGGTCATGATCCCAGCATCCTGGTATTGAGCCCCACATCGGGCTCCCTGCTTGGTGGGAAGCCTGCTTCTCCCTCTCCCGCTTCTCCCGCGTGTATTCACTCTCTCACTGTCTTTCTCTCTGTCAAATAAATAAATAAAATATTAAAAAGAAAAGATTTTATTTTTTTATTTATTTGACAGAGAGAGGGAGATCACAAGTAGGCAGAGAGGAGGGCAGAGAGAGAGGGGGAAGCAGGCTCCCAGCTGAGCAGAGAGCCTGATGCGGGGCTCGATCCCAGAACCCTGAGATCATGACCTGAGCTGAAGGCAGAGGATTAACCCAGTGAGCCACTCAGGCACCCTGAAAGTGTACTCTTTAATTCCCATCACCTAGTTCACCCATCTGCCTAGTTACCCCTCTGGTAACCATCAGTGTGTTCTCTATGTTTTAGAGTCTGTTTCCTGGTTTGCTTCTCTCTTTTTTTTTTTCTTTTTGTTCATTTGTTTTGTTTCTCAAATTCCACGTATGAGTGAAATCATATATTTGTCTTTCCCTGAATTATTTCACTCTAGCTCCATCTATGTCATTGCAAATGGCAAAATTTCATTCTTTTTTTATGGCTGGATTATATTCCATTTTATATATATATCGCATCATCTTTTTCCATTCATCTAGTGATGTACATTTGGGTTGCTTCCATATCTTGGCTATTGTAAATAGTGCTGCAATAAACATAGGGGTGCGTGTATCCTTTAGAACACTAAGTTTTTGTATTCTTTGAGTAAATACCAGTAATGCGATTACTAGATCATAGGGTAGTTATATATATATTTTTTAAGATTTTATTTATTTATTTGACAGAGATCACAAGTAGGCAGAGAGGCAGGCAGGGGCGGGGGTGTGGGGGGAAGCAGGGTCCCTGTTGAGCAGAGAGCCCGATGTGGGGCTCGATCCCAGGACCCTGAGATCATGACCTGAGCTGATGGCAGAGGCTTTAACCCACTGAGCCACCCAGGTGCCCCTGGTAGTTCTATTTTTAATTTTTTGAAGAACCTCCATGCTGTTTTCCAGAGTGGCTGCACCAGTTTGCATTCCCACCAACAGTGTAAGGGGGTTCCCTTTTCTCCAGATCCTCACCAGCACCTGCTGTTTCTTGTGTTGTTGACTTTAGCCTTTCTGACATGTGTGAGGTTGTATCTCATTGTGCTTTTGGTTTGCATTTCCCTGGTGCCGAGAGATGTTGAGCATCTTCGTGTGTCCGTTGGCCATCTGGATGTCTTCTTTGGAGAAATATCACTTCATGTCTTCTGCCCATTTTTAATTGGATTATTTGTCAGTTTTTTGGCATTGAATTGTGAGGAGCACTTTCTTTTTAAAGGAATAAGAACTAGTCAGTCTCAGCTCAAACGGGTGTGAATCGTAGAAGCTTTACTCAGTAATCCAAACACAGGACCACCTTTGTTCTGTCTGTACAGAGATACATGTGAGACATTGTTTGGTCTCAAGGTTTGGCTTCATTTTTGTGAAATCGACGCCACTGATTTGAATTACCGTTCCCAGGGATAGCTCTCTTTTGCACGGGCTTCCATGCTTTGAGGGGATCAAGGAATAAAGTTTTCTGAGGACATGTTGGGGTACTAGGGTAGGATAGGGCTAGACACAAGAACCCCAGGGACAAAAGCCACCGATGTGGGCTCTCTCTGGTATCTGATGTTTAAAAATGAGCTAGTAGCAGAAGTGGTCCTCAGCAGCCCCATGACCTTTTGGACCTTGGAACTTTGCCCCCTCCTGCCATAGAGGCTGGCCTTTTCCTTCTGATCACCTTGACAGAGGGAGACTCATTCTCTTCTGAATGTCACCAAAGTAACAGATGCAAAACAAAGACAGGGACACAGCTTCTTGGCAAGAACATCATCTTGCTTCACCTGCTAAATGCTCTCAGAAAACGATTAGGATTTGAGGTCCAAAAGCAAAACAGACGGATGGCTCCGGGTCAGATCTGGCATAAGGAGAAGCACTCAGTGGGCATTCCCGAGCACTGGGACCCTCTGTGACGACCCAGTCCGCTGCATGCCTTGGTGGATCCTGCTGGGCTCCAGTCTGCCCTGGGTGATCTCGACGCCTTGGTCAGGGGCCCAGACCATGTTCTCCTTGAGCATGCCCACCTGTTCAAACAGGACTTCACCAGGGCCCTTGAAACACCCAGAAGATTTCCACTGAGCAGTCTGTCTACCTGTTTCCCTTGGATGTGTTTATCCCTTGCAACAGTTCAGGTCACTGGCTGGCAATATTCCTCCCCTTTCTTCAGCCTTCTAACTGGGACATGGTTGATGGAGAAGGGAGGGCAGGAGGGAGCCTATTGAAAACGAAAAATAAATCACTGATTTGCAGTGTTAAATGAATGACTCTACCTTGAACTGAAACTCCTTGGTGGGATGCGACTCTAACAGTAAGTGATCCTTTGGAAACACTGAAAATAAAAATGCAAAAGCTGTCATCAGAGAGAAAGAGCCCCTGTGGGAGGGGCTCCAAGCCTGGAGGTCAGCTGAGTACTGCGATCTAGAAGAGAAAGTTTACAGTGCACGTTGCACCTACTACTTCTGTCTTCCCTCCTCATCTCACAGATTCTTGGCTTATCTTCTACATTCAGAAGAGAAAAAAAAAAGTATAAAAATACCCGTCTGAAATTTGCCTTGGGGCCTACCAAATGTCATCATATTCTTGGAGGTTTTGTGTCCTGAGCTTGAGCAAGGGCTGCCCAGAGCCACACACAGAGGTGAGCTGAACCTGGGATCCTAATCTGGACCTTCCTCCCGCCCACACGCTGTCACAGCCTGGATGGTTTCCGTCCCCGAGTATCCATGGGAATGTGACTGCTGCCAGGGCTCGGGGCCTGTTTTTCTCCTAAACACACCAGGGTGGCAGCGAGGATCCGGGATGGAGAGGAAAGGAGAGAGCAAGGCCCTCTCACCTGCCGCCAGAGCCACCAGCCCTCTTCTCGGATACAGTCCGGCCCAAGAAAGCCGCAGCCAGTAAGCAGAGCGAGCTCAGGGAGACCTCACATCATCAGACTAGAAATGAGAGCTATCGGTTTTTGTCCCAGTGAGGAATGAATCCAACATCATAAGAGCAATTTAAAAAAAAAAAAAATCAGCACATAGAGTTGAAAATATAATTTAGAGACAAGAGGCTGACAACTGCTACGTTATCACTAGCAGCAGGTTCTGTTGTTCCCACAGGCGCTGTCAACGTCATGGGCACTGGCTTCAGAATCAGGCCAACCCTGCCCTCTCGGTTCCCTACGTGTGGGGCAGGGGGCTGGTACCATAGGCAAGTGACTCAAGTCACTTCTCAGTCCTCGTTTCCTCCTCTGTCCAATGGGGGTGATAATTTGTACCTTCTGCGGAGGTGAGGTCCACACAGCCCTTAGAGTGAAGGCATGATAAAGGGTGGGATGATCACGGGCCTCTGTGATGTTGCACACCTTGATCTATCAGGAGGGAGAAGCCACTGATATCTCTGCCTTTCCAGTGGAGATGCCCAGGAGCACACCGAAGACGGTGGGGGAGTGAAGGAGAGATTCCCGGCGCCTCACATGTGTGATGCCTCTGTTGACCCATGTGATCTGGTGACCATGTCAGCAAAGAGCTGGCCAGGGCCCCTCCCTCCAGGCTCCCTGCCCAGCAGAGCTCAGAGGGGCCCCGCAGGGGTCTGGCCTGATGAGGAGGAACCCTGGTAGGTGGTGTCCCAAGCGAGGTGCCTGGGGTGGGTCCTAGCAAAAGGGGAGCCGGCCTCTCCCTCTGGCTGAACAGAATCAACCAGTGGGCCTTTTGCTCCATGTTCCCTGAATCTGGAACGGTACAATTAAAGAACTAAAAAGGCGAGAAGCATTACAGTGACTCCCATGTCCATATTCAAAATTTCAAATCCCCTGGAAGTGTGAGCCAGTGCTCCTTCCAAGTCATATTCTCCTCTGACACCTTCATGAAGGTTCTTCCGGAAGCCCAGCCATAAACCTCCTTTGATGAAAGAAAACTGACTGGAACTGGGGAGCCGAAGACTCTCAGAAGCAAGCCAGGCCCAAGCCTTGCATGGCTCCCATCTTTTTCCCATCCTGAGTGGCTTTCTTGCTCTGCCTCCAACCAGCTGCTGGAAGCCATCCTCCCTTATGAGAAGTTTGAGTTCAGATCAGTGTTTCTGCACCCCACGAAGGCAGAGGGAAACCCGCAATGCTGGAGGGGGACTGGCATTCTTGTGGAAGACTAGAATATCCTTGCACGCTCAGGAAAATTGTAAAGGAGGAAACTCAGGAGCACACAGAATGCCCAGGAGTTCACACAAATGTGCACACTCAACATTGGTCAGTCCTGCTCCATATTGTTTTCTCAGGATCCGTCCCCAAGGGTAGGAAAAGCTTCCAAAGTCTTTCAGCCTTGGCTTTCTCCTAGCCCAGGAAAAATAAGTCCGGGAACTACAGTGGATTTTGGCCTATGGAAAATCGTGAAAGGGATTGGAAGGAGGAAAGTAGACAGCCAGAAATGAAGTGTGTGCCAAAAATAATGATGTGAGTCAGCATCATTGGGCTGGAGAGAAAGCCTGCAGATTTGTGGGTGGCGTGACGAGGAGGAGGCCTGGGGTGCGGGGTCCTAGCTGCGATGGTGGCTGTCTCTTCACTCCGTGCAGGCTCCATATCCCAGACACCGCATGTACCCGACCCTCCACCGTTGTTAGCCTTCCTAGGGTTATAATGAATCTTCCAGAACATGCTCCGCGAACACAGGTCATTGAAGGATCTATTAGTGTGCCTGGTAGGAAGCAGGCCCAGTACCTGTGCCTGCAGCCTCAGCGGCTCTGATATGATGCATAAGCAGACCCCCAAACCAGCTTCCTTGATGAGGGGCAACTATGTCCCTTGGACAAGGAACCCCAGACTTCTAAACAGAGCTCCCGGCTAGGTAACTAGGAAATCTAGCGTGAGGGGCAGGAACTCGGGCTTCAGTCAGATTACCTACTTTAGCACCACTCCTGCCGGGCGAGGTATTTGATCATTTTCTTCATCTGTGCAACAGGACATGACAACCCGCCAATCAGTCAGGAATCAGTCAGGACTACCGAGTTGTAGCAGTAGACACCAAATGTCACTAACTAAAGGGAAAAAAGGAACTGAATGGAAAGGTTCTCAGCAGCTCAGGTTAGAGAAGGAGGCTCCGAAACAGACACCCTAGAGGATCACAGGGGACGGGCCGCTCAGCAGTCCTGCTGGGGAATGAATGAGTGTGCCAGTGTTTCTTCCTAAAAATACTGTTCAGTCTCCCAATTCCAGAGAGTCTGGCTGGCCTCACTTGGCTCATGTGCCCATTTCTTGGCCGGGGAGGGCTGGGCTGTCACCCTGAGAATGTGGCTACTGTGTCTGAAGGGGAAAAGGAGTGCCCCCATTTGAAACTAGGTGCTGCCTTTGAGAAAGAGGACTGACCCCTAGGCAGCCCAAACCCAAGCACGGTCCAGAACGCTCACCTGACTGGGCTGCTGTAAGGGTAGATGAGATGACACAGGGAATATAAAGTGTCCGGCCCAGAAGCCGACAGGCTGCACTAAATGTTAGTGAAATATAATGGCCATCAGTTCTTCTCATGGGGAGGGGACCAGCTGGCCTGACTTTTACATTGATATTGGGCCTGGTCTGATGACGTACTTCCAAAATCAGTACATGCACTGGTCTCACTGTTGGTATTGAACTCATTAGCTCAGAGTGCAAGCAGCAAAAGGGAAGATTAACTGGAACAAATAAAGGAGGCTGGGGACATATAGTAAGGAGCAAGGGAGTTCTAAGCAGGTGGAATAAGGAAATGGATCTAATCATGTCCTTGTGTATGTCTGGGGGACCCACAGAATTTGAACCTAGGAGCTCTGGACAGGAATCCAGATGCTAGTGTTCCTAGCTGTGTCCCTGGACTAATCTGTTTCCTACCTTTAAATCAAGGTTAACAATGTGTACCTCACAGGATTTGTGAAATGCACCACAAGTGGCCAAATGCATCCTCCTATTTTGGGGAATAATGACACTTGGGAAGAATGCCATGAGCTACACTTTCACCTCTTTACCCACAAATCTTACCATCATGTTCCCATGCAGGTATAATTGGAAGTGGAATGATCCCTAATCTAGGTTTTGCCTCCGCATTCCTTTTAGAGTCTGGATGTGTTTGATGAGTGTTTTCTTTCCAATGTTTCCGTGCCCTTGACGGGCTTCCATCACATGCACGAGGATGAAGTGTGTTGGCAGGAAGCAGTGGAGGGAAGGGCAGTTCACGCATTAATGATGGGGGCATAAGTTAGTGAGCAGCTTCTTGATCAAAACTTGGTAATATTTGGGTGCCTGGCTGGCTCAGTGCGTGGAGCATGTGACTCTTGATCTCGGGGTTGTGAGTTCAAGCCCCATGTTGAATTTAGGGATTACTTAAAAATTTTTAAATCTTTAAAACAACTTGGCAGTATTTCTTAAAACACTAAATGGTCTCATTCTTGGACCAGTATTTTCACTTCAAAGAATTTATGCTGTTGTAGAAACAGTAAATATACATAGAAGTGTGTAAGAGCATTCCATGCACCTTGCTTGCAAAAGAGCCAAACCACCTTCTTCTTCTCCTTCTCCTCTTTTTTTTTTAAGTAGGCTCCGTACCCAGCATGGTGCCCAACTCAGGGCTTGAACTCATGACCCTGGGATCAAGACCTGGGCTGAGATCATGGGTGAGACGCTTAACCGAAGGAGCCACTCAGCCGCCCCAAATCACCTTCTTACTCTGGAGGACTCCCTCACTATATAGATTTTAATGGGATCAAGACAGAGTCTCCCACTGCAGAAGGTGAAGGGGGACAGACATGCTTTCCTTCTCTGCTTCAGGGCAATGAAGGTGTGGCTTTGGGACCTACTCCCCGGATTCCCTGCCCCCTGAAAATCCACATCTCAAACTCCAGAGTCCTGAGGAAGCTTACCAAAGAGACCTCCCAGCTGGCAACTCTTGTGACAACCTTGGCACGCTCTGTGGCCTGCCTTCCCTTGACTTCTAAAGCTGGGTCTTCAGCTTCCCTGTCCGTGTCAGCAGCTAGCTAGTGTCCTTTGCTGCTTAAGTGATCCAGAAATGACCCAGCCTGCCAAATGAGACACTCACCGCGTCCCTCAGCCAAGGGGAGGGTAGACAAATTACGTACACCCGGACTGCGAACACCTTGGATGGTCCATCTCCAGGTGCTGATGTGTCATTAAATTCAATAAGCAAGTGGGAGATTTGAGTGTATACAACAATCCCATTACAACACAGGAATATGTTAGTTTGTGATACAGAAAAGCAGCTGGGAGCCTAATACACCAAACTGTTGACAGTGATTATCTCAGACAGCAGAGCATTTTAGAGAAGTATTTCTATGTTATGAACTCTTTTGTACTCATCATATTTGAGCTTTGGTTATTTTGCAATCGGTTTGTAACCAGAAAAAAAGTGATAATGCCATTTTCTTAAAAAGTAGATGATGGTTGGGCACCTGGGTGGCTCAGCGGGTTAAAGCCTCTGCCTTCGGCTCAGGTCATGATCCCAGGGTGTCCTGGGATTGAGCCCCGCATCGGGCTCTCTGCTTAGCAGGGAGCCTGCTTCCCCCTCTCTCTCTCTGCCTGCCTCTCTGCCTACTTGTGATCTGTCTGTCAAATAAATAAATAAAATCTTAAAAAAAAAAAAAAAGTAGATGATGGCTGCATCATGGGCAAAATGTGTGCTCCTGAAGACTTCAAATAACTTAAAAACACACATAAGCCAAGACTCCTCCCGACAGAGAACAGCAGGAAATTTCCATCATCAGCTAAAGGGGTGTCCTTGTCTGTCAATAGTTTTCAGTGGACTCCAGCGCTCTGGCTTTGACGTTATGGGGTCTTCAAAGAGAGACTTAATGAACTGACGCATTTTATTTCACACGGCTTCACATTTACATCATACAAATATGTATAAAATAATGAGCCCAGGAAGTGAGAGCTTGAGTCATCTTGAGCTGGCTTTCCCCGATGACGATGCAAGGCCAAGATGAATTCACCTCGGCTCTCCTGTCTCTTCCCTGCTCCCAAGGGGAACAGACGTGTCCGGTCAGTGAGCTGAGGTCCTGCCCTGTTGACATCTTACCGGCTCACAACACGCCGCTCTCCGTCCAGCTGTGCCGGCGGCGGGGAGGCCGTGGCTCTGACTCCGCGGGGTGCCGCGGTCACTGAGACAGGTCCCTGAGAGGTGCGGAAAGACCCTCTGGACAGAGAACCAGAGCGCCCTTTGAGGCCTGAGCTGGGGAGAAGTCTGTGAGCTGCTCGAGCGGGTGGGGGGGTTGCTCAGCAGGGGCCATGACCGGCCTGAGTGCAGCAGGACCTCATTAGTGGTTTTGTGGTGGCATCTCTTTGAAAACCCGGAACCCTTCCTTGACTGCAAAATCCCAGGCCAGATTAGACACATACTCAGTCGGCTTTTCATTTTGTTCGGCGGCTGCCAAGCCTGCTTGCCCTAAGCAGAAGCAAAGAATAACAGTGATTACTCCCAAACGACCCTCCATAATAATGCTGTTAGCATCTCCTAGCATTTGCTGAGCACTTGCCACGTTCCAGACACGGTGCTAAGTGCTCTGCGTGTATGATTATAGCTCACTGAATTCCCGAAGCAACTGATGATTTTATTCCCCACTTTATGGACAAAGATCTGGGTCTCAGAGAGAAGGCGTGCCCACGCTGACATCAGTGGGTGGGAGCCAGGAGTCAGGCTTGGCGGCAGGACTGCTCCCTGCTCCTCCCGTCTAAAGAAAATAAATGAAATCAGGAAGATCCCCAATATTTCTGCTGTTGCCGCTGAGCTTAGATTTTCTGTCATCCCCACCCTCACTGCCCTGGGTTTTCCTGAAGTATATCTATGAATACTTCATTGATGTCTAATAACAAAGATTTAAAAACACACAATACCATCATCACGCTTAAAAAAGTTAGCTGTGCCTCCTTGATGTCATCAACTGTCCAGACGGTCCAGTGAGAATTCAAATTTCACAGACCATCTCGTAAATTTTTTATAGGGATCTAAAGATTGAAACGTTATATAATGACTGTGTGTCTTTTAAATCCCCTCCCCCCCTTAAAATATTTTATTTATTTATTTTACAGAGAGAGAATGGGAGCGCCAGAAAGGAGGGAAGGAGGAGCAGAGTGGCAGGGACAGGGAGCGAGAGAATCTGAGGCAGACGCCTCACTGAGCGTGGAGCCCTGTGTGGTACTTGGTACTCGATCTCATGACCCTGAGATCAACCTGAGCTGAAACCAAGAGTCGGTGCTCAACCGACTGAGCCACTCAGGTGCCCCTTAACTCCCTTGTGATCTGCAGGTTCAATTTTCATCCTTTCTCTTTCTCCCTGACAATCATTTGTTGAGGATTCTGTGAAGTGTCCAGAATCTGGAGTTGGTGAGCGGCTGTGCCCGGGGGGTCCTGTTTAACTTGCTCGTCTGAACCCTCTGTTTCCTGTGAGTTGGCAGTTAGCACGACAGATTCAGTTGGATCTGGGTCTGACTCTGGGAGAAGCACCAGCCAGTACACAATGTCTGGCTATCTCTCTCTTCCTGATGTTAGCCCCGTTGATGTTTATTTTCCAGATCCATTAATGTATTAGGGGTAGAAAATTGGTGATCTGTTAATTCTGTCATTCTGCCTGGGATGCTTTCCTAGAGAGAAACTTCCCCTCCTCAGTTACTTGGTTAGCCTGATCTAGAACTTGTACACGACAGGCATGATAAATCCTTGACTTTTCCCCCTTTCTTTATCCATTTTTAGAATCACGGATTGCTTCCCTGGTGTCCTCCAAAGCCATCAATGAGATTTTGACTCTGTTTTAGCGTTGCTCTTTACTCTTGGATGTAAACACACTTGATGAGTTCCCATCCATTTCAGCTTCATCCTTGCTGGTGCTCAATGTCTCCTGTCATTAGCCAGTAGGGGCCTATTCAGGCTGGCTCCTGAGTGCTGTAGAGATGACCCCAGTTGTCCTCAATAGCTCCCTAGCTTATTGGTACAACAAGGTGTTCCAGGCTCACTTGTAGACATCCTGCCCTTGACCTGAACACAACCACTTTTCTAAGAAGTCCCAGTTCCTTCTGGTGGGAAAGGAATTTAGAGATTATGACAGGGGGAAAACTGGGAGTACATAGTGCTACTGGGACTTTTCTAGAACTTTCTGGGACTTTCTAGGACTTTCTGGCAGGGTCTATGTGCTTTCTTTCCGCCTGTCCTCCGTTCCACAGAGGAAGCAAACTGTAATCTGCCCAGAATTCTAGCTTCTTAACTAATTTAGGAGAGAGATGATTTCATTTGCTATCCTGTGAGATTTAGAATTAAAACAAATAAGATTGTGCCATACTCTCATATATATGTGAACATTCTATAGGTGATATGTTCATTTATATATACATAACTGATTCAACCGTCAACACTTAACGTTTCTTCCCAGGAGTTCAGATGCACAAGATATAATGCATAACTAACTCCCAGCTAGTTCAATAAAGCATTTCCCCATGTATGTCGACGCACCATGTAAGAAAACACAATCTTTTTTTCTCCTTCAGGAGTCATCTTACTGGACAATTTGGCAACATCTACAAAATTTTAAAATGCACATACTTTTAACTTAGGAATTCCAATTCTGGGGATTTATCCTTTAGGTATATTCACAAATGTCTGAAAAAGGATGTTCACCATCCATCATTTGTGATTGCAAAAATGTGCAAACCATCCAAGAATACCTCAATAGGAGAATGGGTTAAATGAATCACACTACATTCATACAATGGAATGTTCTATAGAAATCAAAAAGAATGATGTATATCTAAACATACTTATGTGGAAAGGTCCCTCTCAATATTGTTGGTTTTGTTTTTTTTTTTAAAGATTTTATTTATTCATTTGACAGACAGAGATCACAAGTAGGCAGAGAGGCAGGCAGAGAGAGAGAGAGAGGAGGAAGCAGGCTCCCCGCCAAGCAGAGAGCCCGATGCGGGGCTCGAGCCCAGGACCCTGGGATCATGACCTGAGCCTAAGGCAGAGGCTTTAGCCCATTGAACCACACAGGCGCCCCCCTCTCAATATTGTTAAGTGCAAAAAACAAGCAGGGAATATATCTTACATTGTTGTGAAGTATATCTATGATAATCATATATATCCTATACATAAACACATCATATCTTATATATGTACATATACAAATATTTCATAGGAACCGTTAAGCATAAAAAAATTTAAAATCAAGGTACTAAAAATGCATGTAGGCTGGTCACATCTTTATAAAACTTAGAGGGTGGGAGCCTGGGTGGCTCAGTTGGTTAACCATTAGCCTTCGGCTCAGGTCATGACCCCAGGATCCTGAGATCGAGCCCCGGACCAGGCTCCTTGCTCTGTGGGGAGTCTGCTTCTCCCTCTCCCTCTGCTGGTCCCCCTGCCTGTGCACTCACACTCTGTGTCAAATAAATAAATAAATTAAATAAATAAAATCTTTTAAAAACTTAGAAGACAGAGACACACAAAAAGTTGGGCGGGGGGCGCCTGGGTGGCTCAGATGGTTGGGCATCTGCCTTCGGCTGGGTCCTGATCTCCAGGTCCTGGGATTGAGCCCCGCCTCGGGCTCCGGGCTCGGCAGGGAGTCTGCTTCTTCCTCTCCCCCTGCTGCTGCTTGCTCACGCTCTCTCTCTCTCTGTCTCAAGTAAATAAATAAAATCTTAAAAAAAATTGGGGGGCCCATTAAGGGTAGTATTTATCTTTGAGAAATGATACTGAGAAGGAAAATAATTTTGTATTCTTTTTTTTTTTTAAGATTTTATTTATTTATTTATTTGACAGAGAGAGAGAGAGAGATCACAAGTAGGCAGAGAGGCAGGCAGAGAAAGAGAGAGGGAAGAAGGCTCCCTGCCGAGCAGAGAGCCCAATGCGGGGCTTGATCCCAGGACCCTGAGATCATGACCTGAGCCGAAGGCAGAGGCCCAACCCACTGAGCAACCCAGGCGCCCTAATTTTGTATTCTTTATGATTTAATTCTTGCCATGTAGGTTTTTACTTTATTTTTTGTATGTTAATAATTTTTAAAAGTTTGGGGCACATGGGTGGCTCAGTTGGTTGAGCGTCCAGACTCGTAATTTAGGTTCAGGTCATGATCTCAGGTGACGAGATCGAGCCCCAAGTCGGGCTCTGTGCTCAGTGGGGAGTCTGCTTGAGATTCTCTCTCTGCCTCTGCCCCTCCCTCCACTTGCACATGGTTGCTATCTCTCCCTCTCATAAATAATTAACTCTTAAAAAATAATTTTTAAAAGTTTAAATATTTTAAAGAATATATACATGCCATTAATGACAGATGGTGGAATCAACCGAATCCTATAGAATTCTGGCAAATTGGTCCCTCTGAAGCCTCTGTGGCCACAGTGGTGGCAGTGGGGGAGGGGCTTCCTCCAGGGAGAAGCTGCGTGGCTGTCACTCAGACCCTAAGGCAGCATTACCTGGGAGCGAGCGCTTGTGGACTCCTTGCAGGATTATGGCCATTCGGAAAAAGGACAAAGCCATGTAGAAGTTCCAGTTCTCAGGGGGAGGGATCTCCGAGTGACGGCAGTACATTCTGAGATACTCCTCTGCCGTAGGGATTCCCAGCTGAGTGAGATCACAGTCACGCAAACCTGAGGCGACAAACAGAGCCATCTCTGTGCGGGCAGTCAGTGACCGCCCACTCCCCTGTGGCTGCAGGGATATAAATTATGAAAATCACTTTCTCCCTTGGCAATGAGCTTCACAGCTAGTTCACAGCCTCAGCTCTGTATTTCAGCAGCTCTTCTGCCCTCACGAGGCTGGGATCCCAGCACGAAGCTATTCACAAATCGACCCTCAAAAGTTTCAGACTAAATTGGCAGTAAAGTGGGGTGCCTGGGTGGCTCAGTCGGTTAAGCATCTGACTCTTGATCTCAGCTCAAGTCTTTTTTTTTTTTTTTTAAGATTTTATTTATCTACTTGAGAGAGAATGAGTGAGAGAGAGCATAAGAGAGGAGAAGGTCAGAGGGAGAAGCAGACTCCCCAAGGAGCTGGGAGCCCGATGTGGGACTCGATCCCGGAAGTCCGGGATCATGACCTGAGCCGAAGGGAGTCGCTCAACCAACTGAGCCACCCAGGCGCCCCTCAGCTCAAGTCTTGATCTCAGGGCTGTGAGTTCAAGACCCACATTGGGCTCCATGAGTGGGGTGGAGCCTATTAAAAAAAAAGATCCTGCCAAATTATGAAAAAAAAATTAACAACAAATAATGTTTTTTACTGATTTGCTTCATTTGTAATCTTTTCATGGCTTAGAAGCATGTAGCACATTTTGTTCCTAGGATTTTGTCCAGGAGTATACTTTATAATATAGGCAAGGTTATTCCTACAAAGATGTTCACTGCTTTTTTGTGAGGGCTCGGGGGATGTAATAGAAAAGAAATCAGAAATAAATTAAATATCTAAATAGGAATCAAACATCTTGATTAAATTGATTCTATTCAATAAAATCCTATTCCATGATTAAAAATGATGCTATAGAAGAAATACTTAATAGCATGAAAACATGTCCAAAATATGTAATTAAGTGAAAAAAGGGAGGCCATAAAGTCATTGAATCGCATTTTCATTTAAACAAACGTATGTATGCATGCAGAAAGATGAAAATGTTGGCAATGGTCATGTCTGGGACTATCCACGACTTTAACTTTTTCTTTTGTTGTCTGTTGGCTGCAACATTTTAAATAAATTTGTATTTTTAATTTAGAAAATTAAATAGAAATTAGTTGTGTAAAAACACAAGAGGGGTCTATGCACATATCCTTCTCACTTAAAATACACCCTATACCCATCTCCCCCTGCGGACAGAAATGCATTCCAAGTGCACTTTCCACCCAAACCACCAGGACCTCAATTTCACTCACCCAGGCCATCAGCCATCACTGCTACTTTTGTGCCTCAGGTGCTTTGAGAATGGAGCTGCCTCTTCCCTCCTCCCTCCAACCCCAGTTCCTACCTCGCAGCAGAGAGCCAGGAAAACTGGATGGCAGGTAGTGAGCCAGGCAACTGAAGGCCACGTCTGCAAGGGGATCACCTAAGTTAGAGAGCTCCCAGTCAAGGACAGCAAGCACCTCGGCCTTCTCTGGATGGAACAGCAGGTTGTCCAGCCTGAACAAGAAGGAATGTGGAGAGACAGCTCTAAGGAAACTGAGCATTGGGGTGTGTTCTGTGCTGAGGGTCTTCCATTTGCCCCTCCCAGTGTCCTCCCTACCCTCTCAGCCCCTCGGTGCCCCTGTCCGCTAGCTCCCCTGCCCTCTGGCTCAGGTGGACCCAGCCAATGAGGACACCATCAGGAGACAGGAATGGGGGCAGGTGGCTGAGGGGCTCTGTATCCCTCTCCCAGAGCCCAGTTTGGGTCAGGTAGCCCTATCCACAAGGCGATCCTCTCTGGGTTCTGGTAATTCCTCCTTCCCTGTGATGGGTTCAAACAGGTCTGCAAGTTCTTGGACACGCCTTCCACGAAAGGAAGAGTCTAATTCTTTGCTGCTTGAAGCCTTCGGCTTCTAACAAATACAACAGGCAAGTGAGACTACGTGAATCCAGAGCCTCAGAAAAGGGGATCAACTTCCAAACAGCCCGGCCTCTCTTGGAATGCACACCTTTGCAGCCCTGAGCACCCCCAGGGATGAGGCCAGCTCTCCAGAAGCAACCATGCGGGGACCACAAGCAGACAAGAGAGGCCCAGGGAGCCCAGCTGTTCAATCTTCTCTGCCCCAGTGCCAGGCATGTGGGCGGCCCCCAGCCTGACCGCCACCCCAGCTGAAACAGACTGCGGATTCGTGAGCAAAACTACGGCTGTCAGTCTGCAGCCATGTGGTTTGGGAGATCTGTATGTAGCCTTAGTAACTGGATCACGCGTGTGCACTTTCACACCTGGGGGCAGTTAGGCAGCCCACCATCATTACCAATTATCTGGCCCCAAATGTCACCGGGTCAAGGTGGAGAAACCCCACCTTAGAAGGCCACGCACAGGGAGATCCCTTGTAAAGGGAATCACCCTCCACTGTACGTCAGGCTCAGGCCAGCTGCTTCATTTCCCCTTCAAGTGCCCCACCCACCGTTTTTCACCATCTAGACATTGGCCGCTCCTCACAGACCTGAAGTTCCCGTGCACCACTGTCGTCTTCTGTTGCTTGGGAAGATGGCGGGGCAGCCACTGCATGAGCCTCTCCATTGCCGGGATGGTGCCCGTTTCTGAGGCTCGATACTGCTTAATCCAGGTTTGCATCTGCTGTGGAATATAGTCCTCTGAGGGAAAGAGAATTTGAACATGGTAGGCCACTCTAACATCCTATCCTCCAAAGGTTCCAGAAAGTAACCAAAACACTGAAAGCGCTGGTAGTGCTCTCCTGATGACCAAGGCATTTCTCACAGGATGCTTCTGCCACCGTGGCTGGATCAGTGGGACATGGGTGTCGCTCCCAGCCACAAGGCCTGCGAGCCTGATCCCTGGCCTCTCAGACATCCTACCAGCTTCCTAACAGCCTTCAAGAAATCCCTTTTTGGCTAGACAACAGTGGTTGGCTAAGCGCAGGGACTGGGGCCAGACTCCCTGGGTGTGACTCCCAGCTCTGCCATTCTCTGCCTTGTGATCTCAGACACATCACTTGACCTCTCTGTACCTCAGTTTTTCTTCATCAAAGAGATGCTCCTTAGAGTTGCTGGGAGGATGAAGTATATAAAGCCCCTGGAAATGTTCCTGGCATGTAGTAAATTCTACATGAGGATTTGTTATCATTACTCAGTTGCTTGCTAAGAAACCCAAGAGATTCTACCATTGAGGAACTTGTGAGTTCTGTCTGGGACTGGACACTGGAAGGAATTCTGCAGTCAGCTTGGCTCCCAGTCAAGGTCTTCAATTGATGTAACTGCACCATCCTCCCTTGGCTGTTCTGTATGAACACACAGACAACTTCCATAGGGCTATTGTGAAGACTAACCAAACGGGTTAGTAAGACTAACGGGTTAGTAAGACTAACGGGCCAAATACTGAGCTGCATAGAAGGCCGCTCAGTTTGTCCTGATTTATTGTCAACTGGCAATTATTAATTGTCCCTATTAATATAATAATAAACGTGTCAGGTCCCTGGCTCTAAGCCAAGCCCTCCTTTCTCAGCTGAGAGAAAAATGGTCCACAGAGGCTGATGGGTTTGAAGACAGGTTCCTTCTGTGGAGTCCTCCGCACAGCTGGACCATCCAGACACCTGCCCTTTGCCCTTTGCAAGATCTTGCTGGGCCATGGGAAGTGGAGCTCAAAGTCCATAGGAATTTAATCCAAAACAAATCAAGTCTTTAGAATTATAGAATTTACAGAAGACAGAAGTAAATAAAACCGTGAGGAAATAATCAAGATAAATATATAACACAACTGACTTGGTCTGTTAAAAATTTCATTGAAAAAAAGAGATGGGAGGGACTGTTCTAGATTCTTTGATCAGATCCCGATTTGGGGGGGGGAACTCATTTATAAAAGATTTAAGGGGAGGGGTGCCTGGATGGCTCAGTCAGTTAAGCATCCGACTCTTAATTTTGGCTCAGGTCATGATCTCAGGATCCTGCGATCAAGCCCCACATCTGGCTCCATGCTCAGTGCAGAGTCTGCTTGAGATTCTTTCTCTCCATCTGCCCCCGCCTTCTCTCTCTCTCTAAAATAAAGAAATCATTTTTAAAAAGCTATAAGGGGATAATTGATGAAATATATCTGAATATGGAGTGGGTTTTAAATATTCAGGGAAAGTTCTAAATTTTCTTTAATGTGAGAGTAGTATTGGGGATCGTCCTTATTTTTAGGAAATGTATACTGAAGTATTTAGGAGTCAAGTGCTAGGGTCTCTACAGCTTTGTTAAATATATATAATTATATATAGAGAGAGACAGAAACAGAAGGAGAGGGAGAGGGAAAGAGAAGTGAATATGGCAAAAGTTAACCCCTGTTAATGGCGCCTGGGTGGCTCAGTGGGTTAAGCCGCTGCCTTCGGCTCGGGTCATGATCTCAGGGTCCTGGGATCGGGTCCCGCATCGGGCTCTCTGCTCAGCAGGAAGCCTGCTTCTCTCTCTCTCTCTCTCTCTCTCTCTCTCTGCCTGCCTCTCTGTCTACTTGTGATCTCTCTCTGTCAAATCAATAAATAAAAAAAAAAAAAAAAAAAAAAAAAAGTTAACCCCTGTTAAAATTAGTAGTGGGAATATGTAGTTACTCATTGCACTATGTACAATGTACATAGTACAATAGTACATATGTACTATTCACATTTCTGTAAGTTTGTAAATTATAATCACAAGTTAAATACAAAGACCATAGGAACTGAGTTAGGCGCCTGGGTGGCTCAGGTGGTTAAGCGTCTGACTCTTGGTTTTGACTCAGGTCATGATCTCAGGGTTGTGGGATCGAGCCTTGCCTCAAGATCCATGCTCAGGAGGAGTCTGCTTAAGGATTCTCTCCCTCTGCAGCCCCCACCCCCCAGCTCACATGCAACTATGCACACTCTCTCTCTCTGTTTCTGTCTAAATAAATCTTTAAAAAAGAAACACACACACAGGACCTGAGCCTTTGTGAAAGGAGCCTTTCAGGAAAATCTCCTATACTGGGACGCCTGGGTGGCTCAGTCGGTTGAGCATCTGACTCTTGATTTAGGCCCAAGTCATGATCTCAGGATTGTGAGATCAAGCCCCACATTGGACTCCATGCTTAGTGCAGAGAGTTTTCCCTCTCCCTCCGATTCTCCCTCTGCTCTCTCTCCCTCTCTCTCTTTCTCAAATAAATCAATAAATAAAATCTTTTTTTTTTTTTTAAAGGAAAATCTCCTATACGGTTTTGGGACCTCCCACCCCAAACACACCAACCAACGCTGCACACATTCTCTTCTCATGGGAAACAGATGCAGCTGCCCCTGTATCTGGCTCTGTTGGCCACTGGCTGCTATCAACACTGCCAAGGCACTGAAACATTTTTCTTCAAGCAGACTGCCCCTCTGGGATAAGAAAAGAGGATTATGTACTCCCTGTAGGTCACTGGAGATAGAAAGGTTCTTTGTGGTAACTGGACTGTACCTAAAGGATCTTTGTCAAAAGTGCCGCTTTTTTTTTTTTTAAGATTTTATTTATTTATTTATTTGTCAGAGAGAGAGAGAGAGAGAGCACGAGCAAGCGGTGGTGGGGGAATGCAGGCTCCCCACTGAACAAGGAGCCTGATTCGGAACTCGATCCCAGGCCCCCAGGATCATGACCTGAGCCGAAGGCAGCAGCTTAACCAACTGAGCCACCCAGGCGTCCCATCAAAAGTTCCTCTTAATTAGAAATCATGTTTGTGTGCAATCTCTTTCTCTCTTATTTTTTTAACAAACGTAAATGTGTGCTCTTGAATAGATACTACATACACAAGGCTTGGAATAAAGTGACAGAAGGGCATACGGTACTCTTTCTCCCACCCTCTGCCAGCCACTCAGCTCTTTTTCCCAAAGGCAACCCACGTGATGAGTTTCATGGAGATAATCACTTGTGCAAGCAAATATTTAAATGTATTTGAATATGTAAATTTATTCAAATATGCCACCCTGTACACAAATGGTGGTATCTATTTATAGCCAATGCCCTGCCCAGCAGCTGGATTCCTGACATCACCGGGGAAATTGCAGGTTTCTTGAAAAGGGAGAGCTGATGCGTCCCTGATCAGTGAACCCAAAGCATGATGAAGCTGCTTTATGCTATCAAGCTCAAAACACAGCCTGTGGCCCAGGATGCCGGCCCTTGGCTCACGTGAAATCACATCAGATTTCTGCTCTGCCTCTTTGCGCTAAGAGGTCAGTGAAAAAAGCATCAAAACAGTCTCCTTTAAAAGTAAAAGGCAACGGATCCACTCAGCACAGAAGCTGCTGTCTGTCCAGGGCAGGACGTCACACTGCCCATCACTGCACCTGCCTGAGGCTTTACCTTCATTCAAAGCACAGGGACAGCTACCACCTGTGAGGGAGGGAGTGCAGGACATTTTTTTTTTTTAACCCAACTTTTACTACCTTACTATAGAGAAAACTATAACAAAGTAAGGAGACTTGCCCAAAGTCCCTGACAAATTAGCATCCAACTTCTGCTCCAATGCTCTTTCCATCTTGAAACATGGATCAATATGGACAACATGTGTTGTCTTTGCCTATTGGCCTTTTTATTGGGGATGACGGCTGCCAGATCAAATACAGGATACCCAGTTAAATGTGAATTTCAGATAAACAACAAATACATTTTTATTTCCAAATGAGGTGGAGGGGAACCCACACTGAGTTGGTATCCCTAGTCAACAGGTTAGAATATGGGGGAAATGGGGGCACCTGGGTGGCTCAGTGGGTTAAGCCTCTGCCTTCGGCTCAGGTCGTGATCTCAGAGTCCTGGGATCAAGCCCCGCATTGGGCTCTCTGCTCAGTGGGGAGCCTGCTTCCCCCTCTCTCTCTGCTTATTTGTGATCTCTCTCTCTCTCTCAAATAAATAAATAAAATCCTAAAAAAAGAAAAAGAATATGGGGGGAATGGATCTGGCTGTCCTTGGAAAGGATGGGGAGTACCCCCCTCAATTTGGGCTGGGAAGTCAGCAAGCTTTCTCTTTTGTAGCAAAGTGTTTCAAACTGATCACTTGTGGGGACTCAGATCATGTGCCTGTGGAGAAGTGGAACTTTAGGTGACTTGGCAGAAAGGGCAGGAGGTTGATGTACGCGGGAGATGTACATGGGAGACTGAAGCTTCTGATGTGGTCCTATCGAAAACACATTTTGGCTAAAAGCAAAGAAAGAAAATACAGCTTAGCTGGAAGGTTCTTTTTGACTAGAGCCAAGCATACATACTGATCAAGAGTCAGATACTCTTGAACTTTCCAGGGCAGAAAAAGTGAAATTCTTTGGCTCGTGCTAAAGTTGGTGCATGGAGACATGGTGATGGTGGTTTTAAAATCATGTGTGTTTGTCAAATATATAGAAGGTTACACTTCAATACACCTGACTTAAAAAAAAAAAAAAGAAAAGAAAAACAAGGAAGGAAAAAAAACTGACAATAACAATGAGGACGAGGAGCAACTGGAACTCTCAGAGAGTAAAAGACAAGCAGAAACACACTCGACCAAGAAAGTGCCTTGGCATAATGGCATTTTAAAAGTCTATCCCCATTGAAAAGAATATTTAGGGGAAAGAGTATAAAACAGAAGAAAGTATTCTTTTTAAAGATTTTATTTTTATTTATTTATTTGACAGAAAGAGAGAGAGAGAGAGAGAGAAATCACAAGTAGGCAGAGAGGCAGGTAGAGGGGGCGGGGGAAGCAGGCTCTCCGAGGAGCAGAGAGCCAGATGCAGGACTCGATCCTAGGACTCTAAGATCATGGCCTGAGCCGAAGGCAGAGGCTTAACCCACTGAGCCACCCAAGCACCCCAGAAGAAAGTATCTTAAGTACTCTTGGCCAGTACCAGAAAAAATAAAGATTGAAATGGTCCAGCAAGATCAAAGTTGCAGGGGAGAGAGATTCTATAGCCCAGGAAGGGATGAATCTGAGGATAACGTATTAGGTAAATGACACCTCCATTAAAATGAAACTGGATATCCAAGTAGGGGGCTAAGAAGCCCCCCTCACAGTTAGCAAACACCAGGTGCGTGAACACCTTGACATCATGCAAATCCTGAGGATAAGGGCACCAATGAGGAACCCGTCAGCACAAAAGAGAAATGGCAGCCTGCTCACCGTGTTTCCTGTAGTCTTCTAAGCCTGCAGCCTTGAGGTCCACACTGTGAATTTTGCACAAGACTCTGTTCATGGCAGTGTATATGGCCCGCCTCTGGCTGGGCTCCAAGCCTGGCAGAGAGGGGTCTCTGTAGATGAGGCCTGGGCAGTACTCCATCAGATAGAAGGGCGTGCCGATGACCCTGGGAGGGACACAGGTGGGGGGTTTCAGCCCAGCTTAGGCTGTTAGGGCATTGCTCTTTTTCTTTTTTTTTTTAAAGATTTTATTTATTTATTTGATAGAGAGATCACAAGTAGGCAGAGAGGCAAGCAGAGAGAGAAGGAAGCAGGCTCCCCGCTGAGCAGAGAGCCTGATGTGGGGCTCCATCCCAGGACCCTGAGACCATGACCTGAGCCAAAGGCAGAGGCTTAATTCACTAAGCCACCCAGGCGCCCCTCTTTTTTTAAGACTATTTATTTTAGAAAGTGCATGTGCATGAGAGAGAAGGGGGAGGGGCAGAGGGAGAGAGAGAACCCTCAAGCCGACTCCCCAGTGAATGTGGAGCCCAATGTGGGGCTCGATCCCAGGCCCCTGAGATCATGACCTGAGCTGAAAAGAGCCAGCCACTCAATGGACTGAGCCATCCAGGCTTGACGGCACTGCTCTTTCTGTCTGTTGGCGCTAAGTGCTAGGGAACGAGTTCAGACCCAGAGTGCTGGACATTTCCTTTCCTTCGTACATAAGCACAGAGGGTTGGAAGTACCCCATCCCCAAACCACCACACACACAGCCCCGTCTATATGTTTTTGCCAGCATGTCTCTCTTGTGTTTGGTCCCCTCGTGCAAGCGACAGGAATGAAGTGTAAATGTGATAATGGAGGAAAGTGCCATGTTGAGGGGGGGACTTCAGGGCCACACAGAACCAGGTTTAAAACCTGCCTCTGGCTTTTCCTAGCAGTGTGATTGTGAGAGATTTACTGACCCCCTCTGGGCTTTGTTGTTTTAGTCTGGAAAACTTCAAAGGGTTGTTATAAGAATTAGGGGAACAAATATGCAAGGATTGCCTGGTTCCAATGAGGCTTCAATAACTATCCCATCTCATTGATGTTATTTCTGTCATTCTCTGCTGGTGTGAGTGGCACATACACTCCCCTGTGGTATTAAGGTGATACACCAAACTCTCATTAAACCATTTTTTAGTCATTATTAAAAATTGGCTTACAATTCTAAAAGTTGCTTTGAAAAGGCTACCATTAAAACTGTTTATCCTGGGGCACCTGGGTGGCTCAGTGGGTTAAAGCCTCTGCCTTCGGCTCAGGTCATGATCCCAGGGTCCTGAGATTGAGCCTCGCATCAGGCTCCCTGCTCGGCAGGGAGCCTGCTTCTCCCTCTCTCTGCCTGCCTCTCTGCCTACCTGTGATCTCTGTCTGTCAAATAAATAAATAAAATCTTAAAAAAAACAACAACTGTTTATCCTGACTTAACCATGGGCTAGATATTAAGTTTATTATTAAACTATTGTTAATTATCTTAAGTATAATAACACTGCTGTGGTTATGAAAGAAAATGTCTTTATTTTTAGGCGGTTTATGCTATATGCAAAGCACTTCAAAAAATTCAGCCAATTGGGGCACCTGGGTGGCTCCGTGGGTTAAGCCTCTGCCTTCAGCTCAGGTCATGGTCTCAGGGTCCTGGGATTGAGCCCCACATCAGGCTCTCTGCTCAGTGAGGAGCCTGCCCCCCCCCAATCTGCCTCTCTGCCTACTTGTGATCTCTGTCTGTGAAATAAATAAATAAAATCTTTTAAAAAAAGATTCAGCCAAAAATAACTGATATAAAGTGAGAGAGAAAACAGTTATTTATTTATAAAATGTGTAAAGTTATAAAATTATCAGATTGTATAATTATTGCTATTAAAGTTATTCACATAAAATACATCTATACACATACATCTATAAATATAAAAAAGCAAATATGGCAAAATGTTAACAATGTTTTAATCTAGATGAAGGACTCTTTATACTATTTTTTTTCTTCTTTCAACTTTTCTGTATGTTTCAAAATTTTCTTAGTTAAAAAGTTGGGACAAAAAGAGATAGATTTGGGGCACCTGCGTGGCTCAGTGGGTTAAAACCTCTGCCTTTAGCTCAGGTCATGTTCTCAGGGTCCTGGGATCGAGCCCCGCATCGGGCTCTCTGCTCAGCGGGGAGCCTGCTTCCCCCTCTCTCTCTGCCTGCTTCTCTGCCTACTTGTGATCTGTATGTCAAATAACTAAATAAATAAAATCTAAATAAAATTAAAAAAAGGAGATAGATTCAAAAAACTTGTTACAAAGCAGTTTAGAAGGACCATAATAAAAAATTAACAAAAATAACATGAAAGTAGATGGATATAAATTTTTAAATGATAAAGAATGTTTCCTACCAATTTTCACAAAAGCAGGCATTTCTTTCAGGACAACTTAAGGACCTGTGAACCTCCAGGGAAGGTTGCTATAAAGTCTCTTTACTCTCCCACCCCAAATGTATTTGAGTTACTATATGGGCTTTTCTCTTCTGTAGTTTGAATATGTAATAAAAGAAATAAATCAGAACATTACCCTGAATCTTCACAGAGGTCAAGAACTTTGGGAACAGGCACTCCAGCATTGGCAAGGGCTTTCATTATCCTGCTGGAACAAAGAGAAATGAGCAACAGTGCTGGCTGAATTGAAACTATTTTTCTGAATTAAAATCAATACATGCAGAAATTAAAGCAGAATTCTAAAAAATATTCAATTGACCCCAGGATAGTCAAGAAGAACAAAAAACAGATGGGAAAAACAAGAAACAAATAGCAAAATTATAGAACTAATTCAAACATCAATAGTTACATTACATTTATTAGATTAAACATTTTAATTGAGACAGAGATTGTCTTACTGCATAGAAAGGCAACACTTAACGATATGCTGTCCACAGGAGACATTCTTTTTTATTCTTTCTTTCTTTTTTTTTTTTAAGATTTTATATATGTATTTGACGCAGAGAGAGAGAGAGAGTGCACAAGCAGGGGGAGTGGCAGGCAGAGGGAGAGGGAGAAGCAGGCTCCCCACAGAGCAGGGGAAGCCCGATATGGGACTCAATCCCAGGACTCTGGGACCTTGACCTGAGCCAAAGGCAATGGCCAAACCAACTGAGCCCCCCAGCGTCCCATTCTTTTTTTTTTCTTTTTTAAGATTTTATTTTTTTAATTTGAGAAAGCGTGCATAAGAGAGTGCAGGGAAAGGGGCAGAGGGAGAGAGAGAGAGAGAGAGAATCCCAAGCAGACTCCATATTGAGCGTGGAGCCTGACTTGGAGCTCGATTTCTTGACCCTGAGACCATGACCTGAGCTGAAATCAAGAGTGGGATGCTTAACTGACTGAGTCACCCTAGGCACCCCCAAGGAGGAAATTTTTAAATGTTTTAAATAGAAAAATAATTACTCAGTCTTATCACCAGTATTTGGCTCCTGCTTTTGCCTGCCTGGTATCCTTTCCCTGCTTCATGTTCTGATAATAATACCTAGGGTTTCCTTTGGGAAACGGCTCTCTGTAGCTACTGTCAGTCCACAGAGTTTGGATGGGACTGACCCAGTGCTTGTTTCCAAGGATAGGCACAAGAGCCAGATTCGGCCAACCTGAACAATGCAGCCTCCTGACCCCAGACGATGGTTCATATTGGGCCAATAAGTCAATCTCAGGAGGTATGCTGGAACACTCACTAAGGTGATAGAGGAAAAAAAGAGTGGAGAGATGGAGGTAGAGAGAGAATGAATGGGTCCTGGTGATATTATTTGGGCACCTGGATCTAGTCATTCCTGAAAGATTTAAATTATGAAGCCAATACATTTTATCTCTCCTTTTATTTTTTTAAAGATTTTATTTATTTATTTGAGAGAGAGAGAGACAGACAGACAGACAGACAGTGAGAGCGGGAACACCAGCTGGGGGTGTGGGACAGGGAGAAGCAGGCTTCCTACAGAGCAGGGAGCCCAATGCGGGGCTCGATCCCAGGACCCTGGGATCATGACCTGAGCCGAAGGCAGATGCTTAAAGACTGAGCCACCCAGGCACCCCTTACCTCTCCTTTAAAAAAACAAAACAAAACACTTAAGTCAGTCTAGGTGGGTTTCTGTCACTTGCAGCTGAAGAATAGTAACATGCTACCCCAACATGGTAAATATTTTGGTGGGTTCCTTTCTAATATTTTTGTTTCAGTGCAGAAGTCTTTTAAAAAAAATAGTTAGGTTTTGGCTCAGTCAGTTAAGTATCTGCCTTCAGCTCAGGTCATGATCCCAGGGTTCTGGGATCGAGCCCCATGAGCCTGCTTCTCCCTCTGCCTGCCACTCCCCCTGCTTGTGCATACACTCTCTCTCTGTCTCTGTCATATAAATAAATAAAATCTTTTAAAAAAAAAAGTTAGGGGTGCCTACTGGCTCAGTAGGTAGAGCATGCCACTCTTGATCTTGGGGTTGTGGGTATGAGCCCCGTGCCGGGTGTAGACAGTACTAAAAAAAAAAAAAAAACAAGACATAGTTAGGATAGCACTATATGTGGTTTGTATCTGTTTTTATTATAATAAATTATAATTATAATTTTATTATAATTTTATCATGACATTTTTGTGTTATTTGTGTTATACTTTTGTTGGCTGCAGTAAGAGCAGAGTCATTAAGGCCGGGATGTGGAATCCTACGACCCCCTGGGTGTGAGGTCGAACTCTGTCACTCACATGCTAGTTGTGTGTCCTGGGGGACGTTGCTTAATGTCTTTAAGCCTCGCTTCCCTCGCCAGTAAAACAGGGATCATAATAGTAACATATCATGAGTTGTTGTGAGAATGCTTTGGGTTAACAACACATCCAAAGCATTTATGATAGTGTCTGGTGCATGCTAAACACTCAGTAAATGTCGGCTGTTACTCTTGTTGTCTTTGTTGCAACAAACAGACATGCCAAGTTTAATCATTTCCTGATTATTGTACCATTAGGGTATTTCCAATTTTTTATTATAAACAACATTGTGGTGGCCATTTTAATGCATAAAGCTGTTTTCCCTATTGAGAATTATTATTTTTTTTAAAAGATTTTATTTATTTATTTGACAGACAGAGATCACAAGTAGGCAGAGAGGCAGGCAGAGAGAGAAGAGGAAGCAGGCTCCCCAGCAAGCAGAGAGCCTGAAGCGGGGCTTGATCCCAGGACCCTGGGATTATGACCTGAGCTGAAGACAGAGGCTTAACCGACTGAGCCACCCAGGCGCTCTGAGAATTATTATTATTATTATTTTTTTTTAGATTTTAATTATTCATTTATTTGACAGAGAGAGAGACAGGGAGCACAAGCAGGCAGTGAGGCAGGCAGAGGCAGAGAGAGAAGCAGGCTCCCCACCAACCAAGGAGCCCGATGCAGGGCTCGATCCCAGGACCCTGAGATCACAACCTGAGCCAAAGGCAGGGGCTTAACCCACTGAGCCACCCAGGCGCCCCCGAGAATTATTTTTTAAGGAGAGATTCCTCTAACTAGAATTACTAGATCTAGAAGTGTGACAACTCTGAGGTTTTTAATAAATTGTGTCATGCTGGGGCGCCTGGGTGGCTCAGTGGGTTAAAGCCTCTGCCTTCAGCTCAGGTCATGATCCCAGGGTCCTGGGATCAAGCCCCGCATCGGGCTCTCTCCTCAGCAGGGAGCCTGCTTTCTCCTCTCTCTCTCTCTGCCTGCCTCTCTGCCTTCTTGTGATCTCTGTCTGTCAAATAAATAAATAAAATCTTAAAAAAAAAATTGTGTCCTGCTGTTTTCCAAAATTCCCAAAATTGTCCATTTGGCACTTTATAAGCAGATACCATATTATGTTTCATCTTCAAATGCACATTTTATTCCTTTACTAAAATGGAAATTCTCTGCATTCCTGGATTTTTGGAATAGCACCCCCAGAATTCCTCAGTACCTCTGGGAATGCTCAGAGAGTGTTTGCAAGCAGGGTGCAGAAAAGCAGAGTGGGGGCTTCATACTTTTAGGGTTTCCCTCCTGTAAATGCACACCTATTCCTGCACGAACGCATATATAAATGCTCAGAAATAGCTATAGGTTTTCTCCTCTGATGACCCCCTAAGGCTTCATAATCTTCAGTCACCACTGCTTATAGTACTTGGGGAAGTCAGAGTCCAGGAACTAAAAAATCCCAAGGACAGAGAGTAAACAGTTACGAACAAGAAGGGGCCAAGAGACATCACATTTCCTTTCCTACTCTGCAGCACTCCTTCTGCAGAGCATAGCGGGCTGGAAGGGAGAAGGGAGCAGAACGGGAGAAAGGCTTCCAGGAGAATAAGCCCCAACCAGTGGAGCCCATCTAGAATTTTCTAGTTTGGAACTAGGTTTTTCAACCTACTATGTTTAATATTTCCTATTTGCAAAGGGGTTGGGAGGAGGGTATATTACCTATATTCATTTTATTATGGAAAATTTCAGACATACCTCCGTAGAGAGATTCTTATGACAAACTCCCACATGCCCACCGGCCAGTTTCAACAACCATCACCTCTTGGCCATACTTGTTTTGGCCTCAGCCCCACTGATACACTGAATATAAGACTAATGGTCTTAAAGTCTTTAAGACTCCAGGGTAAGACTAATGGGTATTTCAGGAACACTCTTTTTCACCCAGAGGTTCCCCCCACAAAAGTCTGGTTTTCTAGAGGTGTAGGTCTAGAAAAGCAAAAACAAACTTTGGAATAAAATTAGGTGACATGTTCTTATTGGAAATAATTTTGGAAATTCACACTTGCACATTTAAATGTGTCAGGGCTCTCTGACAGGGCACTGGCTTGTTAGTTCGGGGCTGAGCTGCAGAGGCTGGGGGGTGAGGACACCCCGGCTCTGAGAAGTTACCTGAACTCCCTCTCTACTGCATGGGTGGATGGAACGAGTGTCCCCGGGGGTTTTCTTTTCAGAACCAGCTGGTGGTTACCGAGCCTGACATAGTAGGTTGGACTGGACTGCCCGTGATCAAACCGAAGGAGTTCCAATGGACCTGCAAGTTTGAAAACCAAGAAAATGAAAGCGGTTCTGGAGGACAGAGCTGGGCATTCCTGCTTTCTAATGAATACCACATTTGGGGTGCAGAACATTCTAATTTGGGCTACATCTCCTACTCGGGCACCAGAAATGACTGAGGGCCAGGTGTACCGGCCCCCCCACCCCAGCTCAGGTCCACTACCATGTGGCAAAGGCCACTCCGTTTCTACCACCGTCCTTCTCACTTTGTACAGGTGTCCAGTTTTGTCCCTCTGGCCAACTCCCATTCTGCGAAGAAAAGCTTTTTTGATTCTGTTTATCAGCCACAAGCACAATCGTGGCAACCCATCAGGCGAAACAGGGTGCTTTAAGCCTGAGGATGAACAGTGCCCTTGTGTGTCCCTCAGCCCATACCCAGCCAAACCACGCCTGACACTGGCATGACGGCTGAAAGGAGCTTCTGCAGAGGCCGACAGCTGAGCCAAAGTGCTTTCACGGGACGCGCTCTCCCACCCCAGTGGGCTGAACTCTGTGGCTCCCTCCCAGGAACATCCTGATGAACCCTCAGCTTCATCCTAAGACTGAACTCCGGACATAGACTCGTCTCATGTGATCAGAAGAGCAGGCAATGGGAGTTTGCCTGAGATCACTGGTCTGCTCCGAAAGGGCCCCTTAGCAGTACAAGAGACCCTAAGAACAAACCAATTCCTGGAAAACAGAACTGTGAAGCACAACACAAAATGTCTTTTTCAAGGATTGAATGTATGGAAGCAAGGCTTTATTACCAGGTGGGAATGTCTTCATTCCCTGGGTGGCTCAGCCTTCAGCTCGGGTCATGATCCCAGGGTTCTGGGATCAACCCCTGCATCAGGCTCCCTGCTCTGTGGGAAACCTTCTTCTCCCTGTCCCACTCTCCTTGCTTGTGTTCCCCTTCTTGCTGTGTATCTCTCCATAAAATAAATAAAATCTTAAAAAAAAAAAAAAAGCCCCTGAGGCAACTAGCTGTTTTTCCGAGGCTAAAATTCAAAGGATGAAAGAAGGCCTTGTCCCATTGCCAACTCAGGGAACTTCTTAAGTCACCTTCACAGAACAGGTTGTTGCCTCAAAACAATTAGACATACTCCAGTGCTCCTGGGCACATACCACTGGCTCCAGGTCCCAGGGGACCCCCGTAACCCCCCCCACACACACACACACATACTCTCAGGTGGAAGAGGGGGCACGTGACCTTTTGGGGTTAATGCTTTTTCCCAAGCAAGACTGAAAGCTGCTTTCGGATCCACTGAGCCCAACAGCTGTTTACCTCATCACACTGCCTGTCTCCAGCATATTCCACAGGGGTTTCAAAGGGAGAGCCAGACTGAAAGCTGAGCCTTAAGAGAGTCAGCAAAATACAAACATGGAAATACCTGTGCTCTGGGTCCCCAGTAGGTCTTTGAGGTACTTCTCCAAGGAATTTCGTGGAATTTCCACTGTTTCTCTCACAGGGCCAGTGTTTGGAATAACCATTCTCATCGTAAAGCCTAAAAGGGTTTCTAATTCCTTTACTGCAGTTTCTGGGTCATCAACCTGGTTTCAAAGAGAATATTGAACATGTATCACCAGTCAATCCTCACCTGGCCTCCTGCCTGTTCTCCAAAAGGGTAGTTTTGTGGGGTTTTTTTTTAAGATTTTATTTATTTATTTGAGAGAGAAACAGTGTGAGTGAGAGAGAGAGAGCATGAGCAGGGGGGGGAAAGGGCAGAGGAAGAGGGAGAAGATTCCCTGCTGAACAGGGAGCCCGATGTGGAGCTCGACCCCAGGACCCTGGGCATCCTAGGACCCGAACACAGGTGCTTAAGTGGACTGAGCCACCCAGGTGCCCTAAAAGGGTAGTTCTTTAGAGGGAGATAGCCAAGAAGTCATGTCTCTGGGCAAGGGCCTTGGAGGCCAGGATAGTCAGCTAATGAGGAAGCTGTAGAATGAACTTCCTCTTCCCATTTTAATTCCTAACCACATTAACCGTTCTTCTCCACTGGGAAGAGTGCCAGTTAAGAGTCCCTGATGCTCCCTCACACCAGGAGGCCAGCACACAGCAGCATCCACCCTGTCCCGACGGCCTGTCAGCTTCATAGCAAAAACCCAAACGTCAGGGCGCCTGGGTGGCTCAGTGGGTTAAAGCCTCTGCTTTCGGCTCAGGTAATGATCTCAGGGTCCTGGGATCGAGCCCCACATCGGGCTCTCTGCTCAGCAGGGAGCCTGCTTCCTCCTCTCTCTGCCTGCCTCTCTGCCTACTTGTGATCTCTATCTGTCAAATAAATAAATAAAATCTTAAAAAAAAAAAAAAAAAAAAGAAACCCAAACGTCACAAGCCAGTCAGAGACCTCCTCTTGTGGCTTCTCACCCTTCACAGCCATCACCTGGGTGGTCCGTGTGGCCTAACCCAGAACAGCGTTACTAGGATAGCCTAACTGCCATCCCAAACGTCCTAAGCCTTCCAGTCACATCCTTGTGTAATTCCTTTTTTCCCCCTAAGGTTTTCTTTTTTCTTTTTTTTTTTTTTTGAGAGAGAGAGAGAGCATGATAGGGGAGAGGGTCAGAGGGAGAAGCGGACTCCCCACTGAGCAGGGAGCCCGATGCGTGGCTTGATCCTGGGACTCCGGGATTATGACCTGAGCTGAAGGCAGTCACTTAACCAAATGAGCCACTCAGGTGCCCTTCCTTGTGGAATTCTTTTCTCAAACTGACTTCTTGGTAGGTGTTTGTCCTCCTTCCCTTTGAAAATGTGAGTGACTTGTCACACAGATTTCCTAATTAATAAGAAAAATAAGACTACAGAAGCATGGGGGGAAACCACTAAACACAACTATGATTGTGAACAGTCTGCACAGAAATTTTGAGGCTAGTGCCTGTTGCACAGCCGGGGTTCCAAAAATTGGTGACCATTACCTGAATGGTGCGAATGCCAAGGCTGGCAGCAACTTTTAGGTTTGGTCCAAGATCGTCAAGAAAAATGGACTCCGATGGCTGCAGGCCGAGCCGCTCCAAGCACAGCTTGTAGATCCTGGGGTCTGGCTTACAGACCCCTTCTAGGCAGGATTCCACGACCTGAGCGAGGGACAGGAGTGAGAGGTGAGTGTCTCTAAAAGGCGGTGCTCCCACATGCGTCCTTCCATAGAGTTTGAAGAGAAATAATACAAGGACAGTTGAGATTTGTTGTAACAAGTAACTTAGGAGTGTTATGATGTAAAGTGATGTTGCTTTTTAAAGTTGGACATGGAAATCCTGGATTGCTACCTGGGGGCAAGCTCAGAAAACCAGAGTTCTGCTTCAGACACAGTGACCTTTTGCAAACGGTGAGGCCGTGATGGGCCTCTGTGTCCTCATCAGTAACACGGGGATGCGAACGGCTATCTTACCTACCGTAGCAGTCGTTGAGAACTTTATTTTTTTTATTATATATATATATATATATATATATATATTTTAAAGATTTTATTTATTTATTTGAGAGAGAGACAGTGAGAGAGAGCATGAGCGAGGAGAAGGTCAGAGGGAGAAGCAGACTCCCCATGGAGCTGGGAGCCCGATGTGGGACTTGATCCCGGGACCCTGGGATCATGACCCGAGCCGAAGGCAGTCGTCCAACCAACTGAGCCACCCAGGCGTCCCATTTTTATTATATTTTTTAAAGATTTCATTTGTTTATTTGACAGAGAGAGAGAGAGAGTACAAGCAGGGGGAGCGGCAGGGAAAGGGAGAAACAGGCTCCCCGCTGAGCAGAGAGCCCGATGTGGCGCTCGATCCCAGGACCCTGGGATCATGACCTGAGCCGAAGGCAGAGGTTTTAACCCACTGAGCCACCCAGGCACCCCTGTTATGTGGGTTTTTACAATAAAAAACTATGTAAAAGCTTTTTAAATTAAAAAAAATAGATGAAAAAAAATTCTTAAAGCCAAGACAGATTCCTACAATACTGAAGCGTTCAGTCTCTAATGTTGATAGAGATTTCAGGATTGCTTACACTATCTTTATTCCATGAAACGTGTGTGTGTGTGTTTGCATGTGCCCGTGCACGTGTGTGTGTGCGTGTGTGTGTGTGTATGTATGTATTTAGAGCTTTAGAGAACAAAAACCTAAATCATTGCCCTTGAGGAAATATTTTTAAAACTCCAGGTCTCCTGCTGATCTAAAATATGAAAACCCACCAGAAAAGCTGCTGGAAAGCACATGCCAGAAAGCCTGTGAAGTCTAAATAAACAAGTCCATTTTTTTCAAGAAGCTCAATAGGTCTTTTAAAATTGTAGCTTCACTTGGAGGGCTCAGTGTGAGCCTGACCAGCTTCAGTTGTCCAGATGACGATATCATTCCTATAGCTGCCCTGGATGGAAGGAACTTCTGAAAATAACTGCCATGAGCCCGGACCATGCAGAGAGCTTTGCATGCATTATTCCGTGGGGGGCACACAGCTACCCTACAACCAGAAATTGCTATTCCTGAATTACAGATGAGAAAACTGAGATTCAGGAGAGCAAGTTTACAAGCAGCAGAAACAGGACTGAATCTGGCCGAGGTTCGGAGTGCTCACAGGGGAGGGAGCTTGGAAGAGGTCTGTATGTGTACTGCAGGGAAACTAACCATCTAATAGGTGGGGAGCCAGGCAAGATGTCCAGGGAGGAGAGGACTCCATGTCTGATGGGCTTTCTACAAGAAGGAAGGAGGATGTGGCAGGTGAAAACAGTATGGGTTGGGAAGTTAATTTCTAACCTTCATGCTCTGAATTTCTGCCTGACCATTCGACTAGATTTCACGTTCTAAACTAGCACTATCGGATAGAGCCTTCTGCAGTGATGGAAAGGCTGTATCTGCACTGTCCCATACAGCAGCCACTAGCCACATGTGGTGAGTGAGCCCTTGAAATGCAGCAAATGTGTGCTCCAGCGGGCAAAGATCGTCCGTCACATGTGACATGGTATCCCTTCATGCCTCGCCAGCACCCTGCACAGAGTAACGGCTCAATGAGAATTTATTTTCTAACTGAAGTTTAAGCAGGTCATCTAAAAATAATTCATTACCTATCCCAGGATAATACTCTATTTTCTCTTGGGGAAATGGGGAATCCTTTATAGGTACAATAACCTCCTGGCGCAGAAGACCATCTCTGCACTCAGTATGTCCTTAGTGTAGTTTGACAGTCTAGCACTGGGCTAGCCAATACAGTAACCACCAGCCGTATGTGATTATTTACATTTTTTTAAATATTTTATTTATTTATTTGACAGAGATCACAAGCAGGCAGAGAGGGGGAAGCAGGCTCTCTGCTGAGCAGAGAGCCCGATGTGGGGCTCGATCCCAGGACCCTGAGATCATGACCTGAGCCGAAGGCAGAGGCTTTAACCCACTGAGCCACCCAGGCGCCCTGATCATTAACATTTAAACTAATAAAAATGAAATAAAATTCAGTTCTTCAGTGATACTAGCCACATTTCAAGTGTTTAATAGCCGTGTGTGACTAGTAGCAACCATATTGGACATTTCCATTACTGCAGTAAGTTTTGTTAGCACTAGTCTCAGGATTAATGCCACAGAAATAGAGAGCAACATCGCTGGTCTTTTTTTTTTTTTTTTCTTTTTTGAGTGGGAGGGCAAAGGGAGAGGGAAAGAAAGAATCATCTTAAGCAGGGGTTTGAGCTCACAACCCTGAGATCATAACTCTGAGACCATGACCTGAGCCAAAATCAAGAGTCAGACGCTTAGTCAACTGAGCCACCCAGGCGTTCCTTTTTCTTCTTTTTTTTTAAAAAATATTTATTTATTTAAGTAATCTCTAGACCCAACACAGGGGCTCAAACTCATGACTCTGGGATCAATATTCACACACCCTTCCGACTGAGCCAGTCAGGTACCCCAACAGGGCTGGTCTTTGAAAAGGTCAGCAGGCCCTTTAAGACGTGAGGCCCAATGGAAGTTTGTGTGTTATATGATGAATAAGGTTCAAATTCAGAATGTGGAAGAGTCTCTAAAGCTGAGGTTTCAACCATTTATCAAATCCCATAAATACTGGACTTTGCTGAGAGCTCAGCGACCTTTTAAATGTCCTCTTTTCGTCCTGTTATGTCTAAACCTAATTTAGTCAAGTTAGTCTGGATAAGAAAACCCATTCACTCAAGACCAGCTAAAAGGCAGCATTTAATGATGACTCCTGAAGCAAGGACAGAGTCTCTGTTTTGATTGTTTGGGTCACTTCAAGCTTACCACATCAAACTGTTTCCGGTCCAGGGGCAAAAAGCTTTTCCCATTGGGAAGATAAAAATTATTGCTCAAGACTGCAGTCCGAAGGCCTTTTGCCCGAATTTGAGTTATGGCCTCAGTCATCACTGGGAACTGCTTTGCCACTTGGTCACTGGTCAGCAGAGAGAAAAAGGAGCCCACAGGTACAGAGGTCTTCACCTAAAAGCGGGGAGGGGAGTGGAGAACTGATAATAATTAAGAGTAGGAGGAAGAGCTTATCACCAACAGAGAAAAATATTGCTGCCTAAAGGAATTCTCCTTCGGCCGTTGTGCAGAACTTTGCATACAAGGTGGTAAAAACTGACTTTCAGTGCCAATGGTAAGAGACTGGAGCGATCTCTATCAATATTCCTGATAAATGAATTCTTTATTTTACTCATGGATTGGCAATCTTCGGAAGTATCAACTGCAAAAGTATATGAGGCAGATCTGATTTAATCCTTAATGATCCAGAAGACATGTAATGATTTTCTTTTTTTTTAAATTTATTTATTTGATAGAGAGAAAGAGAGATCACAAGTAGGCAGAAAGGCAGGTAGTGGGAGAGGGGGAAGCAGGCTCCCTGCTGAGCAGAGAGCCCGATGTGGGGCTCGATCCCAGGACCCTGAGACCATGACCTGAGCCGGAGACAGATATTTATTGCCTGAGCCACCCAGGAGGCCCTGATTCAAAGTTTTTAATATGTTCACAAAATTGTGTGACCATCACCACAATCAATCTTAGACCATTTACATCACTCTGAAAAGAAACCCCACATACACTGGCAGTCATTCCCCATTCCACCTCTCATACCCCAGTACTCTTCAGTCCTAGAAAATTAGTAATTTACTTTCTTTTCCTATAGACTTCCCTATTCTGGGCATTTCATATAAATGTAATCATACAATATGTGGTCTTTTTTGATCAGCTTCTTTCTTTTGTTTAGCACAATGTTTTACATACATATTTGAAATTGTGGTAAAATATACCTAACACAACATTTACTATTTTAGCCACTTTAAGTGTCTAGCTGGGTGGCGTTAAGTACATTCATTATTGTGCAACCAATACAACCACTGATCCACAGAACTTTGTTTACTATAATTTAAATCATTTTAGTAAGATTACTGTGAAGTCCACACTTGAGTTAATGTAAATAAAGAACTTAGAACCAGGGGCACCTGGGTGGCTCAGTCAGTGAAGTGGCTGCCTTCAGTTCAGGTCATGATCCTGGGGTCCTGGGATCGACCCCCACGTCGGGCTCTTTGCTTGGCAGGGAGCCTGCTTCTCCCTCTCTTTCCCACAAATGCTTGCTCTCACTATCTCTGTCTCTCTCACTCAAATAAATAAATAAAATCTTAAAAAAAAAAAAGAGAACTTAGAACAATGCATAGTACAGAGAAAAGGGTCAATATTATTACTGCTTTTTAAAATTTTTTTAAACTTTTTTTTTTAAAGATTGAATTTATGTATTTGAGAGAGAAGAGAGACAACATGAGTAGGAGGGGCAGAGGCAGAAGGAGAGGGAGAATCTCAAGCAGACCCCATGCTGAGCACGGACCCTGAGATCACGACCTGAGCTGAAACCAAGAGTTGGACGATTAACGGACTGTGCCACCCAGGCACCCCTTATTATTGCTTTAATTAAGCTTTCCGATCAAAGCTGTAATGCAGACAGCTCCTCTTACAGATGAACAAGAATTGATAGAGCTTAGTAAGGAATACTTTTACTTATTCATATCTGTAGCTACAGTTGAGTTCCTGGGAATGGAAGAAATACATTAAAAACTTTTACTATAGGGGCACCTTGGTGGCTCAGTGGGTTAAGCCTCTGCCTTCGGCTCAGGTCATGATCTCAGGGTCCTGGGATCGAGCCCCACATCAGGCTCTTTGCTCAGCAGGGAACCTGCTTCCCGCCTCCGCCTGCCTCTCTGCCTACTTGTGATCTCTGTCTGTCAAATAAATAAATAAAATCTTAAAAAAAAACAAAAACTTTTACTATAAATGGGTGATGGGTGTTAAGGAGGGCACTTGTGATGAACACTGGGTGTTGTATCCAAGTGATGTATCAACTACTCCTGAGACTAATATTACACTATATGTTAACTAACTAAAATTTAAATAAAATTTTGAAAAAAATCAACCAAACAAAATAAATAAAAACTTGAAATATTTTAAAAAAAACAAAGAAATGAGAAACTTAAAATAGATTATTAGGTTTTTACCTCTTTATCTGCAGTTTAATCAACTTAACGGGTGAGTAGGGCGTCCCCCATTTGGCAAAAAGAATATGTAAATTCAAGTGTTTTTATCACTCACAATTTCAGAGCAAAGTCTCCCAAATTCTTGCAAGAAATCCTCTGTTGTTATCTCTCCCCTCATAAGTTTCATCCAGGGCCCATTCTCGCCACCTGAGATCCAGGCCTTCCGTATAGTTCCAGGAGGGATATGATTTTGTAGTTCCCATTCTACAGGAAGTAAAATATGCAGTAAGTGAAGCACGTGGACAGATGGCCCGGCTTTGGGAAGTCTGGGGGAATTAGCGTCCCCAACCCGAGGCACTGCCATGGTGCCAGGCGGATTCTGCTGGGAATCTGAAGAAATTCAGGAAATGCAAAATCTCAGTGGGAGGCCTCCAAGGCGACAGTGATACTGAGCGAGGGGACACCGCTGCTAAGTGTCAGGTCTTTACCGGCTGCTTGACGGGACTCTGGACACTGCGTTATGTCTTTTCTTCCCAGGTCTTTCATTAGCCGGCTCATTCACACGGGCCTGGCAGGTAGTAAGGGAATAACGTGCATAATAAGCTGGATGCTGCCAGAACTCGCAAACAAGACGGTCATTTTGTAAACTGTAGTAATCCCGTATGGCAGTGGGGCCAGTGGTACACGGAAACGTTTGCTTGGGGGATGCCGTCTTTGTGGACTAAAGAAGAAAATTTCTTTTTTTTTTTTTTAAGAGTTTATTTATTTATTTGACAGACAGAGATCATAAGTAGGCAGAGAGGCAGGCAGAGAGAGGAGGGGAAGCAGGTTTCCTGCCGAGCAAAGAGTGGGTGCAGGGCTCGATCCCAGGACCCTGAGATCATGACCTGAGCCAAAGGCAAGGGCTTTAACCCACTGAGCCACCCAGGAGCCCCTAAAAAAGAAAATTTCTATCCACAAGATGCTCAAGCAGTAACAGATCAGCATTTGTGTACACTGGGGACCGTTAGACAGGGGCTGCTTTTTCTTGTACAAAGTTGTTTTTTCTTTCTAAAATATAGCTGCTATGGGGCAAAAATACATAAAGCAGGGTGCCTAGGTGGATCAGTTGATTAAGCAACTGCCTTTGGCTCAGGTCATGATCCGGGAGTCCTGGGATCTAATCCTACATCGGGTTCCCTGCTCAGTGGGTAGCCTGCTTCTCCCTCTCCTCCCTGCTCCTGCCACCTCTCACTATCTCTGTCTCTCTCTCTCCAACAAATTTAAAAAAAAAAAACTTAAAAAATATATAAAACAATCATAATTATTTCCAAGACATAATATGCTTTACACATTTTTTTGTTTTGATAAAATAAGGCCTGTGCACTGAAAATATCTCACCATAGAATGTATAAAATAAGAAAGTAAAATGATATCTCATTCTCAGAAATAATCAATGTTACTAATCTGATCTATATCTTTCGAGAATAGCAAGACTTTTTTTTTTTTTTTTTTTGAGAGAGCATGTATGCAGGAGAGTGGGGAGGAGCTAAGGGGGAGAGGGAAAAAGAATCTTTTTTCTTTTTAAGATTTTTATTTAGGGGCACCTGGGTGGCTCAGTGGTTTAAAGCCTCTGCCTTCAGCTCGGGTCATGACCCCGGGGTCCTGGGATGGAGCCCCATATCGGGCTCTCTGCTTGGCGGGGAGCCTGCTTCCTCCTCTCTCTTTCTCTCTCTGCCTGCCTCTCTGCCTACTTGTGATCTCTGCCTGTCAAATAAACAAATAAAATCTTAAAAAAAAAAAAGATTTTTATTTATTTATTTGGCAGACAGAGATCACAAGTAGGCAGAGAGGCAGGCAGAGAGAGAGGAGGAAGCAGGCTCCCTGCCGAGCAGAGAGCCCGATGTGGGGCTCGATCCCAGGACCCCGGGATCATGACCCGAGCCGAAAGCAGAGGCTTTAACCCACTGAGCCACCCAGGGGCCCCGGGAGAAAGAATCTTAAGCTGACTCGACCCTGAGCCCAATGAGTGGCTCAGTCCTACCACAGCGAGATCATGACCTGAGCCAAAACCAAGAGTCGATGCTTAACTGACTGAGCCTCCAAGGTGCCCCGAGAATAGCAAGGCATTTAAAGCTCAATCCAAATAATCCTACTTGTTTAATTTGAGAACTAAAGTGTGTCACATTTTTTATGGTCTGAGAATTGGCAAGTACATAAGGGAGCTGGCACTCTCATATACTGTTGATGGGAGTGGGAACAAGCACAACCTCTATGGAAAGCAAAATTTTAAATGTATATCCAATGCAGTAATCCTACTTTCTAGGAATCTCTCCCACAGATAGATCTATAAACATCAGCAAAGAATATGTACAAGGCTGCGCAGAACTACTTATAATAAAAAGAATCAGAGGGTGCCTGGGTGGCTCAGGTGGTTAAGTGTCTGCCTTCGGCTCAGGTCATGATGCTGGAGTCTCTCGGGATCAAGTCTTGGGATCAAGTCCCGAGTCTTCCTCTGCCCCTCCCTGCACTTGTTTTCTTTCTCTCTCTCTCTCTCTCAAATAAATAAAATCTTTTTTTTAAGATTTTTTAAAAAATTTATTTGACAGACATCACAAGTAGGCAGAGAGGCAGGCAGAGAGAGAGGAGGAAGCAGGCTCCCTGCTAAGCAGAGAGCCCAATGTGGGACTCGATCCCAGGACCCTGAGATCATGACCTGAGCCAAAGGCAGAGGCTTAACCCTCTGAGCCACCCAGGCACCCCAAGAAATAAAATCTTAAAGAAAAAGAAAGAGAACCAGAAACTTAAATGTATATTAATAAATGGCTTATTAAATCACCTATGGTACATCCATATAACGGACTACCACACAGATGTATAAACTAAAGCAAGGATTTGCAAACTTGCAATTTGAAGCAAGGATGGCCTGGGAACCAACTCTGTTTCCCATCTGTTTTTGTAAATAACGTTTTATTAGAACACAACCATACCCTTTCATTTACTGCTGTCACTGTTTTCTTACCGCAACAGCAAAACAACAGTTGTGGTATGGCTTGCAAAGCCTACTTAGCCCTTTATAGAAAAACTTTGCTAACCAAAACACACCTTGGTAGAGGTTACACTGACATGCTAGCCAGAGACATTCTACCCAGGGAGGAGGTCAGAGAAGGCTTCCCAGAAGCGAAGTCTTAAAATCAATACTAATAATCACCACAAGATGTAGTGAGTGCACAAGACTCCAGGCACTGAGCCTGTAATACACTGCCAAACTTACCATCAAAAGTACTGGTAGGATTTGAACGGGTAGACAGGACGGGGAAGGGCAGCTGCCAGCAGAGGGGAGAGAACTTGCAAAGACACAAGAGTGTAAATGTGTTTGGCAAGTTTAAAGAACATCAAATCAGCCCATGGCAGCTGAAATGTGGGCGATGCTGCAACACAAGGACAGGAGGGCTAATTTGCAAGAGGCCTTCGGATACCAAGTGAAAGCTTCTGGACTTCATCTAAGGGACAAAGCACAGGCACTCAAGGATTTGAAGCAAGGAAGGGAGGGGATAAGATCTGTATTTCAGAAAGGTAATTCTGGGGGCTATGTGGAAGGTGGCACAAAACCCAGAGTGCTGGGGGGCGGGGGGCAGAGACTGACGGCTTAGGAGGCTCATGTGATGGTGCAGGTGGGGGAAGATAAGGAGCTAACCCTGGGCCGAGGCAGACGGAGTGGAGAGAAGTGAATAGGTTCTCCAGATACTCTGGATAAAGTTAAGAAAACTTTCAGTTTCGTCCAGTGATCTTTGTCAAAAGGAGACTCGGCTGCTGGTCAAGGAGGCAGGTTTGTGGCGGGGGGCAGTAGGATGGCTGTTGGGCAGGTGGGAACTGCCCTGCGGTAAATGCCAGTGGAATATGAGCAGAGGAATAGAGAGGCTGAGGGCCCAGCTGCAGTTGGAGGTCAAAAACTGCTGAGTCCGCTTGCTTATTAGCTGGGTCATGTGAGAAGGGAAACCTTCCTGAAATGAAGCCAGGAGGCCAGAAGGGGGAGCTCTCATGCCCTTCTGAGTCCTGTCCGTTACAGAACCCAACAGAACAATCTCCAAAGGGAAAGGATCATCACTTCCTGGCCTCAGCAGGAGAAAGATGTTGCTTAACTCACTACCCCAGCACCTCAGCTGATGAGAAATCATCGTCGCCCTGAACTCCTGCCTTTCTCCAGTGGACTTTTGTTCAAAACAAGCCCTCCCAGTTTCCTCCTCTTTTTCCACAAAATAATGTTCCTCTCCTTTGTGGGACTAGCCTGTGGTGTTGGCCATAGCTTGCTTGTCCCAAACTGCAATTCTCTTGCTATTCCCAAACAAACTCATTTTTTTAAAATATTTTATTTATTTGGGGCGCCTGGGTGGCTCAGTGGGTTAAAGCCACTGCCTTCGGCTCGGGTCATGATCCCAGGATTCTGGGATCGAGCCCCGCATCGGGCTCTCTGCTCAGCGGGAGGCCTGCTTCTCTTCCTCTCTCTCTCTCTGCCTGCCTCTCTGCCTACTTGTGATCTCTGTCTGTCAAATAAATAAATAAAATCTTAAAAAAAAACATTTTATTTATTTGACAAGCAGAGATCACAAGTAGGCAGAGAGGCAGGCAGAGAGAGAGAGGGGGAAGCAGGCTCCTGCTGAGCAGAGAGCCCGATGCGGGCTCGATCCCAGGACCCTGGGATCATGACCCGAGCCGAAGGCAGAGGCTTTAACCCACTGAGCCACCCAGGCGCCCCCAAACTCATTTTTGCTGGTAAAATAACTGCTTCATGTTTAAGGTCAATAGGAAATATTTACTCAGGGGCATGTAAAACCTGTACTTGGATTCGCTTAGCATGGAAAACTGCCCAACCAGCCACCATAGTAGGTCAGTTCTTCGGCCTTTTTCCCTTCCTGCTGGCTGGAATGAGAACGTGATGGCAGGAGGTGAAGCAGCAAAGACAGGCCATGAGGTGACATGGAAATGAAGAGCTGCCCAAACGTTCCTCTCAGCCTCCCCTTACACACTTCATTCCCCCTGTGCCGACCCTAGTTTCCAAAAGTGAAACAGAATGAAGCGCTCACCTGCCGCCACTCTCCCTGGAGAAGGAATGAGAACTCCACCCATGTCAAAAATCACCGCTCTGTAGGTGCCGCCTCCAGAATGTGCCCATCGCCTGGCTCGCTGGAGCCTCCCCTGGCTGTGTTTCGGGAAGGTTGCCCTCCGAGCCCACTGGAGATGTGAGGACCGGAAGAGCTGCCTTATGTACATGTTGAGGCCAAGGCTGCACGAGAAGAAGACACAGGGCACAGCTCGCTTTCCCTGCCTCCAATCCAGACCTCCATCCGGGGGCTTAGGCATGCCAACTGGACATCTCCACTGACCTCCCGCAAACACTTCAAATAACCACTAGAATTGAGCCCTCCTGGACTACTCTGTTTTCTAGGCTCCTTAGCCCAGTAAAAGGTTCCACCATTCAGCTAACTGCTCAAGCTAGAAAACTGGGATTCACTCCTGACTTCTCTCAGTCCCTCACTCGGCCACCTCAATTCCATGTGCTCTATGCTGTTGTCTTCCTTCTGAAAATCGCCATCTACCTCTCTCCACTTACTATCCACAGATGATTTTGCCCATAGATCGTTGCAACAAGCCTCTTAATGGGTTCCCTTGTCTCTTCTCAAACTCTTCGTTCTTTCTCCACTTTTCAAGCAGAGTTGAGTGTGCCTTCAAAATTGCAAATTTGGCCACATCGTATTCCCATTTAGAACTTTCTTTTTTTTTTAATTTTTTAAAAATATTTTATTTATTTACTTATTTGACAGACAGAGATCACAAGTAGGCAGAGAGGCAGGCAGAGAGAGAGGAGGAAGCAGGCTCCCCGCTGAGCAGAAAGCCTGGGGGATCCCCAGGGCCCTGGGATCATGACCTGAGCTGAAGGCAGAGGCTTTAACCCACTGAGCCACCCAGGTGCCCCCCACTTAGAACTTTCAATGTCTCCCCACTGCCCTCAAGGTAAACTCTCAGTTCCTTAACCTGCCCCAAGAGGCCCTTTAAGATCTGCCCCCCTCCTTGGTAGCAACTCTCCCTCTTTTTTTCACTTTAATCTGGATGATGTGGACATGCAAGTGTCCTTTAGGTTGTAATTTACCTGTCACTTCCTTCATGAAACCCCCTCTGGCTACCAGAAAAGACAGATGAGAAGCCTTTCCTGTATACTCCCAGAATGCCTGGTACTGACCTCCTCCTAGTACTGACGGTGCCTCCAATCACACCAACAGGCTCCTAACTGTTCCCCATTTGTCTCTTTTCTAAACACACTTTCAAAAGGTAAAAAAAAAAAACAAAAAACGAACAAACAAAAAAAAACCTATACACACACAACACACACACATGTATATAGACACATATCTATATATGGGGATAGAGATAAACAAAATGTGGCAGGATTTTTAGTCAATCTAGGTGAAGGGCATACGATTGAGAGCATATAAGAGATCATTCATTGTACGTTCTTTCAACTCTTCTCTATGTCTGAAATAAAAAGCTGGGGTGAAAACAAAATGATGAAAGCAAATTCTATTTGCAGTCGGTTCCACATGAAAATCTTTGCTTTTTTATAGCTTCAAACTTACTAAAAATCAGGTTTGAACAAAATAGTATGGGAAGACAGCCTGTAAGTTTATAGGAGTCACTTCGGTGAGGCCATCAGGGTTCAATAAAACATAGAAAACTCTAAGGAAAGGGTTCTCAAGCAGGAAATCTTCAAGATGATACTGTTTTTCATGTAATTGGAAATTTGCAGAATGGGGGGGTAGGTTTTGAAATGAAAAACTCAAAGGTTGATTTGCATTTTCAGTTTTACTTATGTTCCCATACCAAGGCCAGAGTTTATGATGAAAGGAGTTTATTTATAGGCTCATAAAAGCATCAAAAACTTTGTGTCAGGGCTTAATGGCGACAAAAGGCGTCTCTGGGGCCTGAAGGGCTGACTTGCATCTCCACAGAGGGTACTAATGGATGAGTGGGCAATGCTCCCATGACCAGCTTGGTTATTCCAACTAGAGATGACGGTTCTGTTCTAGTCGCTTCCCAACACTCTCTTCAGAGTGGCCAAAACACTGGTCTCTCCCACCTCCAGGCTTTGGTACCTGCGCACTGACCATGACGCCTTTCCCCGTTTCATCTGCGTGTACATTTCCACTCGTTTTTATATCACAGCCTCAGCTTTATCTTTATCTCCTCTGCAGAGGCTTTTTAAAATTTATTATTATTTTTAAAGATTTTGTTTATTTACTTGACAGAGATCACAAGTAGGCAGAGAGGCAGGCAGAAAGAGAGGGGGAAGCAGGCTTCCTGCTGAGCAGAGAGCCCAATGCGGGGCTCAATCCCAGGACCCTGAGATCATGACCTGAGCCGAAGGCAGAGGCTTAACCCAGTGAGCCACCCAGGCACCCCTAAAATTTATTATTTTTTTAAGTAGGATCCACACCCAATGTGGGGCTCGAACTCAAGAGTCTCATGTTCTGCTGACTGAGCCAGCCAGGCACCCTGATGAGGATTTTTCTTTCCCAGGAAGCCTCTAGTATAACTTTTTTTTCTCCCCTTAAACTCCTATTGTTTCTTCTCCATACCTTCACTAGAGCATTTACTCCATGACACAGTAATTGTTTGCATGCTCATCTGCTCCTGTCGTTGTAAGCTCCTTAAAGCAAGGTCCATCTTGTCTTTTCATCTTTGTATATATTTCATTTTTGTATATACCCATCCCCCTGGGGCCCTGCACTGTATCTAGACACATAGCAGGTGTTCAGTATAAATGAGCTGGAAGGATGAATTACACTGGATGAATGAGAAAATAGGGAAGGGAGCGGGACAGGGGTAGTTGTTGAGCGCCACAAAGAACGGTAACAAGCCCAACTTGCCCGTCACTAGTCAACTATTCTCTGGAACTAGCGTCTTCCTTCTGTACCATTCTGACTTTCAGAATGAGATTAGTATGATAATGTAGCCTTACTACTTAATTCATACTTTTATAAATATGCACACTGGTGTTGTCACATATTAAGAAGATCGTTCAGTAAAGAGGTTGAATGTGGCTCTGGAATCAGACTGCCTGGGTTTGAATTCTAGGTTTGCCACTTACTGTGAGATCCTGAACAAGTTTCCCCGAGACTCAGTTCCTCCTCCCTCTGTAAATGGGAATAATTATACACCAATCTCATAAAGTTGTTACTATTACATGAGATAAAGTATGTAAAGCACGCAAGTTAGTAGCAGGCACACTATTAAATGTTAGTACTACCGGGGCTCCTGGTCGCTTAGCTGGTTTAGCATTTGACTCTTGATTTCAGCTCAGGTCATGAGCTCAAAGTTGTGAAATTAAGCCCTGCGTGGGGCTCTGCTGCTGGTCATGGAGGCTGCTTAAGATTCTGTCTCTCTGTAAGACTCTTAATCTCACAAAACAGAATTGGGGGGCGGGAGGGAGAGGGTGGTTGGGTTATGGACATTGGGGAAGGTATGTGCTATGGTGAGTGCTGTGAAGTATGTAAACCTGGCGATTCACAGACCTGCACCCCTGGGGCTAATAATACATTATGTGTTAATAAAAAATTAAAAATTAAAAAAACACACTAAAAAAAAAAATTGTCTCTCGCTCTCCCTCCTCTCCCCACGCCCTTCCCTAAAGAAAAGAAAAATCTTATCTACTACTGTAGTATACTATAAAAGGTTCATGAGGTCTCACATGTTATATGCACATACTATGTGAATATGGCATATGAATTTTACAACCATTGTCAACAAGGTGTGATTTTGGTCCCAAGGGGTCAATTGGCAATGTTGGGGTCCATTTTTGGTTGTCACCATTTGGGGGGTGCTACTGGTATTTAGTAGGCCAGACCAGAGATGCATGCCATTAAATATCCTATAAAGTATAGGACACACACCCCAAAGAATTATTGGGACCCAAAATGTTAATAGCGCAAAGATTAAGAAACCCTGATCTAAACAGTGTGTATTGATTGAAACGTATTTCGTAAGATGCAGTCACACATAGCATGGGTTAGTGTTATATGTATATGTAGTCCATGGACCCACACGTGTCCAGGATGGGCTGCGACACATCTTAGAAATCCTTATAGCATATGCTTAGAATAGCATCCTGTCATATATGCGACATTTAGGTATTGATTATGGCTTCCAGTATCTATATGCTGAAGGCAGTCTGACATACTGGAAGGAAAGCTAAATATAAGAAAAAGCGATATATGTAGAGCCACAGGCTCTATTTCATGCTCATGACTGTATATTACCGAATTTTATGTCAAAACCTAGCTCAAGGTCATACAACCGATCAAGGTCGACTCCATTTGAACAGGAACTGTGTGTTTATCACGAAAATATCCCCACCACCCCAGCAGTGGTTAGGTTCTCAGTAAACATTTGTGTTATGGGGCGGGGAGCAGGACCCAGATCTAACTCCCAACACCGTGCGCTAAATCAGCCCACCGCCCTATCTAGATAGAGTCAGAAACTCTGCAATCGAGTCCCTATTCCTCAAGGGCCTTCAGAAAGGCGGATACCCCTCTCTGCACGTCTCTGAGCTTTGGTGTACCTATGTGTAAAGTGTGGCTAACACAAAGCAAGCCCTCCAGAGCTACAGCTAGGGGTCCGACACAACAAGGGGGCAAGAGCTCGCCACAGGTCACGGTTCCTCCGACAATTCGGGGACCTCGCGGGCCCGGGGACCCCTCACCATCGGGAGGCAGCCTGAGGGTAAGACCTCTCAAAGAGGTAAACTCGAGCCTGGGCGCAAACCGACGAATCGCCTTAACCGGGCACCCAACCCCCGAACCTTCTTATGCCTCCTCCTCCTCCTCCTCCTCCTCCCAGACCTCCTCAAGACCAAGACAGAAGAACGCAGACTCACCTCCGCGCCGTTACGCCAGTCACGTGGCGGCCACCCTAGCCAATCGGGGCGGGCGCTGCTGCGCGCACGCGTATCCTCGAGGGTCGGCGACGGCGGCCGGGAGGCGGAAGTGAGGGTGGTTGTGGCTCGGAGGGTAGCGCGCGGAACTGCTGCTACTGAGGCAGTGGTGGAGGCGCTGAGGCGGTGGCAGCGCTGCCGACCCTGGGCCGCTCGGCCTCTCAGCTCGCCTCCCAGCGTCGCCTGAGCCCGCCGGGGCCCGTGCCGGCCAGCGCCTGCCCTATGAGTGTGTCACTGGTTGTCATCCGACTGGAGCTTGCGGAACACTCGCCCGTCCCCGCCGGCTTCGGCTTCAGCGCCGCGGGTGAGTCCCGCGGCCTCGCAGCCTCCGTCTAGCCCCGCTCCTGGGCCCGAGAGGCTCGCCCTTCCAAAGTACCCGCCCGGGGAAAGGCGGCGGCGAGGGCATTTGTGTCAGGAAGAAGCCGGGAGGTAGTTGAGATCCGTCTCATTCCATCCATCCTAAATAGGCCTCTCGGATGTCATCTCTGGGAAGCCCTCCCGGTCCCTCCCTCCTGGTGCCTTCCCACGGGCACTCTGTTTATACCTGGCGCGTCGCCCTCTCCACCCAGGGTTGGAGTCAAGTTGTGTAAGTCACTCTCCTCCAGGCTTTGTGAAGGCAGCAACTGGATCCCAGAGATGGTGACGGTTCGTGGTTTAATTAAATCGCTCCTCTTTGGGGGAATTTCTATTTAGGCGCCCTGCAACTACAGTAGTGACTGTAGCTAAAGTCTGTACGCTTCCTGTGTCGCAGCACTGGACTAAACACCTTGTGTGCATTGTCGTCTTTCATTATCTTCACACCAGCCCTGTTAGGTAAATGTACGTGCTTTTTACAGATTGAGAAACCGAAGCCCAGTGATTAAATGACTTGTCTATAATTGTGTCCAAAGTGGCGAAACTGGGATTCTAACTCGGAGCCGGACTGGAGAATCTGAGTTCATTACCAGCCACGCAGCCCCCTTCCTGGGGAATGCAGCTGTGACTGTGTTCCTTGGACCTTAAGCAATTTCCTAACAATAACATTTATTTATTTTTTTTAAAGATTTTATTTATTTGACAGAGATCACAAGTAGGCAGAGAGGCAGGTAGAGAGAGAGGAAGGGAAGCAGGCTCCCTGCTGAGGAGAGAGCCTGATGTGGGGCTCCATCCCAGTACCCTGAGATCATGATCTGAGCCGAAGGCAGCGGCCCAACCCACTGAGCCACCCAGGCGCCCCTAACAATAACATTTATTGAAGAAGTAATTACCGAATGCTCACTCTGTTAAGAGTTTAGTTGTTTGCAGAATCACACATGGTCCCTGCTTTAATGGCACCACCAGCTCAAATGAGGTAGACAGATGAATTAAATAATTACAGAATGAATGTGGAATTACATCCATGAAAAGCTGTGAAGGAAAAAAAAAAGTTTGCAAAGCTATCACAAGAGGATCTTTTTGGTTTGTGAGGTAGCCTGGCGCAGGTAGAGAGGGTGTCCTTAGAAACTCCCCTGAGTGTGTGAATTTGGGAGCTGCAAGTTAAAAATTGAATATGACTTAAAAAAATTTTATTTTATTTTATTTATTTGACAGAGATCACAGGTAGGCAGAGAGGCAGGCAGAGAGAGAGGAAGGAAAGCAGGCTCCCTGCTGAGCAGAGAGCCCGATGCGGGGCTCGATCCCAGGACCCTGGGATCATGACCTGAGCCAAAGGCAGAGGCTTTAACCCACTGAGCCACCCAGGAGCCCCTAAAAATTGAATATGACTTTAATGGGTTACAAGCACCTTTCAAGTACAAGTGATCCCTAAGTTGTGAAAGTCAGCTAAATTGACATTAGGCACGTATACACTTCTACACAGGCCACTCATTGATTCACTGATTCAACAAAACTTCAAAGACCTTCCAGGGTGTGCTAGGCGCTGTGGTGTAAGTGCTGGGGATAATACAGTGGTGGGCAAAACAGGCCTGGTTCCTGCTCTCGTAGAACTTATAGTAAGAGTATTTCAATCAAGTCTCCAAATTCCTTTTCCATTTTTATGTGATCACAGATTTTCATGGTATGATTCATGGCCTGAGACTAATCCAGGGTTTTTAAGAAGACTGCTGCTAAAGGTTTTTCACATTTTTATTTATGGACTTAAGACCTTCATTTGGTGCTCAACACAGTTTCACTTTACTAGAGATTACTTAAAATGTTGGTTCATTTTTGACATTACTGCTGAACCTTCTTTAAAGTTCTTATTTTCATTGATTTGCTTTAAAGTGCATGATTTCACTAAAACAACCCCACATTTCTGAATTTATTGCACTGGGTGTTTATTACTGGGTACTGAGGAGCCCCAGAGGTGAGTGAGAGATACAAAAGTACCTTATTATCTTGGAGGAGGGCAGCAGAGAGAAAAGGGAAGCTTATCGATATATACATTGAAAGTGAAGAAGAGCTTGTTTTATTATCACATATTAATCATTCATGTGTTCCTTAGCCGGGGAAATGTCTGATGAGGAGATCAAAAAGAAGACACTAGCTTCAGCCGTAGCCTCTTTAGAAGGAAAGTCACCAGGGGAGAAAGCAGCAATCATACATCAGCACCTTGGCCGTCGAGAAATGACAGATATGATCATTGAGACCATGAAGTCCAATCCAGGTATGCTTTCTAAAACCCCAGACTTGTGTAACATAAGTCCCTGGTTGCCTGTCTTATACATGTTATTCCATGAACCCATGATTTTGACCTCTAGTGTACTTTTATCTTTCACTACCTGTGTGCCTTACATCAGATTGTGAGGCCACATTTCAGCATCTCCAGATATTTCTCCTAAATTAATACTAACTAGGTGGGTTGACAGCTTTATTCAGTGAGGAGAGCTTCTTGCCATCTAGGTTAGTGGCAGATCACCACTGAATCCTGATAAGCCTGTTGTGTCTGTCCCCTCACCCTGTACACACACTGCCCACTCACTCCAATCCAGAGACTGGCTGTGTACTGTATCTCCAGCGTGGAAGTGAACAGAGCTGGTAGATGTGATTTTCCAAATTAATAGTCCTGGATATCCCAATTAGGAGCACATGATGGAAGACATCTGTTTTTATTATGGTACGGCCCAATGTAAGAGCCATCCTTAAGTTTCTGCGGATATTAATGAAATTTTTATGGGGCAAAGAGTGCTTTCAAGTTTAGATGCTCCTAAAAACTTGGCTGCTCTGTAAGTATAGTTCTTAATGCAATACATTACAATTTCTCTGTTGAAGTTTATTTTTCTGACTCAGAATTTTAACCTAATTAGAATCCTTCCACATATTTCCTATCAGTTTATAATCTGCTAATTTTTGATTTGTGAAAGATGAGCTGAAAGCCACAATGGAGGAAAGGAAGTCTTCAGAAGCATCTCCTACTGTACAGAGAAGTAAAGATCCAAGTGTAGAGTGCGTAAACGCTGCTCCTGATTCTCCATCCAAACAGCTTCCAGACCAGATTTCGTTCTTTAGTGGAAACCCATCAGTTGAAATAGTTCATGGTATTATGCATCTATACAAGACAAAGTAAGAAAAACCCTTTTCCTCTTGAATTGGTCTGGTCGGGTTTTGTTTTGTTTTGTTTTTTGTTTTTTGTTTTTTGTTGTTGTTTTGTTTTTTTTTTTTGTCTCAGGACAGTGAAAAATTTCTTGCCCTGCAGAGCAGTGGATATTTTAAGGTTCAGACGGAGAGTACCTTTCATATAATGTGTGTTTTTGATGTAAGAATTCTTAGATGTTTTACATTTGGTTAATCTTATAGATTGGGTCAAAGCTTCTTAGAAAAGAAACGTGTAGATACACTTGAGAAAATACCTAAGAAAATATTCCCTGAGAAGGTAGGCATGTAAGATGACTGGAAAATTAAAAGGAAGGAAGATAAAAAGGATAAAAACATTAGAAATGATTCATAACATCATTGCAGTGTCATATCCCCTCATATGTTTGCTAAAGAAGCTGTTAAGTCAGTTAATGGACTATCTTTTCATTGTCTCTTTTACCCTTTTTTGTGGTCCACACAAAACTTAAAAGAAGCCAAAGGTAAAGAAGCGTTTGGCTGGATAATCTATAAGCTGGGTCATCAGACGCTTGGATAATTGATAGCTGATCTCTTTAAAGCCTGTCCTCCTAACATATTTGCTAGGTCCCCACTGGGAAACAGTGAATACTCAGGTCACCTTACGGGATCACACCTGTTGAAGTAAGTTCGCAGCATTTCAAAAGCAAATTGCATTGTGGGAGGTTTTTTCTTTTTCCTGTCCCAGCTATTCCAACCCAGCTACACTTTCTGTAATCTTCAGAGTCACATCTTCATGGTTCTGGATGCTCTTATATTTAGAACACTCCTGTTCTAGACCGCTTGAGAGAAGTACATAGTTAGAGGTGCCCATGAACTTGTAGATTGATCCATACTCTGGGTGTCTCTCTGCCTTTGTGGGAGTTTTCTTTAACTTCCAGAATAGTGATCTTAAAACTTAAGGAAAAAACGTAGAGTTGTGCTTCTGAGTTACCTAATGAGAGATTATTATTGAAAAGCTAATGAGAATAAAACACAAACTGCAGATTTATATTCATCTCTAAGCCTTTAACTGAAGGTTAAGAATTTCAGTAAAGTTTCAGTGGTGGGTGTAATCCAGACCACAGCACAGCTTATGTTAAGCTCTGTTGCAGACATGTGGAAGGTATTCTGCATTTACCCAGGTCGTGTGTGTTTTCAGGTATTGTAGCACTCTGTTTAAATCAACCTGTGAAGTATAAGGTTTATTTTTTTTCTCTTTTCTTGGGCATAAAAGTTGTCTGATTAGTGTTGTCTGAACTAACCATACCTCATCCATTCAAGACAGTCTAATTGTTGTCTTATTAGTAAGATGACCTCCTTAAAAGAAGATGTCAGGCGCAGTGCCATGCTGTGTATTCTCACAGTCCCTGCTACAATGACCAGTCATGACCTTATGAAGTTTGTCGCCCCATTTAATGAAGTCATTGAACAAATGAAAATCATCAGAGACTCTACTCCAAATCAGTATATGGTGCTGATAAAGTTTAGTGCACAGGTAAAAGTTAAGATACTAAAAATCTCTTTGCCACAGAAACTGTGTTTTTGAAACTGTGTGATGCTAGCTGTGTGTGATTTACATTTTGCTTTTAAGATTCTTGATATACCTACCTTCTAGGGTATTGTTATTCTAGAAACATTTCTAAATTCGGTAGCAGACACTCAGTGCTAATTCTTACCCATAATGTTTTTATAAAGCAGATTGGGTATGAAATCTAGGGTTGTATGTGTTTGGTTATCCAGCAGTAAATATTCCAGTAGAGTAGTAGTCCCCAAACTTTTTGAGATTGATGCTATATTATTATCTGCCCTTATAACACTGTGCCCCTGCTTCTTTTTTTTTTTTTTTTAAAGATTTTATTTATTTATTTGACAGATAGAGATCACAAGTAGGCAGAGAGGCAGGCAGAGAGAGGAAGGGAAGCAGGCTCCCTGCTGAGCAGAGAGCCCGATGCGGGGCTCAATCCCAGGACCCTGAGACCATGACCCGAGCTGAAGGCAGAGGCTTAACCCACTGAGCCACCCAGGTGCCCCGCCCCTGCTTCTTTCATTCTCTTTTTAAAAGATATTCTCTGGCACATTTTAGAAAATAAAATCTGTTTAATACTTTTAATTTTGGTGATGAGGGATTTGGAGACATTCCTTGAAGTATTAAAGATGCTTTAAGAGTTCTGATTGGAAATCACTGCAACAGAGACACAGAAACAGTGAAAGGATGGTGATATTTTCAGTTTTGAAAAGTACTTGCACGTTATTATAGATATTTTTGATGTAAGAAGATTATGACATTCGTTTCATTTCACTCTTCACATTAAGCAACATTTTCCGTGTGCCTCAGTTCTAAAGATGTTAGGAAGACAGTCTCTTGGTTTTACGTATTCATTCTTAATAGTACATGTATTTCTGTATGAATATAAGAGTGAGGTAAGCTTTAGCTGTTACCCCGGTTGTTAAAGAGCCATCCTATCTGTAGGTTTTGGTTTGTTGTTGTTGTTGTTGTTGTTTTAATGATCTGTTTTGTTTGTTCATTCATTAGGTTTTGAAATGCACCTTTGTCAAAAGTTACTTCTTTCTTACCTCCTTGGTAACAGCCTTTCTGAATTTGGCCCAGATAAACAGTTCTTGCTTGCAGATTGGCGAAGAGTTGGTCTGCCTTTAGATCGTTTGCCACTGCCTCTGACCGGTTACCAAGATTTGTGGGTGAAAGGGAGTCTGTGACACGAGGTCCATTTGTCATCTCCTTCCTCCTTGGAGAATTCCAGAGTTGACTGCAATAGTAGTCATTCATTGGCCACGGGGAGGAAATTAAGAGAAGCGAGAACTGGATTATGTTTATGCCTATGCCACGGGCCACAGAAAGAGAACCTTCGTGTAGCACTCTATGTATGAGAGGGTACACAATTGGTATCTTTAACCTTTACGAAATACCCCCCTATTGAGGTGAGACGTTTAAAATAGGTTTGAACTTTCCTGCACACAGACTTAGACTTCACAAGTTGACAGTGAGAATGGAAAAGCACTTCAACAGCTGTGTTCACTGTCAAGAGACCTTCCAAGGTCATTGAGGAGCTTTGCAAACAGTGGGCAAGTGGTACCTTTTAAATCTGGTAGCACATGTAATAACAAGGATAATGATGATAATTTGCAGTCTTACTGCTTGTGCTATACCACTCTCTGCTAAGTGCTTAATGTGCATTATCTCATGTAGTCCTCACTACACCCCTTTGAAGTAAGTAAGTACTGTTATTATCCTTGTTTTACAAATGAGGAAACTGACTGCGGAGAGGTTAGTCATTTGCCCTCAGTGACTGAGCTGGGATTTGAACCCTCACTTTTAATCCTAGAGCATACTCTTCTTCTACTAGTAGTGGATAAAAGTGTGGGGAGGGGGAGATAATCACTTGGCAAGAGATTGTGTAATGCCAATATTTTAGTTATAGCTTCTACTTGACAGGTAAGGACAGTCAGCAAATGACACAGGAAAAGTCATTGAAACAGATCGGGGATAATGAATCATTGAATGTTACATCAAAAACTAATGATGTGGGGCGCCTGGGTGGCTCAGTGGGTTAAGCCACTGCCTTCGGCTCAGGTCATGATCTCGGAGTCCTGGGATCGAGCCCCGCATCGGGCTCTCTGCTCAGCAGAGAGCCTGCTTCCTCCTCTCTCTCTGCCTGCCTCTCTGCCTGCTTGTGATCTGTCTGTCAAATAAATAAATAAAATCTTTAAAAAAAAAAAAACTAATGATGTATTATAAGTTCACTAATTGAACTTAAATTTAAAAAAAAAGATTGAGGGGATGCCTGGGTGGCTCAGTCGGTTAAACCGCTGCCTTCGGCTCAGGTCATGATCCCAGGGTCCTGGGATCAAGTCCCGCATCGGGCTCCTTGTCCAGCAGGGAGCCTGCTTCTCTCTCTGCCTCTGCCTGCCACTCTGCCTGCTTGTGCTCTCTCTATGACAAATAAATAAAATCTTTAAAAAAAAAAAAGTGGGGAAAAATGTTTAAAAGCATATTAGACTTTTTAATTAGTCTAAAGTCTGTTAAACCCACAAACTGTAGCAAGGACGACCCTTTGTAGTGTGCAGGTAATGCTGTGGAAATTTTCTGTTACTGTTAATGGATATTTCTGCAGTCTCTTCACCTCTGTCTTTTGACCAAGTGCATGTTGTACAAGCTTACAGATGTTAGAGACTATGAAACATTGTACTAGCTCTTCCCCATGGGGATAGAACCCTTGACCTACGTGAGTTGTCTTATTTATTGCTAATGCTGCATCTCAGGGTCTGAGCTTATCCTATCAGCTATTTTCTAAGGTCTAAAAATACCCTCCTAGTATAAGACTTTAAGTTGTTAAATTAATACTGGGCCCTAATGAAAAAAATGGGCTCAAATAGGGACCAGCTGTTGAGCACTTATTAGATGCCAGGCCTATTAAGTGCTTTTCATGCATTGGCTCCTTGAGTCCTCTCAGCAATGCCGTGAGGTAGGTGTTGTTACTTTCGTTTTTATAGTTGAGGAAACAAGCATGGATAAGTCACTTGACCAAAGCCACACAGCTAATAAGCGTCTGAGTTAAATTTCAGACCCACGCAGCCTGACTCCATAGCCTAGGCAGTTGACTATATTCTTTTTCCTTTCTTTTTTTCACCAGAGAATTTTTATTGAAAGTAATCCTTCTCTGTATCTCTTAAAAGCTCTGGAATTTCTGTTGGCTTCAGCTTTATGCTGTAGTGTTCTAATGTGATATGCTTACACAGTTGTACTGTGATGCTTCGGAAACTTAGTCTTTGGGTAAGGAATTTATAATCCATCAGGACACAGGAAGGCAGAAGTTCAGTTTTGTAGTTCTTGGGGACAAAAAGAGAGAACCTCTCAGTAGAGTGTGCAGACTCACTTTCACTCGCGTGCTTAAGACAGCCCAGCAGACCTCTCTTTTGAGAAGTAAAAACATGGTCTTAACACTGTAGTCGATCACTGTGACAGTAAAGGAACACGGATCATAATGGATTTTTCTTTTTCTGAGTTTATCCTGTGAAGAGGACAATTAGAACAAAAGACTCAGGGGGAAAAAAAAAAAAAAACCACAACCAAAAACAAAACCAAAAGCAGGGTTTCTTAAAATGTTGGGCTCTGTACAATGCAAGCATTTTAAATAAAAGAGCTGTTTCTTCTGTGTTTTTTGCAGTTAGCTTCAGGCTTTTGTTTTGTGCATTTCAGTGGTGGGTTGAAGTAGGAACCATGCGTATTTTGTTCTCTCCTCTGGTCCCAGCACGTAGCACAGTGCCTGGCAGATGCTGGGTGCCCCGTAAATATTCAGACAAGCTACATTTCCAATACTGAGATTTTAAACAAAGAGATCCATGTGTTCAAAAAATACATTTCTTTGTCATAGATAACTCCCCCAAGAAAAGAACCATTTATCTGGTAGTGAGTAGATTTTGACATCTGCTCCCTATCACAGACTTTGTCCCTTCCTCCAATGAAGTGTGCTCGCTTAGCAAGCATTTACAGAGCTGGAGGTCTGGGGAGGGGTCTGCCTGTCCTCACTGGCACAGGTGTAGCCAGCTCCTGGTGGCCTTATTTCTGGGTAGTCACTTCCCTCGGTACGCAAACCCACTGCTCACCGTGCTGCTTACTCCTCCAAAGCATTTCAAGAAAAAGACGTTGCTCTTGGAGAATGGGGGAAGCCAATTTAGGTTGCCTCATATTAATATTAAAGAGATTTATTAACTGCACTCCTCACATTTTGAAGCTAAAATGCACTGTAGCCAAGACTGGTTGTTTCCTGAAAGGGAGGCTCCCTGCCCCCACCCTCCAAACAAAACAAAACTGTGTCCAGAATTGATTATCTTTCCTCAGCTGCTTAGCTCATCTGGTCATATTAAGAAAATATAAATAAATCAAGAATCCACACTTGAATTACATCACTGAAGTAAAATTAAAAGCTACAGAAAAGCTCACAAGCTTTTGCTGTAAGGTTCAGAATCCCCTGAGGGTAGACAGGCAAGACTATTTTTGCATGGTGCAGAGGTGAAACTCTTCCTAGAGGTTGACAGTGTGGCATTTCCTTTGGCGGAACACCCTTCTTCCCCTCAGGCAGCTTGTCTGCGTTGGTAGGGCCAAAGCACACGACTTCTTATGTTTGGGTTAATGTCAATGTGGGATTGAAATCTAGACAAACCTTGGCCTCCCAGCTGCCTCTCAGAAATTGCTGAGTTTAAAAACTCGAATCCTGTCTTTGTTCCTTTCTACTAAGGCTATTCTAGAAGGTTGGGTTTACTTGTCCTCTTATTCGCAGATGCATAGATGCCTTTAGAGCTTTATCTACAGGGGCCTGTTTCCCCCTACTATTTTCCACTCCAAGTATTTTAAAGGCTGGTTCATCTTGGACCTCTTGCTCTTGGCCAAGCGTTTTGCTTTTGATATTACGCACTAGGTTGTTTAAAACCTCCTTATCTGTGATGTATTATTATTATTATTTGGTTTATTGAAAAAAAGGAGTTGGCTTTTCACTCCATACCAGTCCCTCTGGTCCTTTATTCTCTCTAACATAGATCCTGATGTTTTTTAAAAAGAAATCATTCCTAACAGTTGTCCATTATGATTGAGTTCTAAGCTTTGCAAAAACAAGTGTTTGTTTTCAGCTGCTGAGAAAGTGCTGATTCGAGGAAAAAAATACTGATATCAAGGGAAATGATGGCCATTGCTGGTTGAGTATTAAAGTCGAATTGGCTGTCAGCTTATTGCACTTCAGCAGCTTTTGCTGGTTTAAGCGAGACTGCAGTGGATCAGGAAACATTGTAGAAACGCAGGATATTGACTCGCAGAGTTTGACTCACCTAATGAACCTGCTTCCTTAGACGGTGCTTTTGGTAGTTGCTTTCTCTCCACTAAGTATAAATTTTAAACTCTATTGAAGAGAATAATTGAAGCTACGCATCTTGAATAAAAAGCACATTTGCAGGATGTTTCTTTTAACTTTTTCCTTTTCTCCATTGGTATACCTAGGCTGATGCAGATAGTTTTTATATGGCGTGCAATGGCCGCCAGTTCAACTCAATAGAAGATGATGTTTGCCAGCTGGTGTATGTGGAAAGGGCTGAAGTACTGAAATCTGAAGATGTAAGTGTACATATTTCTTGTGCTTTTTTGTGTGTATGTAGCACACACACATATGTGAATGTCATGGGTTGAATGTTAGGGTACCTGTGGAAGTGTCCAGAGTATGCCAGTCCCTAGAGATAGAAGGCAGGTGAGTGGTTGCCAGGGCCAAGGGAAGAGAGATGAGGAGTGACTGCACTGAGTATAATATCTTTTGGGGATGAGAAGGATATTCTGGGATTAGTGGTGAGGGTTGCACAACCTTGTGACTATACTAAAACCTGCTGAATCGAACACTTAAACATGGCAGATTTTATATTAAATGAATTTTATCTCAATTTTTAAAAAGTATCCCAAAATGTTAAAAAAAAATTATCTGTGTTATCAAAATTGAGTGTTCATCTATTCAGATGGTCTGGATCCTAAAAGAAGCATTTTTACTTTAACTATCAACCCTTAGTCCCTGTGCTAATTTTTAATTCTGTTTGGATAACAATCTATAATTGTTCTGGTTGGCCACCCTCTGTGGAACCTTTTCCTACAAAATGTGTTCACTTAAATCATTTTATAAAGTAAGTAGTAGATTCAGCTCTCTTATAGTTTTAAGATTTTCTTTCTTTTAAGGTAGACCTGAAAGTGTTTTTACTTTGAAATCGGCTTGTTGGAAATAAGTTTTGGTTTGATTGTTCTGTCATTAGATTAGGTAAAATAAAAATTGACAGATGATATCATCAGGCTTCCTTTGTGCCAGTTTTAGAGATTTTTTTCCCTCTAAATGAACGTGGCTTCTTGAGAGAGTTCCTGTGAAAAGCTACTCTTCAGGGACCATAGAGAAATGTGATTTTTTTCAGCATTTCCTTCTGTGCATACCTCCCCATCTTTGGTTCAGTGATTCCTGCTCGTTTTCAGGTGGCGGGCTCACGTCAGTCACTGTCTTGGGGGGGAGCAGGGCTTGCCTACAGACCATTATGTCCCCTATTTCACAGCCTGCTATAGCTTCCTAAACTTCTTTCATAGCACTTAGGACCACTGGTACTTGTAATTATAGCATTATGATTGTGACCACTGGTAATTTTAAAAATTTGACTTTTGTCTCTCTATAGCAGATTTTAAGCTCTTTGAGGACAAGACCTGACTTGGTTGGTTGGGACTGAGCGTGTCCGTTTTGCTCACCATTGTGCTACAGCTAGAACAGTGTTTGGCACACATAGTAAGGACTCAATAAGTGTGTATTAAATAAATGAATAAATCAGTGTTGTTGATACTATTATCACTTTGTAGAAAGTGTTAAGTTTTAACTTACTCTGTGGAAAAATCATTGCTTTTATTCATGTGTGTTCTGTTCTAGTTACAGAGCCTTAGAAGTAGGGCCAGGAGTCTGGTAACACTTTAGATTCTCTTTTAAGTTTTTGGTGGTAGTCTCCTCTCCAGGGTATCAGCTCCGTGAGGGCAGGGATCTTTGTTGGCTTATTGGCCACCCTGTCCCCAGTGCCTTGCACAGCGCCGGGAAGATAGGTGCTCAGTCAGTATTTGTTGTGATGAAAATCTTACCAACGTAAGTTATTTGCACAGAGCAAAAGTGTTAGCAACATCCTTCCAGGAGTCAAAAAGCAGCAGGAAAACTAGTGTTAAAAACATATATATTAGAACCACGGATGAAGAGTGAGGCTTACGTGAGGTGTTTCCCTGTAGGGTGCCAGCCTCCCCGTGATGGACCTGACCGAGCTCCCCAAGTGCACGGTATGTCTGGAGCGCATGGACGAGTCCGTGAACGGCATCCTCACCACGTTATGTAACCACAGCTTCCACAGCCAGTGCCTGCAGCGCTGGGACGACACCACGTGAGTGTAGGAGCTAGTCCCCCACCCTCTCAAAGCCCATTATTCCCCTTTCCCAGAATTAAAAATAGCCACCACCAAAAGTGAACCATTCCAAGTGCTTGACTTTATACGCGTGAGCACCACAGCAGTGAAGAGGTCACCTGGAAGGCCCTTCCATTTTTCTTCACTTGCCTCAGTTCATGTGGTAAGCAGTCAGCATTCTTACACCTCCTCCTCCTTAGTATGTTGATTCAGAATCTGTGTGGGATTTCCAAAAGCAGCATGAATTGTTTGCTTCCAAGAACCTTTGAGGCTCTTCTACCTCAATGAAGTCTAGGTCTAAAATCTCCTTTATCATCTGATGTTGACTGTTTACTTTGGTTTTCTTACCATTCGGGCTGTGGTAGTCTAGCATTTCAGATTTGTATGTTGGTGGTGGCACAGTGGCCAGTAATAGCAGTCACTAAGTCTGAAGCACCCATACGCCACCCATATGCCCTGTTTCCCACTTTAGGAGAGGCCTTATTTGTAGGGTGGCATGGCGCAGGCAAAGACCTGAGGTGTAAGCTGTACCTTGGTTTTTGTTCTTTTAAATCAAGAGTTGTTCCTTTTATAAACGGTGCTGTAGGGCTTAGCTAGAAAAGTAAATCAGCTGCTGGCCTAGGTCTCCCACTACAGAGAGGAAGACACAATCAAATAATCAAACATGTAGTCGTGGCCATAACAGGGTTTACGAAGGAACAGCGTGCAGTGTTATGACTAGAGAACTAGGGCCCTGAGATAGCCAGGGCCGCCTGAGACGTTCAGTCTCCAGGAGGCTGAAGAGGCGTTAGCCAGGGAAAGGGGGGCACCTGAGAGAAGGCAGTGTGAGGGCGCGGGTGTGCAAGGGAAGGGGAAGATCACATGTCAAGGCCCAGAAATGAGAAAGGCGAACATCCACAGGAATCTCTTTTCTACCCTGACGTGACCAAAAGAATGGCAGCTTTTGGGGCGCCTGGGTGGCTCAGTGGGTTGAGGCCTCTGCCTTCGGCTCACGTCATGATCCCAGGGTCCTGGGATCGAGCCCCGCATCGGGCTTTCTGCTCAACAGGGGGCCTGCTTCCCTTCCTCTCTGCTTGCCTCTCTGCCTGCTTGTGATCTCTGTCTGTCAAGTAAATAAATAAAATCTTAAAAAAAAAAAAAAAAAGAATGGCAGCTTTCACAGAGCAGGGACCTTGTCTGGCTTGCTCACTGCTGTGCCCTCACCCTTGGCAGGAAACCTGGCACATAGTAGGAGCTCAGAAAATACTCTTGAGCAGATAAACAAACCCAGGGTTTTCTCTAGCCTGTTAAGCTTGACATGAATCTTACCCTAATTCTAAAGCTCCCTCTGGGGTTTCTCGTGGGACCTCTTCAAAGAATTGTCCAGGTTTAAATTCGCCTTGAATAACGCCACACTAAGATGTGTGCATTCCACAAAGTGTTCATCTGTATTTTGTGTCTGTCTGCAACACCATTTAAGTTTTGGACACTTCTTTGTCCCCTGCCACTCCAGTTTTACTCTCAGTGCACGTTAACTGCCCCAGAAACATAACATTTTAAAGTTTAAAGCTTAGAAGTTTGCTCAGGAACCGTATTGTCCAGCCTCCTCTTTTTTAGAGAGGAGGTAACAGATCCAGAAATGAAAAAGCAGCATGTTGAAAGCGTTTTGCAGAGAAGACGAGACCGGGACTAGACTTCAACCCTCTGGATAGACAGACCTGGCAGCTAGCCTCAAAAATACAGAGTTCCTTCAGCAAATATGTTTTGAGCCTCAGTACATGCATTGTATACTGCTGGCCACTGACGAGAGAGAACAAACATAGATCCTCCTCGGGGAAGTTCAGTCAGCTAAGGGAGCTGACATAAGTGCATACAATTCAAGGTAGAAATCAGAGGAAAATAGAGATGGCTTTCCCACTGGGGATATTCAAGAAGGGCGACATGGAGGACGCAGCCTTGGTATGCAGTCTTGAAGAGTAGTTTTTGAACACATGGCGATGTCAGAGAAGGACATTCTGGGAAGTTTTCCCCAAATATCTCCTCAGGAAAATAAGAAGACAACTCAAAAGTTATTTTTAAGGAGAAGGAAGCATTTAGTAAACTGTTAATGACCTTTTAATCAATGAGATGGTATGTTACAGAATACTACATGTATTCAGATAAGGTGATTTTTGTAGTTTTTTCCCTTTTTTTCCCTCAGGATCATACTTATATTTTAGAAAGATCATTCTGACATAATATAGGAAATAAGATTTCAGAATTTGTGTTTTGTTTTTTATCTAACCACTACCGCAGCTGCCACACAGACCAAAGGAATGACACAGAGCTAGTCTGGACCTTTGACAAGACAGCTCGCTGCTCATTACAGCTGCCATTTCATTGTTTCTTCACATTTGTCTAACAGCTTCTCTCTTTTTGAAGTTTTTATTTAAATTCCAGTTAACATACTATGTTACCTTAGTTTCAGGTGTGCAGTATAGTGATTCAGCACTTCCATACATCACCCTGTGCTCATCACAAGCGCCCTCCTTCATCCTGTCACCTAGTCCACCCGTCTCCCCTCCCCCCTTCCCCTCTGTTACCATCAGTGTGTTGTTCTCTGTGGTTAGGAGTCTGTCTCTTGTTTGTCTCTCCCTCTCTCTTCCCTTTGCTTGTTGTTTTCTTAAATTTCACATATGAGTGAAATCATACGGTATTTGTCTTTCTCTGACTGACCAATTTTGCTTAGCATTGTACTCGCTGGCTCCATCCACATTGTTGCAAATGGCAAGAGTTCATTCTTTTTGATGACTGAGTAATATTCCATGGCATGTATATGTCCCATCTTTTTTTATCCGTTTATCTGTTAATGGACACTGCTTCCATAATTTGGCTATTGTTGATAATGCTGCTGTTAACATCACGCCTGGGTGCATATCAGGCTTCTCTTTTGATACTAAACGTAGAGACTAGATCATTTAGCATTTAGCTTTCTCTTAGGAAATACAGATCAAGCCTTTTTATATGTGATAAGAACCTCATGTTCTTCCTGCTAATTGTCTTTACTCGGTTTTGTTTACTCAGTTGGGTAACAAATGAATACTAGTTATATCTTAAGTATTCTTTCTTCTTAGCGCTAGTTCATAATTAGCTTCAATTATAACCTGCTTTCTATCATTTTTGCCCATCTGACAGAAATATTCATGACTGGTACTTAGTGTTACTTGTCTTGAGTATAATAGAATGGCATTAATGGAATTTTTTTTAAGATGTTATTTATTTTATTCGAGAGAGAGAGAGCGTGAGAGGGAAGAAGGTTAGAGGGAGAAGCAGACTCCCCAGGGAGCTGGGAGCCTGATGTGGGACTTGATCCAGGGACTCCAGGATCATTACCTGAGCCAAAGGCAGTGGCTTAACCACTGAGCCACCAGGCACCCTATTAATGGATTTTTTAATGGCCTTTTCCCCCCAGCTTTACTGAATTATAATTGATCACCAAAAAATTATATGTATTTAGGGGTGCCTGGCTGGTTTATTCTGTAGAGTGTGTGACTCTTGATCTTGGGGTCATGAGTTTGAGCCCCATGTTGGGGTTAGAGATTACTTAAAAATAAAATCTTAAAAAAACTGTATATTTAACTGGAGCACCTGAGTGGCTCACTCAGGCATCTGCCTTCGGTTCAGGTCATGATCCTGGGGTCCTGGAATCAAGCCCTGCGTCGGGCTCCCTGCTCAGCGGGAAGTCTGTTTCTCCCTCTGCCTGCTGCTCCCCCTGCTTATTCTTTCAAATAAATAAATAAAATATTTAAAAATAAATAAAATGTACAACCTGATGACTCAGTATACATATACTTTATGAAGTGTTCATAACCAAGCTAATAAACATATCTTACCTCACACCTTTACCATTTTCCTGTTTTTCGTGTGTATGTGTGTGTGTGGTAAGAATACCCAAAGTCTATCTTCTTAGCAAATTTCAAAAACAATATAATATTGTCAGCTGTAGTCACACTGAGGAACAATAGTTCTCCAGAATTGATTCAGTCTTGCATAATTGAAACCTTATAACCTTTGACCAACATCTCCCAATTGCCGCCTCCCCCCAGACCCTGGTATCCGTCTTCCTTTCTGCTCTCTGTTTCTGTGAGTTTGCCTTCAGTGCTATTTTAATTGACTTCTTGTAAATTGAAACTTGAGCACTTGGCGCTGCTGTCCTCTTCCACATATTTATCGTATGCTAACATGCCATGTGTGTTCCGTATTCACTTACTTTTTCAGTGAAATTTATTACAGATTTTAGTTTTAACTCTTGGGAGCAACCTAGAGAAGACAGAGTACCTTTTGAGTGATTTAGATCTTTGGGAAATAAGGTAGATTGTTTGAAATAAAAATACCTTACAGATACCCGGACATAAAATTAACGTATCTAAAGTCCCTAATTCTAACCTGTATACATTTAGTTCTTTGATTAAGCTTTAGACAGAAAAATGGAAGAAGGCATGAAGCAGATCAAGACTCCTTCCTTTCATTCTTCCTTTCTCAAGATTTTGTATTCTTTTTTCATTTCTTTGGAGAATAACTTGCAAGCGTTTTTCGAGTGATACCATTAGTTATGATAAACATGTAGTATGTAAGAGACCGAAGATTTAAAATGCAGTTTTTGACTTTTGATTCTGTAACAGCCGTCTCTTGTATTCCGTCTGTACCATTCTCGTTTGGTGTCCTGGCTAGGTGTCCTGTGTGCCGGTATTGCCAAACACCAGAGCCAGTGGAAGAGAATAAGTGTTTCGAGTGTGGTGTGCAGGAAGTAAGTACTGGCCGACTGCTGGGAAAGAACAGTGAGCATGGCTTTCATGGTCTGGGGTTTGCTTCAATTCTTTTCAATTCTTTTTCAGACTGAATCTTTTTTTTTTTTTTTTTTTTTTCTTTTTGTCCAGGGTCAGGCAAGATGTATAAATAAATTATTTTATATTCCTAAGCAAAATAATCTCTGCTTTTTATTCTTTGTTTTTTGAAGAGGACTAGACTTTTGCTGATAAAATGTGAATATTTGTCTTGCTGTTTACTTAGAGTTCCTTAAAACCCAGAAGGAGAAAATGATTGGCCTGTAAAAGCATCCTTGCTTTTTGGGTTTTAAACATAGATTTAGGGGCGCCTGGGAGGTTCAGTCGTTAGGTGTCTGGCTTCCGCTCAGGTCATGATCCCATGATCCCATGATCCCATGGGTCCGGGATCGAGCCCCACATCAGGCTGCCCACTCTGCGAGAGTCCTGCTTCTCTCTTTCCCACTCCCCCTGCTTGTGTTGCCTCTCTCCTTGTCTCTCTCTGTGTCAAGTAAATAAAAATCTTTAAAATAAACAAATAAAAATGTTTATTCAAAACTCCTGTAGAAACAACTCCGCTTCATTCTGTCAGGCCCCTTCCCACTCAGAGTGAGCCAAGTCATGTGTTTTTTTATAACTAATGAAGGTCTTACCTTCTCTGACAGAACCTGTGGATTTGTTTAATATGTGGCCACATAGGATGTGGACGGTATGTGAGTCGACATGCTTATAAGCACTTTGAGGAAACGCAGCACACATATGCCATGCAGCTCACCAACCATCGAGTCTGGGACTATGCCGGAGGTGAACACTGTCTCATTTCCTAATTCAGAATCGTTCTGCATGAACATCTCTCCCTCAGAACCTCTCCGCTTTCTCTTCTAGCTTGAAATCTTCCTGACAGCTGTGGCAAACTCAAATTCTCATGGTGCCCCATAGGGCACTATTTCCTGAGAATGGCCTAAATTGCACATTATAAAGGGAGTTAACTAACGCTGCCATACTTGCTCTCTCACTCCTGCTTAAATTCAGATGATCTAGCCCACTTGTACAGAAGCATCGCAAGGCATTTAATTTAGAACACATAAAACCAAAAATTTGTCCAAGTTCAGAGCGTATGCAGACTCTTTTCATTGTGAAGAAAGAAGCCAAACCAGCCTTGATTGATGCGTTCATTCTTTTCTTTAGATAACTATGTCCATCGACTGGTTGCAAGTAAAACAGATGGAAAAATCGTACAGTATGAATGTGAGGGTGATACTTGCCAGGAAGAGAAAATAGATGCCTTACAGTTAGAGGTAAGATACTTTATTAGTAATTACTAAGTACCTTTTTTTACTTCTTTTTACTGTCCTAACTTAAAAAGTGACTTGGGCTTTCAATTTTGGCATTTCCTCTGTATGTCAACTTTTTTAAAAGTCACATCATTGCTCAGAAGGATTATTAAAATATTTTTATTCTGTCTGATTATCTTCTTTGAAAGTCTAAGTCTCACCACGCCTTATTATTTTGAATGTGATTTTCCTCACTGTCTCCAGCTCAATATTAAGGTAGTCCTCTAGCTGCAGTAAACTGGAAGTTGAGAATCTGCCCGATGGCATCCCAGTAGCAGTTGGAAACTGAGCAGTTCAGAATGAGGAAACCCCAGTAGCATCCTTCCATACCCAGGAAGCTTTTGTGTATATCTTAGACATTGTATGGATTAGACACATATATACTCAAAGTACATATTTTATGGATTTGATGCTTACATAAAGCCATTTGGGGGTATGCATATAGTCAAACAACAAAAGTAGCACAGTCTGAGTTTTCACTGAAGCAATAAATCCCATCTACTATAAAATTATACTGTAAAGTTTACATTAATGAAAGAGCGGTTTAACAGGAGTCTTGTTTTTGTTTTAAGATTTTTAAAAACTTATTTGACAGAGAGAGCATGCGAGCATAAGCAGGGGGAACGGCGGAGAGGGAGAAGCAGGCGCCCCACTGAGCAGGGAGCCCAATGCAGGGCTCCATCTCAGGACCCCAGGTTCATGACCTGAGCCGAAGGCAGTCTGGTTGAGTGAGACTGAGCCCCAGGTCAGGCTCTGCGCTCAGCATGGAGTCTGCTTGCCCCCTTCCCCTTCACTCCTCCCCGTTTATGCGTGTGTGTACGCACATGCTCTCCCGCACTCGCTCGCTCTCAAATAAATAAAATCTTAAAAAAAAATAACTTTGGGAGGAAATGGATATTCCAAAACTTGCTCATTTCCAGATTTCTGTGGTCTAATAGATTCAGTAGAATGACCTAAATGATGTTTTACTATTAATTGTACTGATAAGAAAAAAATTTAAACCTTTTACATTAAGTTTTTAGAATAGCAACCCTTCCACATTAACACTTAAGTATAATCATTCAGCAAATGTTTATCAAGGGCTGCTCTCTGTCAGCCGCTCTTCTTGGTACTGGGAGTGCAGCATTGATCAGCCCCCACTGCCCACTCCAGGGACACACACACGTTGCCCCATCTGGCCTTTCTCTTACATCTTCATTCCCTTCTCTAGCTCACAAACACATTCAGATCTCTTTTAGTCTTTTAGAGTGGTCTTTCTGAAATGCAGATGTGATGTTGCCACTCCCTGGCCCACATTTCTCCATGTAATACCCCAGAGCCTTCCATAAGGCTCCATCTGCTCCATCTGTCCATACCTTGCACCCTTGCCTCATTGATGTGACTGCTTCATCTTGGAAGAGTTCCTGAATGTCTACAGCTCACACATGGGGCCAGTAGTTCTCTGGAATCAGATCTCTGTCTTTACCTCGTCCTGTCTGTCGAAAGCCCTCCCAAATCTCCCCTTTTCTCAGAAGCCCTGCCAGACCCTACTGTCAAGCCATCTATCCTTTCTCTGTTTACACTGCACTGTTCATCCATTCATGCAGTCAGATAGCAAACGTTTCTTGACGTCCAGCATGTGCCAGGCACTGGGATTACAGAAATAAGGGTAGAACCCTCACTTTGAACAAGTTGATAGTCTTGTCAGGGAGACCTGGTGGTTAAGTGCTGTTAATGATAGGCACCATACTAAGGGAACTGAGAGGACTGCTTAACCCAAGGCTGGGTGGGACAGGGACAGCTTCCTAGAGCGGGGTGAGCAGATTTCACTTATACTTTGATTTAAAAACCTGTGGTTCTTTAAGTTAGCCTGAATAGAAACGTATTTGTTAACATACATTTCTCTGCTTACTTGTCCAGACTAGATGGTAAGCCCCAGGACAGGAGTGTAATTGACATCTCTGTATTCCCTGGTTTGTTGAGTAGAGTGTAACCAAGATGTAATACACATTGTCATGGTTACACCTACTCTTCCTTAGGTGATTAAATGTTGAGTTTTAACTGAATTGAAGAAACTTAGTGATTTATGTTTTGGTGTCTATTCTCTATGTTTCTAGTATTCGTATTTACTAACAAGCCAGCTGGAATCTCAGCGAATCTACTGGGAAAACAAGATAGTTCGGATAGAGAAGGACACAGCCGAGGAAGTAAGTTTCTGCTTTGGTGCTGCTGACGTGCCACATGGCAGGGCTATCTGATGTTGGGGTGGGAGAAGGCAGGGTAAAAGAAAAGAGGAATGCTGGAATCTTCCTTACTCTGATACAGAGATAGAGAATTGTTTGGCTTCTGAAAAGAAACCTTTGTTATACGTTAGTTATATCTCAGTAAAGCTGGGGCGCAGGGGAGGGGAGGATGTAGTGCACAGAGAGAAGAAAGAAAGGAAGAATTTGGAATCAGTTATCTCACCCCAGTAATCTAACTTTAGATCAGAATTCCGAGAGAAGTGGTTGAAAACATGAATCATCATTATATTACAGACTTAGCCCCTAAAGGCAGTTTTAGGCAACAAGAAATTCTAGACCACAATAAGAAAGAAATTAGTCAAAAAGAGGAAAAGGAAGAGACGAAAATATGCTGTTGCAAATGCAGCCAGCTGAACATTATTTAAGAAGGGGAGGGAGGGACGCCTGGGTGGCTCAGTGGGTTAAGCCTCTGCCTTCGGCTCAGGTCATGATCTCGGGGTCCTGGGATCGAGTCCCGCATCGGGCTCTCTGCTCAGCAGGGAGCCTGCTTCCCCTTCTCTCTCTGCCTGCCTCTCTGCCTACTTGTGATTTCTGTCTGTCAAATAAATAAATAAAATCTTTAAAAAAAAAAAAAAAAAGAAGGGGAGGGAAGCCAACATGTATTCTTACCTAGGATCAGTAAATCAAGACGAATGGATCAGAATTGTACGCTGAGCTCGATATTACATTAAATATGAGGTGAGGAAGAAACGAAATACCTGTTATATATCCTAAAAAAGGAAAATTTGGGCTTAAAAACCTGAGTATTTTGGTATTTTTGAGTGGGGAAAGATTTAACTTCTGTCAGGTTTTCTAGTGCCTTGTGCAATTCCATTAAAAAAAAAGGCAGAAGTATGTACACGAGGGCTTGTAATTTGAGTCTGCCAGTTGGTTTGTCAGCTCGGGAACAGCTGCTTTGAGGAGCTGCATGTGGGCTTCTGTGGCAGTACGATGGTGCCGAGCTCTTCGAAATCGCAGAGAAGAAAGGAAGACAGAGGTGCTAGAGCTTCTGTGGTTCCCATGGTTCCTTGTTTATCTAGGGCAGAGGTTTTTAGATGTTAACAAAATCCTTTAAAGAAATTGCCAGTTCACTGCTCCAACAGGTGAAAGAGAAAAGTGGTATGATTTTGGTGGAAACCCAGGCGGAGGGCACAGAACTCCACTTGCTTTTTTCCCGTTGCCTCCAGCACGTACAAGGAACCCTGCCAGTTCCAAAGAAGGGAGTTTGAAAACTAGTGAGCTCCTCAGGGGACTCCAAGAACCTTCCTCAGGTTCTAAGAACAGTGTCCATACAGGCTTTTAAATTTTTTTAATGATGATTTCTGTCATTTTGTGCGTCCTTAGCACTAACTAGACCTTCAGATAGGGGCTGCAGAGCCAGGCTTGGGTCTCACCTGTGTGGTGGCTAGGATTACCCTGGAATTAGGCAGGCAGGGCCAGGCTTACACATAGGCCAGGTCCTTTGGCCCCAGTTTCTGGATATGCCTACAAATGAGGAGAAATCAGCCTTCTAAAATTAAGGCTTAACACCAGCTTTGACATGATCTTTAGTTATAAGTTCTTGATAGAGTTCCTACAAGAACCTTCCAAGTGACGAAAGTGCCTTTCCAGAGGCATTCAGGGTCACTTGATGGACTAGTTCTGAATAGGCCTTGATTGGAGCACATATGGGAGAGACATGCCTCCAACAGTGCTCAGGAAGCAGAGCATGGTCACTGCCACTTGGTGTCGAGTTATGAAGTCCCAGGGACTAACATTGGCCAACTCTGCACGCCTGAGTAATGGGTTTGTGCACAGGGGATACACCTGAAGTGCTTCACGCAGACCCTTGAGAGCTAAGCTTAGGGTCCTCTCCACCTTTTCAGATTCCTTAGGATTAACTGCATTCCCTAATAAATGCCCATGAAAAGCAAGTCAAAGGGCAGGAAAGCTAAACGCTGAAACTTGTGGGGTTTTTTTTAATGTGGGGGTAAGATGGAGGCAAGGGCAGCCCTTCATAAAAGCTGGAAGGGCTTGAAAAGGATGTTTTGTTTTCTAGTAACAAATGTCGCTTATCCATAAGTTAATGGATGATGCAGGTTTTTTGTTCTGCCACTGTCCTCCTTTTGACCAGTCCTCTGTCCACTGGCACCTCCAGCAGGAGAGCGTGTGCAGAGAGATACAGTAGCAGACAGCGGGTTTCACTGGTGGAGATTCTCGTTCATGGGCCTCATTGTGGGCTTGTTACAGTGCTGTTCTGCTCCTACAGGGAGTACGATTACTGTAGCGTGTGAAAGTCTGTTCTAGAAGCTCATGTCCACTCGAAGGTTCTTGTTTTAGTGGGGCCATGTAGGAAGAACGCAGAGCAGGCAGACAGGACAGTGAATTCCCTAAAGATCTGTCTTTTCTCATTGGACCTGGAGCTCCATGTAAATCAGTACTTTTCCAGCTGCGGATTGTGAAATGAGTTTGATAGCTGGCATTTTTATTAAAACAGGTAAGGTGGATATAAAATATTAGAGCACATTATCATATTCAATACTGTTTTGTGAAGCTCTTGGCGTCGGTTGTGTATATACTGAGTATGTCTTACTGCGGGCTCATGGTCAGAAGGGTTTTAAAAAGCACTGACTTAAACCATTGTAACTTTTGTCTATAGCAATTTTAGAGAGCTTTTTGGGGTTACTTGGTTTTCATCTCGATTCAAGTGCATTTGGCCTAAGTATCTCCAGTTAGCAAAACACAGTTTGGTTCCTTTTGATAGTCATTTTTGTCCTCTTCGTTTTCCCTAACAGGAGTCAGTTTAGGAGAAGATGTACAAAGGATCTAATGGTCTTTTATTTTAAAACAATATTGGGGAGGAAATTAATACCAAATTAGAATTAGAGCAATTTAAAAAAAAAATTTAAGATTTTACTTATTTATTTGACAGTGAGAGAGAGAGAGAGTGAGCAAGCACAAGTGGGGACGGGCAGAGGGAGAGGGAGAGGCGTGCTCCCCGCTGAGCAGGGAGCCCAGCATGGGGCTTGATCCCAGGAGTGCGGTATTATGACCTGAGCTCAAGGCAGATGCCCAACTGACTGAGCCACCCAGGCACCCCAAATTTTTGTTTTCATGACATAGAGGAATCTTGCTTTGTTCTTCCAACTTAACAGAAGTTGGCTATAAAGTTAATTTCTACAGTTATTTTCTTATTTAAAAAAAAAAAACAGTGCTGTTAGAAATCTGTTAGTCAGACCATGTGGCAAGTTTTTAAAAGTAAGTATTAAAAGCAGTGGCCCTTTTTCTAACCTGATGGACAATTGCTGAGAGTTTGCCTCTGCCCAAGGGTCGTTTTTCCTTTGCTGTACAGCTGTGGCCTCCAGTGTAGTACAGGGAGGTCTAGAGCTTGGCTCTAGATTCAGACTTGGTGTCCCAGTCCTGGACCCACCATGCTCTGGTTGGGTGACCTTGGGCAGATTGCCTCACCGTTCTATAAGCCTGTTTCTGTAAAAGGCTGCCGCATCGAAGTCTCTAGCTTCTTGAAAGATATAAAGGGATACTGCTTACAAAACACCTGGCTGGTATGTGGGCCATAGGATTTAAATTCTCAGACCCTTTCAGTTCCTGTTATTACTGCCTCATGATCCACGCAGCCTTGCTACTTCTCCTTCCCATCTAATCTTCGCCCTGTGTCCGTCCGTACATCAGTAGAGCTGAGGCATTTCTCAGTTGTGTAGATCGTCACACCCAAGTGAATCCAGAGTCTGCTTAGCTAGTACTTCAAAAGTCTCATGATTTCCAACACAGAATACACCAGAATTTTTAAATTCTCTTCAGTTTCTTTCTTTTTTTTTTTTCTTTTTAAGATTTTATTTATTTAGTTGACAGGGAGAGAGATCACAAGTAGGCAGAGAGGCAGGCGGTTGTGGGGGGAAGAAGGCTCACTGCTGAGAAGAGAGCCCAATGCGGGCCCCGATCCCAGGACCCCAAGATCGTGACCTGAGCCAAACGTAGAGGCTTAACCCACTGAGCCACCCAGGCGCCCTCTCCAGTTTCTAAGACAATGTAGCATGAATTCGTTCTCTCTATATTGCACTTGCAAATTAACTCAAAATAAGAACCACTTATGTTCCATGTCACTTTGTGTACCTGAGAAAATTAGTAAGGAGTTTGGGAAGGGGGGAGCCTGAACAGTTAAAATCAGTTATCACCATTTTCTTGGATTAGATTAGTTTGTTAGATTATTTGAATAGTAATTTTTGGAATGTGATCTCAGGAGGAAAAAAAAATGATGAGTTAAGAGGAGGATGCTCTGTTTGGTGCCAGGGTGGCTCAGTTGGTTAAGCAACTGCCTTCAGCTCAGGTCATGATCCCGGAGTCCTGGGATCGAGTCCCACATCAGGCTCCCAGCTCCATGGGGAGTCTCCTTCTCCCTCTGACCTCCCCTCTCATGCTCTCTCACTGTGTCTCTCTCTCAAATAAATAAATAAAATTAAAAAAAAAAAAAAGAAGAAGAGGATGCTGTGGTCTGGCCTCCGACAGACCATCTCCTGCTTGACTGCCCAAGTCTACTTTTGAGTCTTTCGCTTGACATTCAGCTGCTCCTGATCATCCTGGTATAGATAAACAGTAAGGGGGAAAAAGGATTTCTCAAAATGGTTATTCCATTACAGGAGTTCTTTCAAATGATTGTCTCACCTTTTCTTAGTTCGGTTTGTCAAAGTTATAGACAGGTAATTAAAGAAACAGTGGTGAAGTTAGCCCCAGAGACCAGCCGCTATGCCTCTGTGAAGTGAAACTGACCTCTGTTTGCTCTTCCAGATTAACAACATGAAGACCAAATTTAAAGAAACAATTGAGAAATGTGATAATCTGGAGCATAGACTAAATGATCTCCTAAAAGAAAAGCAGTCTGTGGAAAGAAAGTAGGTGTAATTGGCCTCTTTTAATTAGCTTTTTCATTCTAACAGGCTCATAAACAGGTAATCTCCTTCATTAACACTTTCCAAGTGTGTCTGTCAACGAGGTTTTCAGGGGTCTCCCTATATATGAAGCAAACTTACTGTGACTTTGCGTTTATTAAAAACGACAGTGTTTCACGCCAGGTGGATGCCGTGTGGAATGCAGTGCTCTCGGCTGATGTCTGTGCTTCTTGTATGTGCAGATATCTTTCATTTTTGCCACTAGAAAGCAACAGCCTTGTGCTCAGAGCTGCAGCTTCTCTGAGCCATGTGGCTGAGAACTGGCACTTAAGAGAGCGACTGTCTAAGCCGGAGGTAGTGTGTACTCTGGGATTAGACAGGAATTAAAAGCCAAATTTGTTGACTATGGTGTGAAAAGCTCAAGAACAGTGTGGCGAGAACATACTCTACTATTATTGTATGGGAAGATAGTTGCTGCTGATTGAAATTATCTTTCTAGCTTAAGTATACTCACAAATACGGGTTTTTTTTACCTCCAGACAAATGGATAAAAAGTCAATTTAAGGGAGGATATAGCTTTAAAAGTTGTTTTTTATTTTGTTTTTGTTTTAAATAAACCTTTATTCTGGAAGAAATTCAGCTTTACGGAGGCTACCAAGATTGTGCACACAGTTCCCATTTCCCCTTTACCTGTTTTCCCCCTATTCAGAAGTAAGGATTATTGTAATAGGGGTTTTTTTTGGTTTTTTGTTTTTGGTTTTTTTTTTTGTATTGTGGCAAAATCTATATAACACGAAATTTGTCAGTGACACTGAATGGCATTCACGACATCCTGCTCCTATTGACATTATCTGTTTCAAAATTTTTTCATCAGCCACAATATTCTTCACCAAAGTTGTTTTGTTTTGTTTTGCTTCTTTTAAACATTTTCTTTGTAAGCAGTCTCTGCACCCAACATGGGGGCTCAAACTTAACAACCCTGAGATCAAGAGTTATGTGCTCTTGAGCCAGCAGGCGCTCAAAGGCTTTTTGTGTGTGGGTTTTTTTTTTAAACTTCTGTAAAAACAACACTATGGCATTAAGAGAAATTAAAATATTGTCCTATACTTTCAGCTCCCTAACAAACTATATGCAAGAATTAAAACTGGAAGGTTTTTTCCACCCTGTAGATCATGCTGTCTATCTAAAGGTTACCATTATTAATTAGTGGTACCGGTGACTATTGCCTCTTCCAAATCTTTCTCTGTACCTGTATAAACATCTCATATATACAATCTTTTCTCTTAAAAAAATAATATTAAGTATTCTGTTTGGTAAAATACTCCATTTTAGAGATTTTTTTTTTTCATATTGGTACATCTAGAGCTATCTTGATCTTCATAAAGGCGGCACAGTATTCCATTGTCTGGAGGTCCCATAATAATTTTAACCCGTTCCCTATTTATGGATGTTTAAGTTGTCTCAAGTCATAAACTACTGTAAACTCTGTTGCAGTGAGCATTTTTCTCCATGTTTCTTTCAGTGTGGTCTGAAATATGTGCTGTGGGATATGTTCTGTAGGATAAATTCCTGGAATAGGTGTGGCAGAGGGCACGGTGAAATTTTTATTTTTATGGGTATTGCCAAGGTGACTTCCAAAGAGTTTGTAGCAGTTCATGCTCCAGTGCCAATGTGTGCAAGTCCCTCTTTCCCCACATCTGAGCTCTCTGGTATTCTGATACATAAAAATGGTATCCCAGGTGGTATTTTAATTTGTAATTTTTTACTTATGAGTAAGATTGAGCATCCAGAATAGGGCGCTCCTATCCTTGAAAACTCTCCTTCAGCAAGTGCAGTGAGGTCAGAGCACTTGACTCTTGGAGAATGTCACTTTTCCTCATAACTTCTTTATCGTAGCTGTTATCTCTAAGACACCTATTTAACCACAGACTGCAAAACAGAGAAGCGGTAGGAGTTTTATCATGAATCACAGAATCGTTTCTGCAATTGAAAAATATCCGATGCTTAGAAAAATTGTCCCGAAGCCACGCTGTTAACTCGAGCAAAATCCTTGCTTTGTAAAGCTGTTGCAGTGGCAGCAGACCAATCCCCTTCCACCGCAGGAGGGAGGAGTGCAGTCCCTCAATGGATTCTGAGATCACAGCGCCTCTGTTCAATCCCAGAGCAGAAAGGGGACAGTGTCAGCAAATGAAAACCATGCTTTTGTCTTCCTTTGTCTTGCAAAAGGTGCACCCAACTAAACACGAAAGTGGCCAAACTTACCACAGAGCTCAAAGAGGAGCAGGAAATGAACAAGTGTTTGCGAGCCAACCAGGTCCTCCTGCAGAACAAACTGAAGGAGGAGGAGAGGGTGTTGAAGGAGACCTGCGACCAGAAGGATCTGCAGATCACGGAGATCCAGGAGCAGCTGCGGGACGTCATGTTCTACCTGGAGGCACAGCAGAAGATCAACCACCTCCCTGCCGAGACCCGGCAGGAAATCCAGGAGGGACAGATCAACATCGCCATGGCCTCAGCCTCCAGCCCCCCGTCTTCGGGGGGCAGTGGGAAGCTGCCCTCCAGGAAAGGCCGCAGCAAGAGGGGCAAGTGACCTCTGGGAAACAGATGTCCCTGAGACTGTTTTCCCTGGCACGGCGGGGGTGCGCTGGGGCTCCAGTGTGAGGGTAGACCTTGAGCAAGTACAAGTGAGGACGGAGCCGCCGTTGTTTGGGTCTTTTCTTTGCGGGCGTGCGCTGCAGGGACTGCAGCCCGGCGGCCAGCGGAGCTAGCGAGATGGCCCGGGGCTTCAGAGCTGGCTGCCGTTGCCCACCATGATAGTTCACTAGCCTCAGGCGCTCTCATGGCCATTTTGCCTTCCTACCTGATAGAAGCCCCAGCTCTGCTGCGCATTTTTCCGTTGTATTTATTGAGTTGGTGTATTTGACATTCACTTCTGGGGTCTGGTTCAAGATGACGATTTTTTTTTTTCCCGGGAACCCAAAGGTCACGTTACCTGAGGTCATTAGCAGCTGCTTTAAAGAGAGGTTTGCACTGGCCACTGAGGATTTACGCAAATTCCCTAACATTAGTCGCCTGTCATTGTCATCCCTCCCTACATCTGGGAATTGAAGAATTGGTTGAAGGTCCCATGAGAAGAGGCCGGGCCTGTAAACCGTTAGTCACTAGCCTGTCACCAGCGGCCACCTCTTGCTCCAGGGCTAGCCAGGAAAAACAAACATCCCACGCAGGCCGAGCAGACCCAGGGTAGGAAAAATGGTGGCGCTTCTAGGTTTTGTTTTTGATGACTCCACACCACATTGTGAACCTCACATAAGGAGGAGGCTGAAGGGTTGCTCTAAGACCCAACTCTGAGAGTAGATTTCCTAGCATCCAGCAAGAATCAGCAAGCAGATTTATCATCCGTGTGAAAATGCGGAGTGAGGCCTCTGACTAGCTGATTGTGTATTTTGCTGGGATCAGTGTTTTCTGAATGTTTACAAAAGATCAGGCTGCATGTTCAGATTGCGGCTGGAGGGACCTTGGGCAGATTTTCAGTGATGCTTTCAAGATACAACCAAAGGCTGTTTCTAAATCCGAAGATTGGCATTTTAACAGAGCCCCTTTAAAGCAGTCATGCAGTGCTTGTTGTGAGCCAACAGAGGGGCTGTGTACTTTCTCTAGAAACCTCAACGTCAAGTAATTCATAATACACAGCGATTGAGCGAACTTAAAGTAAGACCCGTGTTGGAATTGAAGCTTCCAAAAGAGGTAGCTAGATAGGTTAACAAGACATACTGTTAAATGATGGGGTTTGTTTTCTGCTTCAGAATTAGCCAGAGTTTTCAGATGGTCACATTTTCATTGTTTTTTAGCCTATGGTTAGGCCTCATCCCCTTTGGCCTAAATGTCTTACATGTTACTTGTTAGCACACAAACTATATTGTTAATCACCATCCATTTTTGTGGGATGTGCTATAGCATTTCCCAAAAAACCTCACCTGTAACTTTGCAAAATGAATGTACCTCAGACATTCTCAATTTTTACTTAGGGTAGACCCACTCTACAAGTCCCCCTTGGACTTACATATACAGAGATCTTAAAGCAAGAGCGGGAATGTAAAGCATAACCTAATTCTCTTTCCTATAGAGATTCTATTTTATTTAAAATCTATTTTTACACTAGTTAGAATCCTGCTTTTTTGGCCAGGTACTTGTCTTGCATGTCTGACCTTGCAGAAGCTGGGGTGGATTGTAGCATACTAATTAAGAGAATTAGTAGTAGTTGACAAAGCTTGCTCGCTCCTCATTTTCCCATGATTACCTCTGTCACACAGCCCTACCACCAGCTAGAAAAACAGAGATCTTCGGTACAGGTGAGCTAAGTGGTCTGAAAGGCTATGCCCAGAGGAATGAGCAAATAGGCAAATGTTTCCAAACTACTTGAACGTTTAAAAATATTTTTTCCAGAATAAAGAATCTTCTCAAGATACATTAAGAAAATGTCTTTGAAAAAAAACAAAAAAGAAAATGTCTTTGATAAAGGTCAAATAGTCCTGTTTGAATTTGACAAAATTACAATAAGAAACTGTTCGTGTTTTCTTCAGGATGGAAATGAACCACTTAATATATCCATTCTACTTTGAACAATGAAATTCCATTAAAATAACCAAACTTTGAAATGATTCTGCCCTGTGTGAAATTTGTGTCTCTCTGATTGACATTTTCTTGGGAGCTTCTAGCTACATAACCTAAGAAGGTATCAGTGACCCGGATTTAAAAGAAGCATTAAAAATCATGGCCTCAGCACTAGAGTGAGCAGCTAGATCATTCATCTCTCCACCCCTTTGCTCCAACTTCCCAAACTCATAAAAAGTAGAATAAGGAGAATTATCTGAATTTGGAGGCTCGGCATAGGCTGAGACCCAGCACCCAACTCTTTGGCAAACGGGAAAGCAATCAATATACACACTGGAGACTTTTTCCCAGGCCCTACTGCAAACTGAGACCGCTCTGTTTTTTGAAACTGCCCCAGGAGTGTCTGGTTAGGATACACGGGGTAAGGCAAAGCCCCAGAGCAACTCCCAGCTCCGTGCTTGCCCAGGGGGCTTGTCCTCAGCAAGAGGGCTAGGAAACGAACCAGCCCCCCAGTCGTGTGGAGCCCTTGGCAAATCACAAATGAACAACCTTCTGTCATCCCTTGGAAACCCCTCTCCTGGTACAGTCGGGATACACAAGTTACAAATACTACCCTTGAGATTTTGGCTGCTGTGCGCTCTGCCACGTTGCTTGGGCTGGTGGCAGACGGGCTCACGTGATGAAGTCAATGCGCTTATCTAAAAAAGGAAAGTCGCTCTCACATTTGAGGAAAGTGATTTCTTCTTCTCCAGGATAAAGCTGAATTAACTGCCTCAGTGAATTCTGCTGCGTTAATTTGCAGAAGAGATTTTTCAGGAGTCTCTCACGACCCAGCTCCTGCTCCTTCATGGTACTGGGCCTTGTCTACACTGCTCAAAGACCTGGCTGTCACCTTAAGCGAGTTTAGGAAGACACCAAGTGTTCTCTGGCAGGCTTCTGCCTTTGGCCAGCCCTTTTCATTCTTGCCTGTGAAGGTTCTTGAAGTCGGAGTCCGAGAATATCTGCATAGTGTCTACACCAACAGATGTAGCTTTTTTTCTCTTTTTTTAAAGATTTATTTCAGAGAGAACATGCGTGTGGGGGTGGGTGGGGACGGTGGGGGAGGGGGAGTGGGGCAAGGAGAGAATCCTCAAGCAGACTCCGCACTGAGCGCAGAGCCTGACTGGGGCTGGATCCAAGGACCCTGAGATCATGACCTGAGCCAAAACCAGGAGCCAGACACTCCACCTACTGAGCCACCCAGGCGCCCCCAGATGTAACTTTTAAAAGTTAAAAAATTTTTAGGGGCACCTGGGTAGGTCAGTCATTAAGCGTCTGCCTTCAAGAGCTCAGGTCGTGATCCCCGGGTCCTGGGATCTAGCCCTATGTCGGGCTCACTGCTCAGCAGGAAGCCAGCTTCTCGCTCTCTCACTCCCCCTGCTCCCGTTCCCTCTCTCACTGTGTGTCTCTCTCTGTCAAATAAATAAATGGAATCTTTAAAAAAAAAAAAAAAGTTAAAAAATTTTAAATGGCAGGCAAGAGTAGAGCAGTACTAGGGAGAAAAGCCTTTCCCTTCAGGAACCTCCCCACCCTGTTTTGCCCCAAAGCCAAAGCCAAGTGTCTCATCCTGTGCAGCATGAAGTTCATTTCCACCCTGCACTGCCCTCAGCCTGGAGCAAACAAACATTTGGCATTGGTGCATTAGGAGACCTCAGGGAAGTTATATAAAACTTCTTTTATTTTTTACCCTCTTTTGAAGAGGGGTATGGGGAGGGCTTGTGGCCTCTTTATCCTGATTAATGTAGTAATTGACTCCTTTATGCTTTCTTTTCATCTTTTAAAGGTAATGGTAACCATTTACCACTTACTGGTAACCCTTTTTTCCCTGTCTCCATGGGATTTCTGCCCTCCCCAGAATGCTCAGACACTTAACAATATTAGATTCTGTTAGACATTCATTTTGAAAGCTGCAGTCCCAGAAGCCAAAACTATCTTAGCAACATTTTAGCTAGTATACTTTTCATGCACATGGAACAGTCTCTTACTGTCATTCTGAAAGCTTAGGCGAGTGTGAAGGGGGCTCTGCATTTGGTTCTTAATCTGGATTTTGCATTCTTGATGTACTAAAGAAGGCCAGGGAGAGATGAACAATCTGTTGTTTTATACAAGATGATTGTGGTCTTTGGGGCCCAATGTTGAATTGCTTCGGGTCAGAAACTTCTCACTGGAATCATCTGGAAAATGTGGTTTTGGTACTTGGCATGGGGCTGTGCTGGTGCAGATAACGTTTGTTACTCTGAGGCTAATTACCAAGTGCACTAAATGAACTAAAGCAGCTTTGCTTTTTTTTCAGGCTGGGTTCTAAATCCCCTGACCCAAAACTCCTTTTAAACCCAGCCTCGTAATAAATGCAGAGAGGCTAGTATCCTCGTATAATATGGCTGATGGCGAAATTCTTCTCGAAAGATTAAAGCAGAGCTCTAGCACTGAGCATAAATGCTGAATGCGAGAAACACTACTGGCCTGGCCTCTGTGGAGAGGTCTTTCGCCATCTTTCGTCTGGAAGGAGCAGAAGGTCCCAGATAAAATCTGCCCTTATGCCCATTTCCTTACTGAGACCCCTCCAGTCTAATCGATTAGTGATTGCAGATTCTCAGTCCCTTGGGTATGGCCCAATGGGCCAAGAGTCCAGACTTTTCCCTAGAGGGCTGGGCACAGTTGAGTGCCATTAAAAGAATGATGAGTCTCCACCACTTGGAAAACCAGACGGTGTCACGTTATATCACTAACCTAACGGTTAGGCTCCAAAAGACCTCAGTGGAACTGAAAGAAGGAACACAAACTAATTTCGGGGGCAGAAGAACAAGATCACAGAGAAAGACCGAGAAGTGAAGGAGAGTCCATGGAAAATTTTAGGAGGAGCAAGAGAGCCGCTCTCCTGGAAACCCTCCAGCGGAGAGCAAACAAATTGTGACTTATCACACACAGCCAGAGGGTCCTCCAGCAGCATTTTCCAGGAATTATCTTTTGTGAAAGACTTAGCCTTAAGTTGTGGCCATGCCCCCTCACACATTCTAACTGATATATTTGTGCTCACACGGAAACTATGAGTGCAAAAGCGTTTGCAGAAGAGCCACGTCACAACGCGCCCCCCCCCCCACCCGCAACGTCCCGGCCCCACCTGTCCTTGGGGAAAAAAATTAAAATCCTCTTTTCAAAATGCATGCCTCAGGAAAACAGCTTCGTTGCATTTGTTTCCATGCTGCAGAAAATCAACACTCGCTGGCTTCCATCCCAAACAGGGCCAAATGCAGAACGCGGAGGTTCAGCCGCCAGGAACTCAGAGGCCTCCTCCATCCTCCCTCCCCCCCAAGCACATTCGACTTCAATTATGTGGGAACATGCCTGGGCGGGGGGCTGCTGCCAGAACTCTCCTGGCCCCGATGGAGGAGGCCCCGTGCTGCGACCCAGAAGCTTTCCTAAAAGTCCATACAGGATCTCTCGGCTGCTGCCAATCGTGCACTCTCCGTTTGGCCAGATTCCTAGCTCTGGCCCGAGAAGCGCCAAAGCTCTCCCTTCTCACTTTCTTCCTATATGCTCGGTGCTCCTCTCCCCACGGCCCCCTTTCCGCTCGCTCTTGTAAATAAGAATGTTAGCTGCTTTTTAGAACCGGAATCATCCCGAGAAAAAGAGCCTACATCTAGTCCCGCCTCTCTCCTCTCCGAGCCCTCCTCAGGAGCGTGCTTTTTGGGTGAACCCTTAAAAACAGTTTTCTTTTCACCTGCTGAGATAACATTCTTGTGAGAAGGGAGGTAATTGACGCTAAGAACTCACTGAGTTACTGTTAGCCCGTGTGAACCCATGTTGACTTGGAACAACCTAGAAGAACATCCCCAGGAGAGACCTCTTTTCCAGCACCAGTAACCCCCAAGTAGGCGATCCAGAGGGGCGGGCCCGGAACCTCTGGTTTCTTTGGTAGGACCCAAAGCCGGGAGAGAATGAGAAGCACAGAATTAAGAGGATTCTCCTCCACTCGCAGAGCGAGAGAGACGGGAGCGCGCTCTGCCCTGATTTGATGCACCTGATTCCAGGGGCTAGCACGCGTTTGTTGAATTCCTGCTGACCGGACCACAGTTCCTGTGCATGGTTCCGCTCAGTTGCGCAGCCAGCCTGTGAGGTAGGTAGAGCTACCCCGCTGTACCAACCGAGAAACCGAGGTCCGGCCGGAGGCATCTCAGAACTGGCTGAGCTCGCATCCGGGATCCCTGATTAGGGCCGTGCTCAATCCCAGCATTGCCTGAGTCCAGACTCTGGGCTCCTCGCCACCCCACTCGACTGGCCCCTCTAACCTTGGGACATGGGGACAGAAAGGACACAGCTCCCAAATCCCCGTTTTGTGGTTGCCTTGGGAAAGGAGCAGAGTACTGAATTGAGGCCACTTTGGCGTGAGTAAAATGGTCTCATACCCCTGCCGTGTGCAAGCCTCCCACTCCGCATGGAAATTTTTAACTTTTGTCTCCTCTCCCATTTTAATGGGGCCTGAGCCAGAGCTGATAAAGAAGGAGGAAGAAAACCACACTAGTGGTTTTCCCCCACTCCACCCAAGGGCCAGCTTTGGGAAATCACTTTATTCCAATAGCCTGTTGTGGCCCCATCACCCCGGAGAGGCTCGGGGCCTAGTTCATACCAACCATTTAAGCTGACATCTCAGTTGTGTTCTGTACAGCTTCATGGAAGCTGGGGTGCTTCCCGGCTGGAAAAGTTGCTTCTGGAACAAAACTGTCTAGACCCTAAGGAGTCCTTTGAGAGTGTAGATTCAGTTACTGCCCCCAGAGGCACGAGCAGGAATAAACAGGCTAACTGGAAACTAGATTCTGAAGGGATCAGTTTAGCTTGCGGCTTCAGTTTATTACAAAAGCAGTGGAGAGGGAAAGCCTGGAACATATTTTTTATGAATTCCCGGGGGGGTGTTACAAAGTGGTGTTAACTTGGCAGGTATAGACTGGTCTGTGTGTGTCCCCGTGTAAAGGTCATCCAAAACCTTTTTCTTCTTTTTTTTTTTTTGATATCGTAACAAGTGAAATTTAATTTAGAATACAGATGCAATACCTATTTTCCTGTTTATAATTATATATTTTAAATGCTGTAAGATAATGGCAAGAGCATTGTATTTTGAGATATACACGTATATTATTCATATATTATTTGTATGGTTTTTTGAAAATTTTTGAGATATAATTAGCATATAACAGAATGCAGGTCTGAAGCATTCGGTTGGGTGAGTTTTGACAGTTGTCCACGTCCGCGTAATCACCACCCAAATCAAGATACAGAGCATTTCCATCTCCCCCCAAAAATAGGATGTTTTATTTTTAAAGCAGGAAAATATAGAGAGGAAAAGTAAAAGCAGTCTCATTTCCACAGAGGAAACCATTAACACTTTGGGGTGTTTCTTCTAGTGTTTTCTAGGCATATAGTTTCTATATGGTTGATTTGTTCTCTCAGTAATTACTTGAGGGCCTACTAAGTGCCAGACCCCGTCAGGATTCTGGGGCTCCAGCAGCAGATACAACTGTCCCCGTCGTTGCTGCTCTACAAACAAACGAAATTGTATGAAATTTTAGAAAACGTAAATGCTAGGATGAAATAGTGTCAGGGGGCAGGAGGGAAGGGCTGCTTCAAGGAGGGTAGGCACAGATGCCTCCGTGGTTGATTGTGTGCAAAAGAGGCTTGCTTTGGACTTCTGGCCTCCAGAACTATAAGAGAATCAACTTCTATTTGTTCTAAGCGCCCCAGTTTGTGGTACTTTATTATTCTGGGACACTGACCCATGGTCTTTGCTTCCATTCCCTCTGACAGCTTGACAGCTGCTCCCTTCCCCAGCCATTTCCTATTCCTGCAGTCTACCTGACTAAGCACTATGTCCTCCTGAGGGCCCTCCCTGTCTCCGGGATGAGCCCGGCCTCCCCAGGCTGCGGTTTCTCTCCACACCAGCAGTCATGATTCATTCCTGGTCATCTCTACCAGCTCTCAGAAAGAGGGGGCTTCTCAGCGAAGGGTCCTGGCCTCCGTCTTCCTTTTCCTCTCTCAGTGAGCTCACCAGGTCCTGTGGTTTGAAAGACCATCTTGATGCCGTGAAATCCCATCCCCAAATTTCTACCTGCAGCCTCGACCCTGCCCTGAGCTCCAGTTGCAGTGGCTTCCTTACTGGTCTTTCCACCGTGACTCCTGCCCCCTTCCAAATCATTCTCAACACCCCCACTTATGGCAGTTATAAACCCCTCCGTGATTTTCTGGATCTCAGAGTAAAATCCACAAAGTCTTGCCTGGGCCTACGCGGTCTTGCGTGATCTGGCCCTGACCTGCCTTTCCAGGCTCACCTCACAGCTCCCTCCCTCCCTCTCCCTACCTCCCAGCTCCCTTGAGACCTCCACTGGTGTGTTTGTCTGCTAGCACACAGCCATCAGAGTGCCACAAACCGAACAGCTTCAGCAACAGAAATGCATCGTGTTGTGGTCTAGAGGCGGAAAAGTCCGAGATCCAGGTGGCGGCAGCGCTGGTTCCGTCTGAGGCCATGCAGGAAGGGTGGGCTTAGGGCCTCTCTTTGCAAACGGAGATCTGGCCAGTCTGCCTCCGAGCGTGGACAGACAGTGCATTTAGAGGTATGTGCCCCCGGCCTGGGTTCAAATCCCAGCTCTGCTACTACCTGGTTGAGTGATTTAGGGAAAGTTACGTGACATCTCAGAGCAGTGATTTCATCTCCAAAATGGCAATAGTAGTAAGAGCTACCCCTCAGAAGATTTGTGGAAGGATTAAAGGAACCGGTGCTTAGCTTAGCTCGGTGAGCACAAATAGTGGTCTCCATGTCAGCATTTCTCACCCCAACCTGTGTTAGTGGCCGCTGTGCTTATCTCTGTCACTGTCCCCTGGCTAGATGATACGCATTTTGAAGGTGGGGACCATTTTCCCTCATCTGCACAAGGTCTGGCCCAGAGAAGCCCCTCAACACGGGACTGTTGGACGGAATGAAGGAAGGAGGGAATGGACAAGGGCCAGGCAGAGTAAAACCAACACGCTCTGCATGATAGAAGGCACGCAAGGGGCAGCCTCGCCTGGACAATGCCGGCACCCAGCCCCTCCCCTAGAATCTGCAGGACTTTAATAGAGTGAATGGGGACGGGCAACAGGAAGAAGGAACAAAATGTCTGAGGGGTTCAGGAGAGGTCAGGGTGATTGTGACCAAGCTTGCCAGGGATGGCTGTAGGGACAAGGTGGCAACTGAGATGGACCTTGAAGGACAGAGTGGGCTGGCCTGCCCTGTGGCCTCTGTCTTTGGAGCAGGAAACCAAGTCTGGAGAAAACTGCCTGGACCAAATGCTGCTGGTTAGGAATGAGTCTGTGAGATGCCTTCAGGTACAAGTAACAGAATCCTAACTGAACAGGATGGGGGGGTTTATCTCACAAGGTAGGAACGGAGGTAGGTCCAGTTCTGGATTGATTAGATGAGCGGCTCAACAACCTCACCAAAGATCTGGTCCAGAAGCCCTCCAAGAGTCTTTCCCTCACTTTCCATGAGGCCAACCATAGTTCATCTCCCAAGAATGGGGTTGGGACTCGCCACCCCAGAAACTCAAAGAGGTTGACTTTTGAGACAGTCATGCTGCTCTCTTAGCAAATAGATGAAATCATAATTGGTTGTAGCCAGTCATAGGATTGGTAGGGACAGGGATGGTCATATGGTGAGATTATGGCCAATGAGATGGAGAGTGAAGTCTGCTGGGGGTTTCTGGAAATGATTTTACCCCCTGTGATTAAAAAAAGTGAAAGTGAGAAAGTTCCTTTTGTTCCTGGCTCCTGCCTTCCTTCTTTCCTTCCTTCTCAGAATGCTGCTGTGTGAGGCTGTGATGCTTGGTGTCACAGCAGCCATTCTGTGACTCAGAGGGACAATGTTGCAAACATGCTAAGGATGGCAGAGCAGAAAGCAAGAAAGAACCAGGTTCTTGATGACGTAGTTGAATCACCAAACCAACACAGAAATTGCTTACCTCCACACAGCTAATTCATGCAATAAATAAACCTTTATCACTTAAGTCCCATTAGTAGGTTATTCTATTACTTACAGACTAAAGCATTCCTAATTGATAGAGTCCCTTACTTCCCTCAATACATTTCACGTTCCTTCTTTGCTGGTAATAAATTTGGAGCTGGTGGCCGTCTTTTCTGCCATGTGGAAAGAGAGCACTTGAGAATAAAATCAATACAGCAAAAAGGAGAGGGGAGAAATGGAGAGGGACTGGATCCAGCTATGCCAGAAATGAGCCCTATTCCTGGACTTTGTAGTTACATAAGCCAATAAATTCTATCCTCCCTCTCCCCCGACTCTTTTTTTTTTTTTCTTGATCCAGGTTCTTTTGATTTTCTGTCACTGAAAGTCTTGACTAATATACTGTGTCCCCAAGTGCCATTTCAGGATGTTCCCCCAGGTCACAGATCATCACAAAGTATTTGTCAAGGAAATGAATTCAGTACTTTACCTTCTCTTTCCTGCATCCCAGATGTTGGGAAGATACCCAGCCCAACTACAGTCCTATTGCTGGGTGTCTACAGTGCACAGCGTGTTAGGCCATGATATCTTACAAACTTAAGGCCTGTATTAGTCAAGATCATTCGGGCACAAGTCAGAAATCCAACCCCAAATGATAGAAGCAAAAAAGAGGAATTGCTTAGCTCTCATTAAGGGAAGCTCAGGGGTGAGGGTGGCCTTAGGGACTGTGGTCCCACACCTGGCCAGCTCACTAATCACCCAGAGCTCAGTTTTCCTTCAGATTGATCTCACGTGCCCGTCCATACGCAGGTTTCCTCCAGGTGGAGGCCGATGAGGAGGGCGGGGACCCGCATGGCTCTGGGTACTGCTCACACTGGCTCACCAGCACCCTTTCTCTCCATCCTCCATGTCGAATCCCATAACTTCATTTCCTTTAGCCCAGTCTGGGGCTATGCCCCTATCTGGGATAACGACCCTGACTCTGACTGGCCGTGCCTGGGCCATCTGTCACAGTGCTGTGTCCTTTAGGGCAATGTGACCATGACCACCTTGTGTGGGGAAGAAAATGCTCCTGCTGACATCTGTCATAAAGCCATCCCATTACAAACTGGGACTTCAAAAAATCTTGATGGATTTCCCTAACTGCTTTTGGACTCACTAAATACTTCCTTTGCACCTGTTAAGGGCCACGAGCCATGTGTTAGGAGCTGGAGCTATAAAGGTGATCAAGCAGAAGTCCCTACGCCTGCAGACTTCACCATCGAGTAAGTGACCAGATGTGTAAACCGGTATACCATGGTTCGCTGTCATAAACTGTTTGGCTCTGGGAAAGTGAGAAAGGGTGCGCTTCATGCTCCCCCGTTGTCCCCATGGTGGGGGGGGGGTGCTTAAGGAAAGCTACAGAAGAGAAGTGTCATTTGAACCAAGCCTTGAAATCCAAGTATGGAGATTGGCAGGTAGAAGGGGGTGGGCCGGTCCTTCAGCAGAGGAAACAGGAGGAGCCAAGGAACAGAGGGAAGGAAGTGCCTAGTGGATCCCGAGAGAGCTCGAAGGGAGGCCCAGCTGGTTGAAGGAGGGAGCATCCTGTACCATCCTGGCCAAACATGGCCACACCCTCATCGCCTGGACCTGTGCGTATTACCTTATATGGCAAAGTGGCCTGGGCAGATGAGATTAAGTTGATGATCTTCAGATGGGGAGGTTATCCTGAATCGTCCAGGTGAGACCTAAATGCAGTCACAAAGGTCCCTATCAGAGGGAGGTGGGAGACCGGAGCGGTAGGAGGAGATGTGGGACCAAAAGCAGAGGGAACAAAGGCCATGTAGGGCCAAAAGCCAAGGCATGGGAATGACAAGCAGAAGAAGAAAAGATAAGGAACAGATTCTCCCCAAGAGCCTCCAGAAGAAACAAGGCATGTTGGAGTTAGCCCCATAAGACTCACTGTGGACTTCTCACTCCCATAACTCTAAGATGTTGTGTGTGGTTTTTATCCACCAAACTTGTGGCAACGTGTTACAGAAGCAACAGGAAACTAATACAGGCAGAGGGGCCAATGGAAAGAGAATAAATAGGATCAGGTACGAGGATCTTGTCTATAGGACTCCAAGAAATTTGGCCTGGCCAGTCCACAGGTTCTAACCCCCTGGCCACAGAAATAGGTTAATAAAAGAACATGGGACCCAGTTCTGCCCGATAAGCATTGGCTCTAGGAATTTTGTGGTGATCCTGTCTTCGGGGATTGCCAAGCCGGTCAGAATGGAAGCTTGGAGCTGTAGGGGGCCATCTTTGCTACCATGTAAGGAGGACTTGTCTGGGGATGTAGTCAACACGGAGGATAGCAGAGCTAAGAGATGGAGAGGGACTGGGTCCCCAAGTCTAATACATTCTTCAGCCAATTTGTATAATAAGCCTTTGGTGCCACTTGAAATGGAGACTCATGGGGAGGAGTGGGGATGATTTTTTATTTTTTAAAGTAGGCTCCACACCCAGTATGGGGCTTGAACTCAGGACCCTGAGACCGAGAGTCGCATGCTCTTCCAACAGAGCCAGCCAGGTGCCCTGAGTGGGTGTGATTTTTATTGGACGGGGATGACACCTGTTCTTCTCAAGCTCATTCAGGAGCTCACACTGGCCGGTATCAGTTCCTCCCTGGCTGTGGCAAGAGGCTTTGGTTCTCGCTACGTGGGCGTCTCCATAAATGGCCGGAGCGTCCTTCTGACATGACAGCTGGCTTCTGCCAGAGTGAACTCTCTGAGGAAGAGAAAGTGAGAGCACCTGCCCAAGACGAAAGCCGAAGACTTCTTAGTAACCAAATCTTGGAAGTAACCAACCACCATTTCTGCCATGTTCGATATGTTTGAAGCTAGTCACGAAGTCCAACCCAATCACAAGGGGACTAGAGTTAAGCTTCACTTTTTTTTTTTTATTTTTTTAAATTTTAAGCAAACTCTACGCCACACATGGGGCTTGAACTCACGACCCGGAGATCAAGAGTGGCATGTTCTACCTACTAAGCCAGCCAGGCACCGCCAGCCAGGCACCCCCAGCTTCGGCTTCTCAAAAGGGAGACCTATCAGAGGATGTGTAGGGCATCATTTTTAAACCAGCAGACCACCAAACTTACCCCCGATATCTCATTCATGAGATCTGGGTCACATGGTTGTACCTGAGCCAGTCACCGGTAAGGGGAATGGATTCTCCCAAGACTAGACATTTCTGAGGGCTGGGCTCAGTTTCCCTGGGGCTCAGTGCTGCGTGGGGGAAGGGGAGTGCCTGAATAAAACCAGTATTCTGGGAGAGAGGAAAGAACCGGTGCCAGTGTGGGACCGGCGGGAGTGTGCCGTAGGCAGTACGCTGGGCTGGGGTAACTGGGAAAGGCGAGGGGGACGTGTCAACGGAAGAGGAGCCAAATTTAATACTTAATTAAGTCTCAGATTCTTTAGTGGTATATATTTACCAGAAGAAGGAGGAGAAGAAGATGAATGGTGTTTCCTTCCGGAGTTGGAACCCTGTTTTGTCCCCTCTGCCCTAGAAATTTTGTAATTTGTGTTCTCTACCGAGACACCATAATCCTTTTTATCACTGAGTCTTTGCAAAAAGGCTATTTCATAATGAAAGTCAAGGTTGTGATAATTAAAAGATCCAACATGAAGCCCAAACAGTTTTTTAACTGAAGTGAAATTCACATAAGAAAATTAACCATTTTAAAGTGAACCTTCGGTGCCGATTAGTACGTTGACAGTGCTGTGCAAACACCACCTCTGTCGAATTCCAAAATGCTCGCACACTTCTCCGCCCCCAGAGCAACCCCGGACCTATTAGCAGTCACTCCCCGTTCTCCCTTCCCCCAGCCCCTGGCAACCGCCAATCTGCCTCTGTCTCTATGGGTTCGTCTGTTCTGGGCGTTTCATATAAGTGGAATAATATACTCTGTGGCCTTTTGCGTCTGGCTTCTGCCACTTACCATCCTGTGTTTGAGGCTCATTCATGATGGTATGTATCAGAACCTCACTCTTTTTTATGACTGACTGATACTCCATTGTCCAAATATACATTTTGTTTATCTGTTCACCCATTTATGGACATTTGGGATGTTTCCATTTTTTGGCTACTGCGAGTAGTGCTGTTATGAACATGTATGTACATATATTATTTTTGAGTTCCGGGTTTCAATTTTTTGGGGGGTGTACACCTAGGAATGAAATTGCTGGGTCGTAGTACTTCTGTGTTTAACTCCTGATGAGCCGGCACACTGTTTCCTTTTTTTTTTTTTTTTTTTTTAAGATTTTATTTATTTACTTGTCAGAGAGAGAGAGAGAGAGAGAAAGCACACAAGTAGGGGGAGTGACAGGCGGAAGGAGAAATAGGCTCCCCGCCGAGCAGGGGCTCATGACCTGAGCCAAAGGCAGATGCTTAACTTGACTGAGCCATCCAGGCTCCCCTGCTTATGATTTTCTTAGTAACACTTTTTTCCCTCTAGCTTAGTCTATTGTGGGTTTTTTTAAGTTTTATTTATCTGACAGAGATAGAAGAGAGCACAAGCTCGGGGAGCAGCAGGCGGAGGGAGAGAGAGAAGCAGGCTTCCTGCTCAGCGGGGCGCCCAATGCAGGGGCTCGATCCCAGGACCCCAGATCATGACTTGAAGCAAAGGCAGATGCTTAACACTGAGCCACCAGGTGCCCCTAGTTTACTCTAACGTAAGAATACAGTGTATAATACATATAACCTATGACATGTGTTCCCTGTGTTACCAGTAGACTTCTAGTGGACAATAGTACATTGCAGGGGGGTTCACGCCCCCACCCCTGCGTTGTTCAAGGGTCAACTGTATATCGCTTTTACCTTCTCATTCATTTCCCTGGTTCTCCAGAAGTGCGTTAAAAAAAATTTTTTTTTTAGTAATCTCTACGCCCAACATAGGGCTCGAACTCAAGGCCCTGAGATCCAGAGTCACATGCTTTTCAGACAGAGCCAGCCGGAAGCCCCCCAGGAGTGGATTTAAAAAACACAACACATAGGGACACCTGGTGGCTCAGTTGGTTAAGCATCCAATCTTGGTTTCCGCTGGGGTCACGATCTCAGGGTCTTGAGATCAAGCCCCATGTAGGGCTCCATGCCCAGCGTGGAGTTTGCTCCAGATTCTCTCTTCCTCTCCCTCTGCCACTCCCGTCTGCCAACCCGGCTCCAACTCGCACATGCACATGTGCTCTCTCTCTCAAATACATAAATAAGCAAAATCTTAAAACAAAACAATACATACACACACCACACATGTAACTCCATTTAAAATCTGTTAATTAGGGGTGCCTGGGTGGTGTAGTTATTTGGGCATCTGCCTTCTGCTCAGGTTATGATCCAGGGTCCTCGGATCAAGTCCCACATTGGGCTCCCTTTTCTGTGGGGGAGCCTGCTTCTCTCTCTCCCTGCCACCACCCCCCTTCCCGCTCAGGCTCTCTCTCTTTCTCAAATAAATAAAATCTTTTAAAAAATAAAATAAAATCTGTTAAATATCTGTTAATTCATTTAAAATATCAAGCAGGGTGCCTGGTTGGGTCAGTTGGTTAAGCGACTGACTCATGATCTCAGTTCAAGCCTTGATCTCAGGGTCATGTGTTCAAGCCCCACTGGGCTCCATGTTGGGCATGGGGCCTACTTAAAAACAAAAACCAAACAAACAAAAAACCAAGCATCTATTAAGGGTCAGGCAGTGTTCTAGGCTTTACAACTGCAAACAATAAGGTTCCTGCCTTTGTTGGGCTTACTTCTAGTGGAGGGAAACAGGTAATAAACCACCAAATATATATCTAGTAGTGATAAGTGGTATGAGGAAAGATAAAGCAGATTATGGGGGTAAGTGTGAGGAGGTAGGGTGCTGTTATACACAACAGGGTGCTCAGGAAAGCCTTCTCCATTAAGAAGGATAAAAAATGAGCCCAAAGATCCAAATAATGTAAAGGACTGAGCCACGTGTATGCCTGGGGGAAGGGCATCCCAAGCAGAGGGAGCCGCAAGTGCAAAAGCCCTGAGGCGGGGGGTATGCTTGACCTGTTGGAAGACTGTCAAGGAGGCCAGTGAGTGGAGGCTGGAATAAAGCACAAGAGTGGAAGGAGAAGACCGAGGAGGTAGTGAAGGTCCAGATGTTTAAGACCTTATAAGTCAAGGTAACCATGTGGCACTTATTATTAAGACGTGAGAACTATGGGAGTATTTTTTAGCACGGAAGCTTCAGACTATGATCTGTGTGTGTGTGTTTGTGTGTCTTTTTTTTTTTTTTTTTTTTTTTTTAAGATGTTGTTTGAGAAACATACCCAGCAGGGTAAGATTGTAAGCAGACAGACATAGGACAGGCAAGTGCAGGGCAGGCCTGGGGGAGAGAATGCTGCTGAGATCAGGAGGGTGTGAGTCGCCACAGTGGAGAAAAGCAAGGTGGGGAAGGTAAGCGGGGCTCATGAGAGAGTTCAGGACAGAGAGCCAGGTGGCAGGAATGTCTCTGGAAGGAGGAAGTGAGGAAGTCTGCTGCTAAGGCCAGGAAGGCGGGCTTCTGCAATGGGGCCGCCACTGCAGACATTGAGGAAAGTGTTTCTTTGAAGGGGTGGGGCTCAGGAGAGAAGGCGAGTGGAGGAAAGGGAGGTGCGGGCAGGCAGCTCTGCTCAGTGGTGGGCAGGGCAGGAAGGCAGAGGTGGCCCAAGGGGGGTGAGCACCAGTGGAGGGTTACTTTTGTAAAGATGAGAGGTAATTGTAGTGCTTACTTAAAAACATAATAATACATTTTAAAAACATTTAAAGTTAAATTTTAAAAGAAAAAAAAAAAGAAATATTTAGGGGCCCCTGGCTGGCTCAGTTACTATATATAGCATGTGACTCCTGATCTCCAGGTGGTCAGTTCAAGCTCCATATTGGGTGTAGAGTTTATTTAAAAAAAATAAAAAGGGATGACTTGGGTGGCTCAGTCAGTTAAGCGTCTGCCTTCAGCTCAGGTCATGATCCCAGGGTTCCAGGATCGAGCCCCGGTTGGACTCCCTGCTCAGTGGGGAGCCTGCTTCTCCCTCTCCCTCTGCCTGCTGCTCTCCCTATCTCTCTGTCAAGTAAAATAAATAAATAAATAAATAAATAAAAATAATAATAAATTAAAAAATAATTAAGAGTTTTTAAAAAATGAGAACTGTTACAGCATGTTGGTTTGCTGGAGAGAATGAGCCAGAAGAGAGCTGAGCACTGGGGCTGTCCCTCAGTAGGAGAGAGACAGTAGGATTTAGATCGAACTGTGGACCCTTCTACAAGCACAAATAATGTTTCTATGGGTGAGCCTGCTACTGAACTTTGAATTTGAACTCCTTAGGGTTTATCTAATAACCTAAGAACATCACCCGTGTTCTCTTAGCTCCAAAGCCATCTGGCAGTAGTTTGTTACTTAGTACTATTTTTTTAATTATGGTAAAATATACATAAAATTTGCCATTTTAATCATTTTTTAAAAAGATTTATTTATTTGGGGGAGAGGGAGCTTGTGAGCAGAAGGGAGGGGCAGAGGGAGAGAGAATCTCAAGCAGATTCCCTGCTGAGTGGGGGAGCTCGATGAGGGGCTCGATCCCACGACCTTGAGATCATGACCTGAACCAAAATCAAGAGTCGGGTGCCTAACTGACCGAGCCACCCAAGTGCCCCCATTTTAGCCATTCTTTTTTCCTTTTTTTTTTTTTTTTTTGAGAGGGAAAACAAGCTGGGGGAGCAGCAGAGGGAAAGGGAGAAGCAGACTCCTCGCTGAGCAGGGAGCCCCACATGGGACTCCAACCCAGGATCCTGGGATCATGACCTGAGCTGAAGACAGACACTTAACCGACTGAGCCACCCAGGTGCCCCCATTTTAACCATCCTTAAGTATACAGATCATTGGCATTAATTACCATGTTCTGCATCCATCACGACTATTTTTTTTTAAGATTTTATTTATTTATTTGACAGACAGAGATCACAAGTAGGCAGAGAGGCAGGCAGAGAGAGAGGGGGAAGCAGGCTCCCCGCTGAGCAGAGAGCCCAATGCGGGGCTCAATCCCAGGACCCTGAGATCATGACCTGAGCCGAAGACAGACACTTAACGACTGAGCCCCCCAGGCACCCCTCGAACACTGGGCTTTGCCTAGGGGTTGAGAATTTAGGAATCTACCTCCTCAGTTCCCCGCTACCTAGGCTTTCCCAAGAGACCAAGTTGTCACCAGCCCAGCCTCGTTTTTGTCATTGTAGGTGAGCCGCTCATCTCTGCCCCTTTGGTCTATCTGCAGAAAGTAGCACAAAACACTCAGGGCTCCAAATGCCAGGTCACCCACCACCTCTTTAGGCGGGAGGTGAACAAGGCCAGAAGGGGAAGAGCCTGTGGGAGACACATGGGCACAGGCCCCACATACCCATCATGACTCCCTTCAACACAGCCTCTTGCCTTCCCTCTTGGCCAATATAGAAGGGTAAGCTCAGACTACTCTTATTTTTCCATTTGGAAGGGGATGGAGATGAGTGGGAATGGGTCCATTACTCAATTACTAGAGGTCAGTCCACAAAAAACAATTTCCAAAACTTGGCATGAAAGAGCCTATGTGTAAATGTAGTCCGTTCATTCAGTGGAAACTTACTGAGCCTGAAAAGGGAAGGAAATTCTGCAATATGCTACAATGGGGATGAATCTCCTTTTTTTTTTTTTTTTTTTTTCGGGGATGAATCTTGAAGACATTATGGTGAGTGAAGGTAGCCAGACACAAAAGGTGAAATATTGTATGATTCCACTTCTTTTTTTCTTTTAATTTTATTTGTTCATTTGAGAGAGAGAGCACAAGCAGGGGGAGAGGGAGAAGCAGACTCCCCACAGAGCTGGGAGCCGGATGTGGGGCTCGATCCCATGACCTAAAGATCATGACCTGAGCCAAAGGCAGACACTCAACCATCTGAGCCACCCGAAAGCCCCATCTGATTCTACTTCTATAAGGTACTTCAAGTAGTCAAGTTCCTAGAGACAGAAAGTAGAAGGGTACTCACTGAGGGCTGCGGGCTGAGGAGGGTAGGGAGGAAATGGGTAATTCGTGTTTAATGGAGACTGAGTTTCATCTTGGAAGATGAATGGCGGTGTTGCCTGCCCAACCATGGGAATGTATTTGATGTCACTAAGTTGCAAACTTAAAAATGGTTACAATGGTAAATTTTCTGTTATGTATATTTTGCCACAAGAAAAAGAAATAGCCCAAGGGGCAGAAAGGAGATTAGTGGTTGCCAGGGGCTGAGGAAGGGGTGACAGGCATTGATTGCCAATGGTTATGGGATTTCCTTTCGGGATGATGGAATGTTCTAAAATTATACTGTGGTGACGGTTGCACAACTCTGCAAATATACTAAAAACCACTGAACTGCACGCGTTTGAATGGGTGACTTACAGAGGATGGGAATTAGATATCAACAAAGCTATTAAAAGAATAGTGCAAATTGGACATCTTAGGAAAAGTGCTAAATTAACAGATTCTTTTCCTTCATTTGCTTTCACTCTCCCTCTCCTTCCTGCTTTCTTGGCCTTCATGTGTTTGGACATTTTTAAGAAACTACTGTCTGCCTTTCCCCTTTTTACATCTAGCATTGTTGAGTATTCTGCTGACTTTTAATACCCTTTAAGGCCTGGGGGAAAGGAAAGTCTGTTAAGGTCAGGCTGGAATAAATGGGTATTTGTAAAGTGGTATAATAATATTGCCCAATAAAAATGAGATCAAAGGGTTTAACCAGGCCTATGAGGAGGAAAATTTGAAAATCATAGTCTTACAGACCATACCAAAAATCTGGGTGAAAGCTGAAAGTTCCAGCCCCAAGTCTAACCATCTTCTCTCTACAAGCAGGGGTTGGGCCATTCAGCATGTGGCCTGTTCTTTCATTTTCCTGCAATATAACCTCTGAAAGTTCCCTTCCTGGCGCCTGGCTGGCTTAGTCTGTGAAGCATACGACTCTCGATCTCCAGGCTGTGGGTTCGAGTCCCACACTGCGTGTAGAGAGTCCATAAAAAATAAAAGTCTTTTAAAAAAAAAGTTCTCTTGCAACTTGAGAATATCTAGTGCCTCCCTCATCATCCATAAGGGACAATGAGGATGACTTTCCCAAGGTCATATGACGACATTTCTGGAGTATCAGTGCATTACTCAGGGTCCCCCAGAGAAACATTACCAATAGGAGATAGATATCTATCTGTCTCCTATTGGTAATGTTTCTCTGGGGGACCCTGAGTAATGCACTGATACTCCAAAAATTCATTATATAATTATAATTCATATATATATGTATATATGTATATATATATATATATCCATAAATAGATTTATTATAAGGAATTGGCTTGTGTATTTATAGAGGCTTAGAAGTCCCACAATCTGACATCTATAAGCCGGAGACCCAGGAAAGCTGATGGGGTAGTCTAATTCCAAGTCCAAATGCCTGAGAACAAGGAGCATTGATGATATTAGATCCCAGTCTGAGGGCAGAAGACCAGTGACCCAACTCAAGTGGTCAGGGAGAGGACTCTTCCTTCTTCTGCATTTTTGTTCTAGTAAGGTCCTCAATGAATTGGATGGTACCCACACACACTGGAGAGGGCAATCTGCTTTACTCAATCTACCAACTCAAGTGGTAATCTTTTCTGGAAACTCCCTCACAGACACACCCAGAAATAATGTTTCACCAGATATATCTGGGTATCCCATGGCCCAGTCAAGTTCATAAATAACATTAACCATCACAACCAGCTTTGCAGAAAACTCATGCGGTGCTGTTTTCATCGGGATGCTTCTAGCAATCCTGAGTGAGATGACCAAGAACTTGGAGGTTTGAAAGTCATCAAAGGGTTAAAGGTAGGCTTCTCAGCTTTCTTCCCAATACTGGGCGTCCTCTTGTTAAAGAAAAAAAAAAAAAAGTTTTGAATAGATTTTTCTAATTACCCCATCCCTGATTGTGATAGATTCCAAAAAAAGGACCACAACATCTTTCCTCCCTGCATGCTTATACTTTGCAAAGTAATTTTGCAGCTTGTTGCCTCGAGAGATGGGAGTCTCTGTCCCCACCCCTCAAATCTAGGCTTGGCTTTGACAAATGTGACGTTAGAAAATGTGACACAAGAAGAGACATGAAAAGTGCCATGGGTTGAGGCTTGCCCAGTACATGCTGCTCTGGGGCCCATTGCGACCACTGCCACGTGAATGAGCCCAGGCCAGCTGCAGGATGATTCGAGTTATGTGGCCAAGTGGTGCTTCCCATCCCCAGCTGATCCAGAGCCAATGGCCAGACATGTCATGTCATGTCTAGACCATCCACCTCCAATCACGCCAGCCCAGAAGAGAAGAATCGTTCAGCCAACCTAAGAATTTTAAGGAAAAAAAAAAAAGTTTGTTGTTTTCAGCCACCATGTTGGGGGGCAATTTGTTGCAGGGCAAACGCTAACTAATACACAAATATTTAGGATGTTCTTAAAAAAACACTGAACAACAACTTTTAAAAAAATGTGTTGAGATTATTAGAAATCCAGTAACAGGGGACCCTGGGTGGCTCAATTGCTTAGGTGGTCGGCTCTTGGTTTCTGCTTGGGTCATGGTGTCAAGGTCATGGGATGGTGCCCTGGACTGGGCTCCACGCTCGGTGAGGAGTCTGCTTGGGTTTCTCTCCCTCCTCACTGGCCCAGCTCACAGACACATGTGGACACACACTCTTTCTCAAATAAATAAATTCTTTAAAAAAAAAAAAAGGAAAGAAATTGCAGTAACAGGATTCCTGAGTCATTTTCAGGATACCAGAAGCCTATCCGTTGCTTATGTGACGGATGAACACTTATCCGGTATTGACACGCTGAGGACAGAAATGAGCCATGTGTGTGGTGGAAGAGAGCGGGGTTCCGATCACAGGAGGGTGAATCCAGCATTCCCAGCACCCCAGCAGTCACCTCTGCAAGCCCCGCTGCAGTCTGGTGACGAAGAGTAGTTCCCCAGGAGGCCCCTTGCGGTTTTCTGGCTTCAGCGTCTCTGATGAACTAGGCTGGCCCTTTCCCGAATGCCCGTATCACAAACTATTAACTGGAAGAGAAGTAAGCTTTTTCCACGAGGGAATGTGAACTCCGCCCAAATCACATGCGATGGAAACGCGTGGATAAAGCAGGCTAGTTGTCCAGCCGTCCTCTCCCTGCCTGGAAATGCTTGGGTCATTAGGGGGTGGCCTTGGATGTGGGCCCCACCATTCTGGCCTGGGGCTGGTAGTCATTAGCAGGTTTAAATAGGAAGCATATGCTATTCCAGGCCCAAACAAGCAAACGTGTATAAACCGAGAGCGAGTCACTGTCAGATCGGGTGAGCTCAGGTTTATTAAGTGCCTACTGTGGACTGACTGTGGGTGGTGGAGGTGAGCGGGTCTACCTGTTTCCCTGGCTCCTCTGTTTGGCTGATCTAACATTTCAGCACTAAACAATACAAAAGTGGCAGAAAGGGAAGAGAGAGTGTGTGTGTGCACGCTCGTGCGCGTGAGAGAGAGAGAGGAGCTCCTGAAACTGGCCTTTTCTCTTTTTATGGGATTCAGGATTTTCTGCTAGAGTTTGTGAATGACAGTTTGTGGTGGAATAACAAAAATCAGTGGTGGGGACAGTGATTGATCTTTGGGAAACAGAGAAGGGAGGTAGGTGAGGGAGTCAGTGGCGAGTGACCTTGGGTGGCTCAGGCCACCTCTCTAATCCAGGGTCACTGTCTCTGCAATGGTGTGAACACCAAAGGAAATCCTACAAATAAAAGTGCTCTGTAAATCATGAAGCGTTAAATAAACAGTAGTTACTCTTACTGATGCCCTAACAGTCTATTGTTTTTTTAATAAAAGGTAATATATGCACATGGTAAAATAAATTTCCTTTTTTTTTTTAAGATTTTATTTGTTTGTCAGAGAGAGAGGGGGAGAGAGACAGAGAGCAAGCACAAGCAGGGGGAACGGCAGAGGCAGAGGGAGAAGCAGGCTCATCGCTGAGCAGGGGACCCAGTGCGGTACTCCATCCCAGGACCCCGAGATCGTGACTTGCTAGCTGTAACACTTAATGAGCGTGACCTTAGGCAAAGTGACTTAACCTTGTTGTGCCTCAGTCTCCCTACCTATCACATGGGAATAATAATCCTATCTACTTCATAGTGTTATGCAGGTTTTCCCAGCCAACCTTGACACTATTGATATTTGGGGCTGGGTAATTCTTTGTTGGGGGGGGGGCAGTCCTGTGCGCGGTGGGTGTTCAGCAGCCTCCCTGACCTCACTCACAAGATGCCAGTAGCATTTCCTCTTCATTTGTGACAACCAACAATATCTCTAGACATTTCCAAATGTTCCCTGCCGGGGGAGGGGACAGCGCAAAATTCTCCCCTTCCATTGAGAATCAGTGGGTATTGTGAAGATTAAATGAGTGAGTTATTATGTAGAAAGCACTTAGAACAGAGCTGGTCCATAGAACATAAAGTAGTAAGGGCTCGCAATTATCATTCTCATTCTCTTGTCCTGGCCTACCTTATGGAAAATGGATAGTTTTGATAAAATAGGGTCTTCAGCAAGACAATGAGTATTGTTAAGCCCCTATCTGATTTCACTCTGAAACAAGCAGCCAAGTCCTTCTAAGATGATAGGTCAGCGACGCCAGTATTAATTATAGTCTGATCCCTCTGGGGGTTCCACCGTGGGGTTCCCCATCTCTTGTAGCAAACTTAACACCATCCCATGCTAATGACCACTTGAGCCATCTCCAGTGCGCAGCACATCAATTTCAAATTCTCTCCTGTATTCTTCACATGGCGCATGCTTCAAATCTCAGGTTTTCCATAAATCCAAGGCCCCTGGAACAACAGGCTGCCCCCCAAATCCACCGAAAATAGGGGGCGAGTGAAAACAGAAAGAGAGAATGAGGAAAAACAAAAGGCTGCGTTTCTTTAAATTTCTGGCTCTGTGCAGCAAAAGCATTTCCAATGAAAAATAAAGAATTCTTTCTTCTGTGTCCATTTCAGCTGGCATCCAGCTTTTGCTTCGTGAATAATGTCGCCGCATCATTATTCTGTCCCACAAGGTAAAACAAAATGAGCAACTTAACAACCAGAAGGGTGCTTGTGTGGAGGAAAGGCTCATTTAAAAGCTTTTCAGATAATGTGGCTGTTGTTCCCCTACTACTTTGCCACAACCCCCCTCCAAAGTTTTTTTTTCAGACCTATGGGAAAGTTGTTACTTTGCACACAAGGTGTATAAATTATGCCCTCCTGGAAGGCCTCCGCACCATACAAGTTTTCTTTTTTTATTGCTTTTAGTCTTTTGGGATTCCTGGAGTGTCTACAAATAGATTAGCCTCTAAGAATTCTGAGTAACCATGGTTAGAAAAAAACACTGGTTTAATTAGCCATGGTCCTATTTTTGAAATTACATCTGCTCTTTTTTTTTTTTTTTTTTAAATGAGGATTGATCTATGCGAAAACTTGAAGAGGATGGATGGGGGGGGCGCATGTTACTTTTGATTTGAATTAATTTTCATGTTTTTGAAAGTGAAATCAAGAGTATTGAGTGAATAATGTATCATCATACATTAAACATGCTCAAATGAAGAGAGTTGAAAAGAAATGATTGGAGGAAAATGAATGGCTGAAAATACTGGATCACCTGATGTGTGCTGCTGTACTGAGAGGTAGCAAATCACCCTTCGCATTTCGGCTTTGTGGGGCTGCCTCCGTTTTTCAGCCCCATATCCTCAGACTTGATTAATCATTGAAGTGATAAAAATTAAAGGGCCATACGGCTCGCTGAAGGGTCATTGAAAATCAGAAAGCAAGTGCGGAATTCACAGGACTAGGTTCCCAAGTTTGAAAGTCTTTCTGCTTCCTCATTTGACACATTCTTCATTTCTGAAATCGTGTTTGAAATGTCCACAACTACTTTTGAAATTTAAATTTTAGCAACATTTCTCAATGTCAGAACTCTTTCCGAACAATGTTCTTCATCGCCCTTGATGACAACTCACCAGCGACACTTGTGGATTTGGTTTATGTGGCTGCCGGAAGATCATTTAGGAAGCATTCAGAAATTTAAATTCTATTGGATATAACATTTCTGATTTCAGCATTTGTCTTTAAAGAATTCTCTTTTTGCGGGGCAGGGGCTGGGTGGCTCAGTTGTTAAGCTTCTGCCTTCGGCTCAGGTCATGATCTCAGGGTCCTGCTCAGCGGGAAGCCTGCTTCTCCCTCTCCCACTCCCCCTGCTTGTGTTCCCTCTCTCTCTCTCTCTGTGTCAAATAAATAGATACAATCTTAAATTTTTTTTTTAATTTTAAAGATTTTATCTTTAAAAAAAAGATTTTATTTATTTGAGTGAGAGAATGAGAGAGCACAAGTGGGGGGAAGGGCAGAGAAGTGGGAGAAGCCGACTCCCCACTGAGCAGGGAGCTGGCCACAGGATTCCCCGGGGATCATGACCTGAGCAGAAGGCAGACGCTTAACTCACTGAGCCACCCAGGCACCCCTTAAAGATTTAATCTTTTTTTAAATTACTTTTTTTTTTTTTTAAAGATTTTATTTATTTGAGAGAGAGACAGTGGGAGAGAGCCTGAGAGGGGAGAAGGTCAGAGGGAGAAGCAGACTCCCCATGGAGCTGGGAGCCAGATGCAGGACTTGATCCTGGGACTCTAGGATCATGACCTGAGCTGAAGACAGTTGCCCAACCAACTGAGCCACCCAGGCGCCCTATGTGGGGCTTGAACTCACAACCCTAAGATCAAGAGTCACATGCTTCACCAACCAAGCCAGCCAAGTGCCCCTTTAAAGAATTCTGAACGCACGTGGAAATCATAGGAAATGCACTTTTTTTTCCATCTGTATTGGTTGTCTTTTGCTGCATGATACATTATCCCAGAACTTATTGGTTGAAACAACAAAAAGGCTGGGAATCTGGTGTGGGTAAGTCGAGGGTCTTTAGCTCAGGGTCTCTAACAAAGCCTATTAATGTGCTTTGATCAGGACTGCAGCCACTTCAAGCCTTGTCTGGGGGATGAGTCATTTCCAAGCTCACCCACATGGCTGTTGACAGCCATCAGGTCCTACTGCAGTGCTTGTGGACAGCAATTCCTTGCCATGGAAATCTCTCCATAGGGTAGCTCGCCACATGGCGCTAGCTTCCTTCAAACAAGTGAGAGAAGACATTCCAAAATAAAAGCCACAGTCTTTTTATAACTCAATATTGGAAGTGGAAACCTATAATTTTTTCAAATTTTTTGTTGGAAGGAAGCCACTAAGGTCCAGCTCATATTCAGTTGGTAGAAATTTCACTGGGTCTGGCCACCAGGAGAGCAGGATCACATGGGGGTGGTCTTTTTTTTTTTTTTTTTAAGATTTTATTTATTTATCTGAGAGAGAGAGTGACAGACTGCAAGCCAGAGTAGGGGAGGGGTAAGGGAGAGGGAGAAGCAGGCTTTCTGCTGAGCAATGAGCACGAAGCAGGGCTTGATCTCAGGACACCAAGATCATGACCTGAGCTAAAGGCAGAGGCGCCAGGTGCCCCCCGACATGGGTGGGTGGTCTTACTGGCTGCCTACCACACCATTTTTATTTTTAAAGATTTTATTTATTTATTTGACAGAGAGAGACACAGAGAAAGGGAACACAAGCAGGGGGAGTGGGAGAGGGAGAAGCAGGCTTCCCCGCCAAGCAGGGAGCCCGACGCGGGGCTGGTTCCCAGGACCCTGGGATCATGACCTAAGCCCAAGGCAGATGCTTAACGACAGAGCCACCCAGTTGCCCCAGATTTATTTATTTTAAAGAAAAAGAGAGCTCAAAACATGTGTGTTTGAGTTGGGGAGAGGGGCAGAGGGAGATAGAGAATCTCGAGCAACTCCCCACTGAGCACAGAACCTGATGCAGGGCTCAATCCCAGGACCCTGAGTTCATGACCTGAGCTGAAATCAAGAGCTGGGCACTTAACCGACTGAGCCACCCAGGCGCCCCACACACCATTTTGTCTTAAGGTATATTATCCTGATGTTTACATTGAAAGCTAGAACATGCTGATGTCACAGTTGCTGTTACATAGCTACATTTTCAGATGTCTGGAATGGAGGTGAAGGGTTTGCAATAAAACATATTTCTTGGTTTTGGGTGGCGATCTTCCTTGGACAAAGAAAAAAAAAGGGAGTGTGTACAGAATGGACTCCATTCTGTAGAGGTTCTTTCGGTTTCCATTTTAATATAAACGCAGAAATTTTAATGAGAAACCCTCAAACATTCCAAGTGTAGATGTAAAATGGCAGTCACTTTAGAAAAAAGTATTTTCTTTAAAAAAAAATTATTTATTCACGTGAGAGAGAGAGAGCGAGAGGGCACAAGCAGCAGGAAAGGCAGAGGGAGCAGGAGAAGCAGGCTTCCCCCTGAGCTGGGAGCACGTCATGGGGCTCTATCCCAGGACCTGGCGATCATGACCTGAGCCAAGGGTAGACGCTTAACCATCTGAGCCACGCAGGTGCCCTGATAGTATCTTTTAAAAAGTTAAATATAAATTTACCGTACCAGCCCAACATTCCATTACTAGGCCTCTGCTCAAGAGAAATATATCCATATGAAGACATACATGTACAAAAATGTTCATAGCAGCATTATCCATAATAGCCTCGAACTTGAAACAATCTAAAAGCCCACCAACTGGTGAGTAGATACACAAAATGTGATACATCCATACAATGGTATACTACTCCATGATAATAAGTAATGATACATGCTAGGACATGGATAAACCTCCAAAGCATTAACATATGCTAAGTGAAAAAAAGGCAATCATTGCCTATTGTTAGATTCCATTTATATGAAATGTCTACAATTGATAAATCCATGGAAAATATATTAGTGTTTGCTGGGGCTGAGAATGGTAACCAGGAGTAACTACTAATGGGTATAAGGATCTTTTTGGGGTGATCGAAATGTCCTGAAATTAATGGCGATCGTTACATAATTATGTATTTACTGAGAATCATTAATTGTATACAGAATTGGTAAATTTTATAATATGTAAATTATACTTCAATAAATTATTAAATATATATATGTTTTTAAAGATTTTTATTTATTTATTTGACAGAGAGGGAGACTGTGAGAGAGGGAATACAAGCAGGAAGAGTGGGAGAGGGAGAAGCAGGCTTCCTGCTGAGTGCTCCATCCCAGAACCCTGGGATCATGACCCAAGCTGAAGGCGAATGCTTAATGACTGAGCCACCAGGTGCCCCTAATTATTAAATATATTTTAAATGATAGTGGGTAAAAACTTTCTCATCCTAAATGAAATTAAGTTCAGCTGTCAGCTTCAGGTTTTCTTACTCAATGTCTCTTTTACCTCCCACCTGCCTGCAGTTTAGTCCTAAGATTGAATCCTGGGATCATGTTTCCAGATATGGTTAACGATCAAATCATTAAACCAGAGAAAGTTGATGTATTTTTATTATGGTCCTTTAAAAATTAAAAAAAAATATATTTTATTTATTTGAGAGGGAGAGAATGAGAGGGCAGAGGGGCAGGGTAGAGGGAAAGCATTCTCACTCCTGGCTGAGCAGGAAGCCCCTTGTGGTGCTCAATCCCACCACCCTAACATCAGGACCTGAGCTGAACGCAGAGGCTTAATCGACTGAACCACCCAGGCACCCCTCTTTTCTGGTTTTTTAATCTGTTTCCTTTGGGTTAATTTTTAAAGGATTTTGCAACTGTTGGTTTAAAATAATACTTTTCTTTTTTATTCTCAACCTTTTTACCTCAGTTGGGAGATAAAGCTGACTTCCTATTTTTCAAGTATTTGCAGAATTAATGTTAATTTTTGCCTGGATTATCTAGGAGATTAATTTCAATTTAGCTCCTGGAGACTTGTGGTTTAATCATTCTCCAAGGTGTGTGTGTGTGTGTTTTTTTTTTTTAAATGTCTTTATCTTTATCTGACAATTCTGGTCAGACTCCTTAACTAATTTTACTTAAAAAAACAAAATCAAAAACCAAAAAACAAAAACCTCGATTCTTCACTCAAAAAAAAAAAAAAAATCTATTAGCTTCCAGTTTAATTGCCACACATTTAAAAAACGGACTACTGTGCTGGCTAGCAATCTAAGTTAAAGTAAAACTTCTAAAGGGGCCAAGGTCTAAAGTTCACACATTCTTGTGAGGTCTGTTCTGTCTCCACCAAGGGAGACCCCATTATCCATAGCTCTACCAATCACGTACATTTCCTTTTGAGTCTCCTGAATGAGGAAAAAAGAAGTTCAAGTGAGGGAAAATGGGTTCAAATGAAGGTCAAATACCCAAAAGAGTTTTCTGGCTCCTGTGTGCTGCTGGGGTGGAAAAAAGTGGGGAAAAGGTAACCAGATGTAGGTGGCCCCGAGAGGTTGCTCGACTCCAACCTCGTTGTTAAGTCTTGGCAAGGCAAAAAAGGGTCTGCCTTTCAGACATCCAGTGACGCGATGAGAACCTACTGTGTGCCAGGTGCTGGGGATACAAAGACAACTATGGGATGCCTGTGTTCTAGATGCTTCTTACGTAGGAAGACGGAGTCTCCGCCCTGAAGGGACTCGCAGTCCACGTTCGAGGTTGCATCAGGTGGGGGTAAACACGGACTCTCCCAGTACTCTGAGGTCGCCGAAGGATTACTGGGGGGCGGGGAAGAAACGCTTCCCTCCGGTCCTCCAGACTAGGCCGGCCCTGAGGGCGAAGACAGACACGCCCTCCCGAAGGGCAGACCCGCCTCGAGGAGGGCGGATCCGGGCAGGGCCGCCTGCCGGGCCCTCACCCGACCCCCGCGAACGCAGCCCAGCGCGGCGCCCGCTCCTCACGTGTCCCTCCCGGCCCCGGGGTCGTCTCACGTTCTGCTTCCGTCCGACCCTTCCGACTTCCGGTAAAGAGTCCCCGTTCCACACCACCGCGCCCACCCAGCATCGCCACGCGGCGCCTCTGTGTGCCCGACCCCCGATGCGCTCGGCGGCCGCAGCTCCCCGGGGCCCCGCAGCGGCCATCGAACCACGCCGCTTCGCCGCGGCCAGGTGGCCCGGGCGGCGCTCGCTCCCGCGGCCGGCGCGGCGGGGCGGGCGGGGCGGCGGCGGCGGCGCGGCTCCGGGCCCGTATCCCTCCGCCGCCCCTCCCCCGCCCGGCCCCGGCCCCCCTCCCTCCGGGCAGCGCTCGCCTCCCTCCGCCTCAGACTGTTTTGGTAGCAACGGCAACGGCGGCGGCGCGTCCCTGCCCGGCTCCCGGCGGCTCCTCGGTTTCGGCGGGCCTCCCCGCCCCTTCGTCGTCCTCCTTCTCCCCCTAGCCGGCCCGGGCGCCCCCCCGGCCGCGCCATCCCGCGCCTCCCCGCTCGGCGCCCGTGCGTCCCCACCGCGCTCCAGCGTCTCCTCGGCGCGCCCGGCTCCCGGCTGTCCCCGCCCGGCGTGCGGGCCGGTGTATGGGCCCCTCACCATGTCGCTGAAGCCCCAGCAACAACAACAGCAGCAGCAGCAGCAGCAGCAGCAGCAGCAGCAGCCGCCGCCGCCGCCCGCGGCCGCCAATGCCCGTAAGCCCGGCGGCAGCGGCGGCCTTCTCACGTCGCCCGCCGCTGCGCCGTCGCCGTCCTCCGTCTCGTCGTCCTCGGCGGTGGCTTCCTCCTCCTCGGCGGCGGCGAGCGCAGGCGGCGGGCGGCCCGGCCTGGGCAGGTGGGTGTCGCGCCCCAGCCCCCTCCGTTCCGGGCCTGGACGAGCTCAGGCCTCCTGTCCCCTCCCCCGCGGCCCACACCGTCGTCCCCGCCCTGTGACCGGCCAGGCTTGGTGGGGTGGGCTGGGGGCCCGCAGTGGGGGTGGGGCTCCCGCTCCCCCCTGGAGCCCCGGGGTTTGGTTGGGGGGCGCTGCGGGGTCCCTCCGGGAATGTCAGTCAGGTCGTGTCCAGCCTCCTGCAACATCTCCACCCCCTCCCCCAAACGGTCAAGATGGAAGGACTGGGCAGCCTCCCCCTCTCCATTTAAGTGTTCGGGAGGGATTTACAGGTCTCACTAATTGTCAGCCCCTGTTCCTCCTTTAGCCCCAACGTGGAGGGGATGCTTGGGCAGCGCCCCCCTCGCCCCCCCCCCCCCCCCGCGTTTAAATATTAACGTGGAATGGTCTTTAGGTTTTGGTTCAGTCTCCCGAAACTTGCCAACTCCCGCTTTGGGGAATAACAAGGGAGGGGGAAAGTTAGGGCAGCGTCCCCCCCTGTCCGTTAAAGGGGCAGCCACGGGGCTCATCTGGAATCGTTAGGGTCTGTCTGGTGTGCGTAACCACCCCACTCCCCTGCCCTGGGAAAGCTCGAAGAACCGGATTGAGGTGGGTGGGTAGTGGTCTCCGCTCCCCTCCCCATTTAAATCTGAGGTAGCGGCGGGGGCTCCAGAACTCCAGGAATCGTGGGGCTCTGTGCAGTCTTCTGCAGCGTTCCGCCCTCCCCCACTTGAGGAACGGGTGGGGAGTGCCCGGCCCCCTCCCGGCCTCCCTCCTTCCCCCGCAAGGCCTCTCCGCCGCGGGTGGTGGCCGATCCGCAATGCTGTTCCGAGGCCGAGAAGGCGCCTTTGAATAGTGGTGGGCGAGGGCCGGACCCAGGCGTGCGTCAGAAGTCCAGGCCAGATCGGGGACAGAGGGGGATGGTGGTGGCAAGGAGCGGGCACGCTGCGCATTTTCCCCAACCCCCGTCCCAATTCATGGAATTTCGAGGGGAGAGGGATTGCAGCAGGAGACCTGGTGGGGTTCCTGAAAGCAGAAATGCGGGTGTTTACTTGCGTCGTCGTCTCTTCTTTCCCAATAAACCTAGGCTTGTGGTAGGGACTGGGGGCCGTGTGCTGTCTCTCTAACCGGGTCTGACTTGGGAGGGTGTGTTTGTGCGGGAAGGCCTGTTGGGGAGGGTGTGTGTGTGTGGGGGGGTTGACAGTTCGTATTTCACGAACTAAGAAAATGCTTAGTGTTCAAACGGGGCAGCAAATGTCAATAGACTCCATTCCATTGTGGCCAGTGTCCTTAACTTGGGAAGTGCCGCCAGAGCTCACCAAGGGCACGCAAGTCTATTTCCCCTGTGCCCCGAGCCCATCCGTGTTCAGCACTGCCTTGCCTCCCTTAGACCTAGGCGGGGTTGGTAGTCAGTGACGAGGGTCCTCCGGAAATAGACATCCTGGGCTTGAGAAGGTGGGATAGGGGATTTGTTTTTTTTTTTTTTCCCCACGCACTGAGTTTTCTTTTTGAAAACAGGTTTTCAGCGATCCATTTCCAAAGAATTTTCATTTATGGCCCAAGAAGTTACCCTTCAAGATGAATCAGGGCTGATTTTTAAGGAATCCTGCTTTCAAGGGGGGAAGGGCCAACATTGTGTTTTTGTTTTTGTTTTTGTTTACTTCTACCCTACCTCCCCTTCACAGTTGTCCTTTCTCTGAACCACCCTCAAACGTTAACCTTACCCTAACTAGTTCAGATAAAGTGATTATTTTCCCAGCTCTTTCCACTTAGGATTCTGTAACTTCAGTTTCCCTTTTTCAGTGGCATCCACAGTGAAAAATGGACAAATTTTGTACCTATTTTTTTTACAGAAAAGGATCCACGGTATTTTTCTTCTTAGGTATCATAGAGATTTGGCAGATATATTTTACTTGTTCATATAATTAGAAATTAAAACTTAGGCTTTTAGGTTTCGACCGCTCTCCTTAGGCTTAAAAATTATAATCTGTTGCAGAGTGGCTTGAATGATCAAAAATATTTGGAATGTTTTAGTACCAAAGAGCCTTTTCTGTTCTTTGAGGCTTTACATTTAAGATTAATTTAAATTCTTCTTTGCTTTAAGTTCTTTCATTTGAGACATGAATTCTCGCCCTTGTTCTTTTTGATATGTGAAGTTCTGTTTATTGGATTCATATAATGTGTATTTTATTACATAGGTCTCACGTAGTTCCTTTGGATTTTGATCCACTGCTGCTAGGTTCTTTGTAAACTGGTTACAGTTTTTAAGGTCTCCTTACACATGTTTGTGTGTATCAGCAGTTAAAATATGTCCCTGAGGCCAGGGGTAAAGAAAGAAAATGCAGCATTGGGTTTGACGTGTTTAGAGATAGTAAAATATTCTTGAAAGTCAAGAAATTCACATGTCTTCTTTAAATAACATTTCATAATGTTTGACTTTTTTTAAAATAGTGGTTTTTTTATGGCTTTCAAAAATTTATTCTGCCTTAAATTATCATATATGTTTTAGAAGGTTACGGTTTTCTCTTAGAACAACATACCCCTAATATTAAAGTCTGTTAATCAAAATCTTGTTTTCAGTTTTTACCTTTTCATTTTTATGTAGTTTTAATGATTGTGCATGTTATTTTGTGGTTTATTTATTTATTTATTTTTCTGTTTAGCATTGTAATATAAATTTTCTTTAGGTTTTTGGTTAACCATTCAACTGTTGGGATTTGGGTGTCCACATCTTTATTATTATAGTTAGTGGCACACTAAACATCTTTATACTAATAGCTTTTGGCTTTAGTCTAATTATTGCCTTAGAGAAAGTTCCCAGGAGTGGTTTTACTGGGTCAAAGGGCTTCAAGGTTTTTATGGCTCTTGCTAGCTGTGCCATATTACTCTTGAGAAGACTTGTGTTAGTTTCCATTGCCAGGAAGGTGGCTCTTCTATAGAATGGTTTCTTTGTCAGACACTGTGGGGGATTTTCAAGGGAAAAGTTGCATTTACTGTCAAGTGAATACATTATTAAGTACTTTTGTTAGCTACCTGATTATTTATACTTGAGTTTGAATTTGGTTTCTCTGAGGACTTAATGAAATAATATAAGGGAAGATGCTTTGAAAACAGTAACTGTTAACACTAATGAGGATACATGGTTTAACTATTGTGCTCATACTTCTCTAAGTAGAGGAATGAAAGTCCTGAGAAACTTGTTCTGAAGCTTTTGTTGTTGTTATCTCCCTCATTCATCTAAAAGTATTTTTTATTAGCTGTTAGCCTTGTGACCAAGTCGCTTTTGTTGACATTTATATAAGTTCATGGCACTGTTGGGAATTATCACTGGCTAACCTATATCTCTTCCTCTCCCACAATCCCTTTCCTATTTAAAAAAATAATGGGTTTACCCATTCTGTTACCCATTCCTAAACCTTGATAATACAATATTAGAATATCTTTGGATACAGGATTAAATGTGAGTAAAAACTTACTTTAGTCATTTTCAGCTTTGTATTTTCACTGCTTCTTTCTTTTAAGGCATTGCAACTTCGAAATTATGCTGCAATTTAGTATAAGTTTTCATTTAAGAATCTGTGAGACATTCGTCTCTTTAAATATATTCTAGAAGAGCCTAAAACATCGACACCATTGAACATAGAAATTTATTGAAAATCCATGTACAGGCAGTTACAGGTGTTTGGGATATACCAATGAATAAAACAAAAAGATAGATGCTCTCCTCGTGTTTCCATTCTAACATGATGAGTCAGACATTAATTGAGACATTAAATTAGCAAACTATGTATGATATTAGGTAAGAGCTGTGGGTTTAGGGGAGAGCAGATTAAGGATATAATATGAGAGTGTGAGGGAAGGGAGTGGGTTGCACTTTTAAGTGGACTAGGCAGGCTTCTTTGAGGAGGTAACTCTTAGAGCAGAGTTTTGATGATGAGGTAGTTAGCCATTTGCTTTAACTCTAGACTAGTCAGTCATATGGTCCCATTTGTAGCTTAGAAGATTTAAACTGTATCATCCTTTGTTAATTTATTCTTTTATGTGGGTATTGATAATAACCACATTTGCAGTTGGACCAGAAAAGTTAATTGACAATCGAAGTCATCAGAGGTAAGCTGTAGATGGCTATTAAAAGCTGTACATTTTTGTTTTTCTAATGGACATATATATTTTAATCTAATTGACTTAATTTTCATCCTAAGTACCTAGAGAAAATAGACTTTTTTTGGATTGGGCAAAAACCTGTATCAGATCTTTGTCAGAAAAAGTAATCCTATAGTTGCTTAAAGATTTTGCATTTTGAAAAGTCAAAACATCAATGGTGTCAGTTATGGTGTTCCTTTTTTGGTTAAATGTTAAGTTTGTATTTTCCGTGTCTAATTAGACAGTTAAAATTTTGCAGATTTTACACGAGGGATGTTAACTCCTATCATAGCTATTTAATAGCCATATGTTTCGACTTAAAGGAGGATCTAATTTTTTTTTATTGTTCTGTGTAGCTACAGCTGTGTTAGAATTTATTTTCACTGTGGCAAAGTGTGTTTTTATACCTTGAAAGGGTATTTAAGTCTCTATAAGATTTTTTTCCTGGAGTTGTAGTTTTCCGTTTTGGATAGATAGTGATAGCGTTTTGATAGGTAAAGATTTGAGCCTGAACAGAACCCTGTTTTTGTAGCTATTTCAAATGATTGTAGTAACTTCAGCTGCAATATAGTTGATTAACAGGCATGCCTGCTACTGTATCTTTTTAAGTGAAAGTACTTGTTTTTGTTTTTGTTTTTTTTTTGTTTTTGAAGCACATCTGGTTCATTTATGACTGTTACCATACCGTGATTTTAAGAGGTCAGTACAGTGGTCTTTTTCATATTTTAGCAAGAATGTTACTAAAATAAAAGTAGGATGCTCTTTCCTCTTGAGTCTTTTTTGCCTGCTTAGATGTTAGACTTCAAAAATAGGGATGTTTTTATCAGAAGATTGACTTTATCAGTGACTGTGAAGCTGGTATCAAGCCTTTGAAAAGTTGTAGCATTCAAATCTAGAATCTGTAATGTAGGCACCTTTGAATGTGAGACCTTTACTAGCATTACTTAGGCTAGGTTGAGCTTCATTTTAATGTGTTTTTTGATATCCTTAAAGTATATTTTTCTACTCAAAAAGAATTTCTTCTGCTTTTGAAGATAAATGTTCTATGTAGAATAGTAGTAGTCTCCATTGAGGTGCTTGCCAAACAAAGCAGATTTGCAGTTTTGTAGGAGTGGTGTCATAAACCGCTTTCCTGTTATTTAAAACACCAATTAATTCAAGAGATTTTTATGTCATATATATATGTATATATATATAAGATTTCAGGCTTTGCGACTTGAAGATATGTATAGAACATGGTTGTGGATCTTCAGCAGATCTTAAGCTGCCTGTAGTATAATGGAGAGAAGAGATGTACTTGAACCAGTGTCCAGAACAGATTTCTTCTCTCTCTCTCTTTTTTTGGATCTTCTTATCTTTTTGAGTATAGTTGACACGTAATGTTACATTAATTTGAGGTGTAGAACTTGGTGATTGGATAAATCTATGCTTTATGCCATGTTTACCACAAGTACAGCTATCATCTGTCCTATTACATCACTATTAAAATATCATTGACTATATTTCTTACGCTCTTTTTACTCCAGTGACTGACTTTATCTCCTTCTCCCCTTCACCCATTTTGCTCCCCCACCCTCTGCAACCATCAGTTCTCAGTATTTATAGTTCTTATTCTGCTTTTTGTTTATTCTTTTTTTTTTTTTTTAAGATTTCATGTAAGGGGTGGAATCATATGGTATTTGTCTTTCTCGGTCTGACTTATTTTCACTTAGCATAATACCTTCTAAGTCCATCCATGTTGACTCAACAGAACAGATTTATTCTTGAAATTAATAGAGAGGGTTCCTGGGTGGTTCAGTCAGTTAAGTGTCTGCCTTCATCCTGGGATGGAGCCCAAGCCCCCAATGTCAGGCTCCCTGCTCAGCGGGCAGTCTGCTTCTCCCTCTGCCCCTCCCGCTGCTTGTGCACCTGTGCTCTCTCTTGTGCATGTGCAAAAATAAATTTTTTAAAATAAAAAAAATTTAATAAATAGTCTTTGTACAGGTACTGCCTTATCTATATATGAAAGTTCTGTCTCATAATTTGAAAAACAGTAAGATTTAAATACTCATTGTAGAAAAGAGTACAGAGAATCAGAAAAACAAAGCCAAACTCCTTTAAAATCTCCCACAATCTTTCCTTTGACATAATATTGTTGGAAGTTTGGAGCTCATCTTTTCAGACTCTTTGTGAACATATGTAGAATAAACAAAATGGAATCATATGGTACATACTGTTGCAGCTTCAAGAGTATATATTGTCTGTCTTTTAAAATATTTTCCTCCTAAAACTAGAATTTTATTTATTTATTTTTTAAAAGATTTTTATTTATTTATTTATTTGACAGATCACAAGTAGGCAGAGAGGCAAGCAGAGAGAGCGAGGAGGAAGCAGGCTCCCCGCCGAGCAGAGAGCCCGATGTAGGACTTGATCCCAGGACCCTGAGATCACGACCCCAGCCGAAGGCAGAGGCTTTAACCCACTGAGCCACCCAGGCGCCCCTAAAACTAGAATTTTAGAGCAGGAAGAAATAACAAAATCTTAAAATAGAAGGGAAGACCCCTAAGCTTTGAGGAGTTGGGGGACTTGACCAAAACAACTTATTTGTAGAATTTTATTATATTCTTCTCTTTAAATAAATTCAGACATAGACCTAAATAAAGTTATGGTGTGTATTTTAATTTTAATTATATATTTGTTTATTTGAGAGAGAGAATGAGAGAGAGAGCGCATGAGAGGAGACCAGTCAAAGGGAGAAACCGACTCCCTGCTGAGCAGGGAGCCTGATGTGGGACTGGATCCTGGGACTCCAGGATCATGACCTGAGCCAACAGCAGTTGCCCAACCAACTGAGCCACCCAGGCGCCCTATCCTGTGTATTTTAAAGAATAGGACAATCACAGACAGTTGACCTTCAGGGTATCTTTTTGTAACCTTGAAGTTTGGCTCAGTGAAATAGGAGGTCTAGTTTTTTATCTTTTTGGAAGATACATGCAATTTTGTACATATGTGGCATGAAATCTACTTAAATGTTAAGTCCTTGGTTTTATTATTATTATTATTTTAAAAAAATATTTTATTTATTTATTTGACAAGAAGAGCACAAGCAGGCAGAGAGGCAGGTAGACAGAAAGGTGGAAGCAGGCTCCCTGCTGAGCAGAGAGCTCAAGATGCAGGGCTTGATCCCAGGACCCTGAGATCATGACCTGAGCCACCCAGGTGCTCCCCTTGGTTTTATTATTTTTAATAGTTTAGTATTGTTATGAATCTGTGGTTGCTTATAAAAATTTGCCACAACTGGGCACCTGGGTGGCTCAACTGGTTAAGTGACTACCTTCGGTTTAGGTCATGTCATGATCCTGGGGTCCTGGGATTGAGTCCCACATCAGCCTACCCTTGCTCTGCAGGGAGCCTGTTTCTCTCTCTGCCTGCCACTCCCCCTTCTTGTGCTTTCTCTGTCAAATGGATGAATGGAATCTTTAAAAAAAGAAAAAAAAAGAAGTGAAAATTTGCCACAACTATTAGCCTTAGATTTTATTTGCTGAAAATTGTTTGTAGTTGTCATGTGAAAATTGGAAATTCCTTTTAATTTAAAAATACTCTGGTGTAGATTGCTTATATTATGAGCCTTGAAGTGTCTATAAAATAGCAATTTTATGCCATGATTAATAGCTAACTGCATTTTGGAAACTGGATAAAATGGCATTCTATAATGGCTTTGTAAATCCTATCACTTTGTGGTATGAAACTTGTCTGTGATGTAATTATAAATGAATGTAGCTGATTTTTAGTAAGCATATAAGAACTGTAGAGTGTCGTACTTGACAGTTTTGTCAGTGGTCAAATATTTTTTTTTTTAAAGATTTTATTTATTTATTTGACAGACAGATCACAAGTAGGCAGAGAGGCAGGCAGAGAGAGAGGGAGGGAAGCAGGCTCCCTGCTGAGCAGAGAGCCTGATGTGGGACTCGATCCCAGGACCCTGGGATCATGACCTGAGCCGAAAGCAGAGGCTTTAACCCACTGAGCCACTCAGGCGCCCCAGTGGTCAAATATTTTTGATTGCCACTTTATGTTCTTACTGGTTTTATGAATTATTAAATAATATTCTTAATAGTAATCTTGTAAATAGGCAAAATTAATCTTGATTATAGTTTTAATTTAAAAAGAAGGGAAAGGTTAGTTTTGAACCAAATTGTGCATTTTTCCTTTGGGGCTCAAAATCATTTTTTTTCCCCAAAAATCGTTTTTGTGGACAGTGTGTAGTTACCTATTTTCATTCCTGAAACACACTTGAAATTAGGTAAAGACCTATGGTTTTTACATTGAAGATTGTGTAGATTACAGAAAGGGGAGCTCTTCAGGGCCTCTTTCAGAGTTTTATTTGCTTTTACTTTACACATGATTTTACATAGCTTACATTTTTGATTTACAGATTGCCAGCAATAGAGAAATAAAACTTATTTACTTGTTTTAAAGAGTTTATTTGAGAGACAGGGGAGGGACAGACAGATTCTGTGAGTGGGGAACCTGACACAGGGCTTATTCTCACGACCCTGAGATTGTGACCTGAGCTGAAATCAAGTCAGACACTTAACTGACTGAGCCACCCAGGTGCCCCAGAAAGGGGCACATTTAGAGGCGAACATATTGACAGCAATGAGAAATACTAATTGTGTGACAAAAAGTGAAAAGATTGGAAAACTAAAAAACAGACAAAAGAACTCAAAGTATACCATTTGACTCTAAGGTTATAGCTGTATGCCTTCTATAGGCATTCAGCCTGAGGCATTATTATTTTATAGCACAATATAGTTGTTGATGGGCTTATAATAGTGACTCAACACAAAGGTAAATTGTTTTTCATATTTTTCAAAGAAGTATTTTTCGAGCTGTACATCAGGACCCCCTAATAAATTGTAAAAATCTCATTAGTGAGTCGTGACAAGCATTTTTAGAAAAATGAAAAAGAATAGAAGATACTAGAATGCATTGTATTCTTAGAGGTAAGAATGGTTTTAAAGAACTGTTTGACTTAATGTATGTGTACTGTGTTGTGATATAAACTGTAATATTTTAGAGCACTGAGATGTAGTAAAAGGACTGAGGAAGGGTTTTATAGTTAAGTCTCTGCTAGGGTTGCCAGATTTAGCAAGTAAAAATATAGGATGCCCAGCTGAACTTGAATTTCTGATCAACAGTGACTGATACTAAAGTATAAATGTGTCCCAAATTGCATGGAACAAAACTATTCATTTATATGAAATTCAGATTTAATGGGGCATCCTTTATTTTATCTGGTAACCCCAGTCTAGGCTAGAATCAAGGTTCACCCCTTGGTAACTAAAATTTAAGAGCAGTGAGGGCAGAAACAGTCTTTCTGTTCAAACAGTCTTTGGCCCTTAGAAGTGGTGAGCTGTTTGAATAATTGTGGCAGGTCACTCATACTTAGTCTCAGTTTTTTTATTAAAAACTTTCTATTTATGACACTTACTAAAAGGAGAAGGGGGCACCTGGGTGCCTCAGTTGGTTGGGTGTTCAGCTCTTGGTTTGAGCTCAGGTTATGCTCTCAGGGTTTTGGGATCAAGTCCCAGGTACCCCTGCTACCCCTATAGGCACTGGGGCTCCATGCTCAGCCTGCTTGAGATTCTCTCTCTCCGCTCCGCAGGGAGCCTGATGTGGGGCTCGATCCCAGGACCCTGGGATCATGACCCGAGCCGAAGGCAGAGGCTTTAACCCACTGAGCCACCCAGGTGCCCCGATACTGGGTTTTTATTACATTTCTTTCTTGGTACATGGAAAGCATTCAGTATTTTAGGATCATACAGATTTGGAGCTGGAAACTGGCTCAGGTGGATTTTTAGTTCTTAATTTTCTTTACGGGTGAGGAAATGAAGGCCACAGAGCTTATTTGCCAGGAATCTTGTTCCCTTTTCTTTCTAGGATAACATTTTTAAAAATTTATTTAAAGTCCAGTTAGTTAACCTACAGTGTAATACTAGTTTCAGGTGCATGATATAGTGATACAAATACACAGTTTTTTAAGAATATTTTATTTATTAGAGTGAGAGAGCGAGCACGTGCTCATGGAGTGGGGAAGCAGAGGAAGAAGGGGAAGCAGGCTTCCCACTGCCGATCAGGGAGCCTGATGCAGGACTCCATCCCAGGATCCCAGGATCAGGACCTGAGCTGAAGACAGACAGTTAAACAACTGGGCACTCAGGTACCCCTAATATAACATATTTCTTAAGACTTCTTTTTAAAATTTGGTGTTTATTCAGTAATCTAAGAAAAGATTCACCTATCCAAAAAAAAAACAAAAACACCCACAAAACATTTCTGAAGTTTTCCGAGTTAGCAAAGGCTCTACTCTACTTTTGCTCTCGTTTTGTCATGTTTCAAGTGAAAGTGTGTCTCCTTTTTAAAAAAATTTGAGAGGGAGCGCTTGAGAAGTGGAAGGAGTAGAGGGAGAGAGAGAACCCCAAGCAGATTCTGTGCAGAGCCTGACCTGACTTGGGCTTGATCCCAGGACCCCAAAAGCATGACCTGAGCTGAAACCAAGAGTTGGATGCTTAACTGACTGAGCCAGCCATGTGCACTCTTTAGTTCTCAATAAATGAATTTCCTTTATTGTTTCTGCCAGGGATTCTTTTCCTTCCTTCTGTGACTATCCACTTCTCATACTCATTCTACATAGCAAGTAGGTTTACCTGGTTTTACGCCAATTCTGATTGGAATGTTATGTAGAGGATTTTTTTTTAATGCTTTATTTATTAGAGAGTGATTGAGAGAATGAGTGGGAGGCGGGATAGAAGGAGAAAGCAGACTCCTGCTTGAGCAGGAAGGACTCGATCCCAGGACCCTGGGATTTTGACATGAGCTTCTGCTTTAGCTCATGTCAGCCACCCAGGCGCCCTATGCAGAGGATTCTGAGATTTCTTTTGGCCTTAGGGAAGAAATGTGGATAGAAGTGGTGAGGGGAGTCTTTATATCATGGGCACCAGACGTTATCTGTTGCCTGGAGCCTACCAGGCTTCCCAGTTGGTCTCTTCATGTCCAGATACTTCTTCCATACTCCATAGCCATAAGAATCTCCCCCAAACATCGTTCACTTACCCACTTACTACTGAGAAACTTTCAGCGGCTCTCATTACTAGCTGAATCGAATCCAGACTCTTTGGCCCTTCAAGTCCCTCTGCAGACTGCACACTGTATTTATTCTCCAGCATAAATCAAATTATGCCAGTGTAGTCCTCTCATCCTCTTCAGCATAGGTCTTTAATGGCTTAGCCCAGATCTTCTCTCATAGTGTCTTACCATATTTACCTTTGGAAAATGTGGTTTCTCCTGTGCTGCTAAAGCTTTTGGCAGGTATCATTCCCGTGGTATTGAATGCATAGTGCCTTACATTTAAGTGCAGCAGCTTCTCCCCTTACAAACTCTCTTTAGAATGAAATCAGATGGTAGCATAGCTATTGCCCAGAACAAAAGTGGGTTAAGTCTACCAACAGATGGGGGGGTATTTTTTGGAGGCGGAGGTTATTTATGACTGTGGTCATTGCATAGTCAGCCATCCCTGATGTTTTAAAATTCTCTGTGTTTATACTTACCGTTCTTAAAGCTGTCATTTTCAACAAGTGTAGCAGCAGTATTGACAGTGCCAGTCAGAATAAAACATTTAATTATGGTAGAAATGAGAGATTGGGACACCTGGGCTGGCTCAGTCAACAGAGTGTGTGACTCTTGATGTCACTGTGGTTCAAGCCCTGCATTTGGTGTAGAGATTACTTAAATAAGTAAATTTAAGGTAGTGAGAGATTTAAAAAAAATTAGTAGGAAAATGATGGCTGGGGACAGGATGAATTATTCTGAAGGACAGAGAACGAAAAGTGCCATGGTTTAGTCAGTAATGATCAGCCAAAAATAAAGATAATTAATGGATGAAATGGGAAAACTTGGAAGTTTGCAGCTAACCATGCTGATTTGGGAGAAGGCTAAAGTACTAGTTAAAGTGCTGCTGAAGCTTGTGTCAGGACTTGCAGATAGTGCTCCAGGTTTGCGGTCATTGAGTACAGGGTCTCAGGTGGCTCCCGTGACACTAAGAAGGTTTCTTAGAAAAGGTTGGGGCGCCTGGGTGGCTCAGTGGGTTAAGCCGCTGCCTTCGGCTCTGGTCATGATCTCAGGGGCCTTGGGTCAAGCCCCACATAGGGCTCTCTGCTCAGCAGGGAGCCTGCTTACACCCCCCCCCCCACCTGCCTCTGCCTACTTGTGATCTCTTTCTCTCTGTGTCAAATAAATAACCAATCAATCTTGGGGGAAAAAGAAGAAGAAAATATTGTCTTTTGGGAAAAGACGCCCAATAGAATGTTCATATATTGGGTCTGTAAGCTTCAAAACCTCCTCCTGTCCAAACATGTGGGTGATACACAAGAGATTTTAAAAATGTGTTGCTTAGTATACTGTGGTTTAGCTCAGGTCGTTAGATAGTTATTCCTTATTGTGGTAGGTTGCATTTTAATTAGCTATATTAAAATATGATATACGTAAAGTTCACCCTTTTTAGTGTATAGCTCTTGAGTTTTCACAAACAGAGCCGTGGAGTCACCACCACAATTAGAGTGTCACTTGAAAGTTTCCTTGTGCCTCTTACCCATCAGTCTCCATTGTCTAATCCTGGCAATTATGCTCTTTTTCCTGTTGTCACAGTTTTGACTTTTCTGGAATGTCATTTAAATGGAATCGCACAGTATACAGCCTTTGGTGATTAGCTTCTCTCATGTAGAATAATGGGTTGAAATTCATTTGTGTCACTGCATGTAATAGTAGTTTCTTCCCCACAGTGTGTTCATCGAGTATTGGACAGTTGTTAGCAGTTCTGGCTATTATGAATGAAGCTGCTATAAGTATTTGTGTATAGGTTTTGTGTGGTCATGACGATTTCATTTCTCTTGGGTAAGTACATAGAAATGGGATTGCTGAGTTGTATGACAAGTGTTTATTTAGTTTTAAAAGTAATTGCCAAACTGTTAGTCCTGTCCTATTTTGTATTCCCCTCAGCAGTGTATGAGATTTTTTAATTGCTCTAATTCCTTGGGAACACTTGGTATGTTAATCTTTAATTTCAGCCAGTCTAGTGGTATTTCATTGTGGTTTGAATTTACATTTCTTTATTGCCTAATGATATTGAACTTCCTTTCACATGCTTGTTTGCCATTTATATATCATCTTTGGTGAAAACTATTTGGGCTCTAACTTGTTTGGAAGTAAAAGAGCTACTGAATTTGTATTGCCTTCTAGGTTTAGAGCATCTTTTTTTTTTTTTTTTTTTTAAAGATTTTATTTATTTATTTGACAGATCACAAGTAGGCAGAGAGGCAGGCAGAGAGAGAGGGGGAAGCAAGCTCCCTGCTGAGCAGAGAGCTCCACTCAGGGCTCGATCCCAGGACCCTGAGACCATGACCCGAGCTGAAGGCAGAAGTTTAACCCACTGAGCCACCCAGGCGCCCCTAGGTTTAGAGCATCTTGAGGATAGGGACAAGCGCGTTGTACAACTTAGCATACTTAATAAGTGGTAAATTCCTTATTGACTGTATGAGCCTGGGTTTCATTGTTAAGCAGATGAATTTACTGTCAAGGAATAGCTGTCAAAAAAATAAAAAAAGGATAGCTGTCATCTCAAAAGGAACATGCTATTTATTTTATAGGCATACCTTAATTAAAACTATTCTTTAAAATTTCTCGTTTTCTAGGCCCTGGGGATACTGTAGTAATCAATCCAGATGAGGTCTCTTCCATCCTGGAGCTTACCTTCTAGTTGGGGGGAGACAAGGCAGAAAGTTCTAACTGCCTCCTCATGATATGTTTGAGTTGCTAATGCTTGCCTCTTGGAAGGAAGTCTCTTAGATAAGGGGAAGAAAACATGCTGCTTTCATCAGAATATAGGCCCTCTTATGAGTGGTCCAGTATTTTTTTAATAGCTAATATTTTTTAATTTAAATTTTATTTTTTTAAAGGTTTCATTTATTTATTTGACTGAGTGCAAGAGCACGAGTTGGGTGAGGGGTAGAGGGAGAAAAGCAGACTCCCTGAGAGCACCAAGCCACTCAGGCGCCCCTAATATGTATTTTTTTTAATTAAGTAAGCTCTGTGTCCACTGTGGAGCTTGATCTCAAAACCCTGAGATCAAGAGCCCAGGCTCTGTGGACTGAGCCAGCCAGGGGCCCTGAGTAGTCTAGTATGTTGCTAATGTTTTACTCCTAATGCTTTAGGGGCAGCCACTGGCTAGTCACAGAAATCAGTAGGTTTGAGAATCCTTGTGGTCTAAGCTTGTGAAAGCTGAGTAAGGTTATAATTGAAAGGGAGGGGGGAAAAATTACTGAGTGGATCCCACCTTGAGCTTCTTTTCTGCTTGGGCATATACACTTAATGTAAATACATACATGTATACATACATGTATTTTTTTCTTACTTGGTTATCACACAATCCTATTAGATAATCTGTTGCCCTGTCCCATTTTACCTGTGAAGAAGGTGAGGCCCAGAGAAGCTAAGTACCTGTTTAAATTTACTGTGCTAGAAAGTGGCAAAACTGGAATGATTTAATATTGTTGTATTAGGATCTCTGAAAAGGTCTGCAAGTGAGATGAGAAGAAAACTGGTGATGGATTTTTTTTTTTGTTTAAAGATTTTATTTATTTATTTGACAGAGACAGACAGAGGGGGAGCACAAACAGCGGGAATGGGAGAGGGAGAAGCAGGCTTCCCGCTGAGCAGGGAGCCTGATGATCCCAGGACCCTGACTTGAGCGGAAGGCAGACACTTAAAGACTGAGCCACCCAAGCACCCTGGATTTTTTTTTTTTTTTTAAGATTTTATTTACTTAACAGAGTGAGGACAAGCATGGGGAATAGGGAGAGAGAGAAGCAGGCTCTCTGCTGATCAGGGAGCCCCACATAGGGCTCCATACCAGAACCCTGGGATCAAGACCTGAGGTGAAGTCAGATGCCTAACTGAGCCACCCAGAAGGCCCTGGTCATGGATTTAAGGAAAATTACAATTAGCTTCTTATTTTAATTGACCGGGAATTTGCTTTACCTGGTGAAGAAATGTACTTCAGAGGCTCCTTAGGATGAACAATGGAGAAGAAAGTGAGGAATTTGCATTTGTGATGGATACAGAATTTAGTTGTTTATAGTCTGCAAATGTTATAGGAAGTCTGCATATTTTTAACCCAGTCTGAAAGGTTAGAGAATAAGAACCCCTGTTGACAAAAACTTTTTTCCTATATAAAATGTGTTAGGAAAAAGCTAGCATTTCTGAGTTGAGTGGTAGTAGTAGTAGTAGCAGCAGCCATTTTTCTGAAAAAAGTTTAGGTATCTGTGATGTGAAAACAGTTTATGAAGAACTTTCTGTTTATATAATGATAGTTACCATTTATCGTGGACCTGTTAGTTTTCAGGAACCGTGCCGGGTGCATTACTTCTTCTTCTTTTTTTTTTAAGATCGTATTTATTTACTTGAAAGAGAAAGAGAGAGAGAGAGAGAGCATCAGAAGAGGGAGGGTCAGAGGGAGAAGCAGACTCCCTGCCAAGCAGGGAGCCCGATGCGGGGCTTGATCCCAGGACTCTAGGATCATGACCTGAGTCAAAGGCAGTCGCTTAACCAACTGAGCCACCCAGGTGCCCGTCTGTATCCTTTACTCCTTAGAACAGGTCAGCCTGTCAGGTTGGTAGTGCCATATCCATTTTACAGATGAGGAAGTGGTAGGTAGTTCAGGGAAATTAAGGAACTTGCCCAAGGTCAAAGAGCTAGGAAGAGATGAAGCTGAGATTCTAAGCCTGTGAGACTTAAGCACTTTTGCATTTATTTATCTATCTATCTGTTTATTTATTTTAACAGGAAAACCAAATTTAATTTTGTGGGTACAGAAGTCCCACAAAAATATGAGACTCAGGGGTGCCTGGGTGGCTCAGTGGCTAAAGCCTCTGCCTTTGGCTCAGGTCATGATCTCAGGGTCCTGGGATCGAGTCCCACATCGGGCTCTCTGCTCAGCAGGGAGCCTGCCTCCTCCTCCTATCTCTCTCTGCCTGCCTCTCTGCCTACTTGTGATCTGTCAAATAAATTAAAAAAAAAAAAAAAAAAAAAAAGAGAGACTCAGAGGCAGTCAGGCAATGGAGGCTCACATGCCATCCTGAGCTGAGGAAAGAGATGGGGCTGGGGCTTCAAAGGGAAGGAGGGCAACTTGCAGGAAGATGAAAAGAGCAGATGTTTCCTAGGCAGATGTTGGCCCTGCCATGTGGATAAGTCTTTCAGATTAAAAAATAAAAAAAAACAAACAAAAAAACCCTCTGGTAATAACTCTCTTTCTGGGCCAGGCTCCCCATCTAAATTTCTTTTGGGCAATTTCTTTTAGCCATCCTCAGTCAGTTTTTCTTGAGTCTACCGAGACTTGATTGCCTTCAAGTTAAAATAATCTACATGCCAAAGTGGCATATTCTGTTCCCTTCAGTCTCATCTTTGAAACTTTCCATAGTTTGTAAGTTGAGTTGGTAAATCGCCCTATCTCACTGGACAAGTCTCTTAGTCCAGAGAGTAGGCCAGTTCAGTTAAACACTTGTGTCTCAATTTAGGAGGCAGAAATGCAGGTGGACTTCCAAAGTTAGGTCTGTGGTGCAAGCAATTAGATATTTAATAAGAAGCATTTCTATGGAAACAAAAGGAAAACAATAGTTAATGCCTGGAGAAGATTATACTCCTAGTTTCTGAGTTCTGAAGGCAGCCAGTCGAGAAGATTTTTAGATATCTGGCTCCAAACCTCTTCAGAAGGAATGAGAAAGGACAGCAGTAACCTGACAGATTTTTCTGGTTGGCAGTTCGAATGTCTCTGGTGACCCTTCTGTGGCGCAGAGGCATTAAGATTGTCTGTACATGAGCTATTGTGGTGATTTCTTTGAAGTTTATATCAAGTTGTCCAGCTCTAGCTTGTTTGCCTGGCTTCTGCGGCGTTCTCAGCTGCAGCTGCCCTGGAGGAAGCTGTGTCCATCCAGCAAAGGTCCCTTTGCAGGTCACCAAACTGTCAGGGGGCGCAGGGTGGGGGAGGGAGAAATTTTCCTTCTTTCTTTCTAGGTTCTTTGGTTGCTCTAATACGCTATGGTCATTTGCTCAGGGTCAGGCATCCTCGGTGAACTCTTGGCTCCATGAAAGCAGGGATGGGTGGTTTTGTCCGCCATTGTACCTCCTGCCACCAGCACTGTTCTGCGTCAGTGTTCTCACTCCTTTCCCAAACACACATTCCCAATTGGAGGTAGCAAGTTGCAAACTACTGTAGTAATTTGCGGAGATGTCGGTCTTTTCTTTCTTTCTTTCTTTTTTTTTTTTTTTTAAGATTTATTTATTTGACAGAGATCAGAAGTAGGCAGAGAGGCAGGCAGAGGGCGGGGGAAGCAGGCTCCCTGCTGAGCAGAGAGGCCAATGGGGGGGCTCGATCCCAGGACCCCGAGATCATGACCTGAGCCGAAGGCAGACGCTTTAACCCACTGACCACCCACGCGCCCCTGTCTTTTTTCTTTTTCTCTATTGCATTCCAAAACTTTGTAAAGAGCTACTTGGTGAGCTCCTGTGCTGAGGCGCGTGGACCGAGGAAACAATTTGTGGAGAGAAGGCCTCGGGCTTTCCTGGCGGCCACTCGCTCCCGCCGTGCCCAGCCGCATCATCGGGGCACGTGAGGGAAAGTAGAGGCGCCCAGCCCTCCCCGCAGAGGCCATGAGCGCGCTTTCACTTTTAATAACTGCTCCGCTGCTTCTAGTGCAGCTCTCTGACAAAACTGATAAAAATCCATGGAAACAATTCAGTCATTATTGTTAGCCATAAAATAGCTTCAGTTATCCATGCCTTAGTCCTGGCAGTTACGTTTATTTATAAATGAATCTGGATCTAAAAGTTCATGACTTTTATTTTAAAATCTGAAAACAGTATTTTAAATGGTGGTTAGTTTTCAACACCTGCCTATTTTGTCAGATTGTCAGTTGTAACCCATAATTAATTTGAACTAAGTATTGTATATATCATGGGTTGAGAAGGCGTTTGTGGTTTGAACTAAGAACCCAAACACCACTTACGATATTTCTATAGGAAAATTAGTGTAGAACCCACTTCTCCACTCTCCCTGTCTTAGTCACGTTAGAGGCTGCATAGCCCTGGGGCTAGGACACACTAAATAAGACTTAGCACACATTAGTCTTCCAGAGAGAAAGGATTAATAGTTGAGGAAATGATTGCGGACTTAAGGGAAATTACTGCTGCAGTTACGTGTATGGGCCAGACCATCATTTTAGGTGATCATACATTTTATTCTTAATTACTGCAACACATTAATTTTGTCCACCAGATTAACCTGGCCTACCTTTTGCTGTTAGACTTAAACTCTACTTTTGTTCAGAAATCACCCTGTTCCCAAGCCCAAGGTCCTCCTCACCTTTCCATGATCTAACCTAGGGATTGGCAGGCTTTTTCAGTGACGAGCCAGATGACTTGGGCTTTGCATGCCACATACAGTCTTTTTTGTGTATATATTAAATCCTGGGACATATAAAAACAGAGCATTTGATGACCCTTTATAAAACCCCATTTTATCTTTTTGGTCCTATTTTCCATCAGCTCTTCAAAACATGACCCATTTAAATCACTATGGTCTCCTTTCTCATCACCTCTGTAGGTACCAGGCTCAGCCTTCATTCCCTTCTTGCTCTTCCATCATTTTTCTGTGTTTCCATGTCCTTATATTTATCCTCATCCTCATCCTTAGATCCCTTAGATCTAGCCTAAATCTTCCATTGAAACAAATTCTCATTTTTCTTTTTATTAACTCCCGTAGAACTTAGCTCGTCCCATATGTTAGTGTTTGAGAACATTTCCATATTTCTCTATAGTAGTTTGCTATGAAATACAAGAATAAAGATTGACATTTTCCCTCAAACTGTTTTATGGAAAATGCCTAAAATTACTTTTCTTTTCACAGATCAGTGTTCCTTCTATTTGGCATCCTATTCCCTTCCCACAAATCTGAATTTTAAAATTGGAAGCTTGCATTTCAGATCATCATGACTCATCTTCTTTATTTTACACAGGAGCAGGCACTTTAAATGACTTGTCCGAAGTCATACAACAATTCGTTTAGCACCCTAGCTCCTTTCTTTGTGACGTAAGGCCGGCTATTTCATTTGTGCTTGGGTTTCTTCGTCTGTGAAATGGGGATGATGAGTATGAAATGAATTGTGCCTGTAAAGTGTTTAAATCAATGCCTGGGTATGTAGTAAGTGCTCAGTAACTTTTAGCTGTTAATTAGCATTTTTGGAAATTGGTAGAAACTACATGAGGAAGTTAAGGCTGGGAAGTGCTTATTGGTACTGGATGAGTGTATGCAGTTTAGCCTTTTGTTGAGCTTGTATGTATACTGTTCATTACTTCAGTAAAAGTTTTTTTTTTAAAAGATTTATTTATTTATTTATTTGACACAGAGGGAGAGAGAGAGGCAGCGAGAGAGGGAACACAAGCAGGGGGAGTGGTAGAGGGAGAAGCAGGCTTCCCGCACAGCAGGGAGCCCGATGCGATGCAGAGCTCCATCCCAGGACTGTGGGATCGTACTTGAGCTGAAGGCAGATGCTTAAGGACTGAGCCACCCGGGCACCCCTTTTTGGTAAAAGTTTGAAGATGTGTCTGGGAGAATGATTCTTGAATCACTATACTGTATGCCTGAAACTAACTCTGTATGTTAACTAACTGGAATAAAATTAAAACCTTAAAAGATGAATGAAACATCTCTGCTTGCAGGTTTCTCAGTGTAGTAGGGAAGGCAGGCATTCAGATAGTGTAAGCTGGTAGCACTGAGGAGGGAGTGAGTGACTGCTGTGGGTGGGCGGTTAGGAAAAAAAAAACCTTGAAGAAAGCAGGAGAGTTGAGATGGATCTTGAGGAATGATGAGCACTTTTCAGTGAGGCCGTGGAAGAGAAGAGAAAGTTCCTGGCAAAGAAGTTTCTGCTAAAGCAGAAGATGCTATCAACATGGCATGTGTAGAAAGACGTGGTTCACAGTGTGGCAGAAGAAATGTAAGGGAGGCACTTACTGACAGCGGGGGGTCAGATTTGGAAGCCCCTATAGTTAGAGAAGGAATGAAGCGAGTTCGGAAATAAATACCAATGAGAATTTTTTAAATAGAAAATTTCAGCATATGTGGGGCACCTGGGTGGCTCAGTGGGTTAAAGCCTCTGCCTTCGGCTCAGGTCATGATCCTGGGGTCCTGGGATCGAGTCCCGCATCGGGCTCTCTGTTCCGCGGGGAGCCTGCTTCCTCCTCTCTCTCTGCCTGCCTCTCTGCCTACTTGTGATCTCTCTCTGTCAAATAAATAAATAAAATCTTTAAAAAAAAAAAAAGAATTTCAACATATGTAAAAGTAGAAGAGTTTAATGAGCCTTGTTTAGCTACCACTCAGCTTTAGCAGTGATGGCTCATCTTTTTTCACCTGTACTCCCTTCTTCTTCATTGTCACTTGTTGTCTTTTGAAGGGGATTAAAGTTGTTTTGAGTCCCCAGGAAAGATTAATGACCAATGGGTAAAACCATTGGGACAGAGACTTGAGTTTACCATATGGAAGCACTTTTGGTCAGAGGGGATGATGACTGCTTTGGAAGGTCAATAGGGCCTTGTGCGGAGGAAGCAAGCTCAGGGAGAGGACTGAAACTGTACTGTCCTGTATGGTGGCTGTTATCTGCATATGGCTATTTAAATTTACAGTTATGTTAATTAAAATTAAAATTCAGTCCTCAGTCACACTTCACCACTTACATACAGAGTTAGTTTCAGGCATACAGTATAGTGATTCAAGAATCATTCTCCCAGACACATCTTCAAACTTTTACCAAAAAGGGGTGCCCGGGTGGCTCAGTGAAGTAAGCCATATTTCAATTCCTTACCCATCATGTGTGCCCCTGGGCTACCATATTGGGCAGTACAATAGAACTTTTTTTTTTTTTAAGATTTTATTTATTTATGAAAAACAGGTAGCGAGAGAGGTAACACAAGCACAGGGGAGCTGGAGAGGGAGAAGCACTGAGCAGGGAGCCAGAATGGGGCTCGATCCCAGGATGCTGGGATCATGATCTGAGCCAAAGGCAGACGCTTAACAACTGAGCCACCCAGACACACACACACACACCCCTTTTTTAATCATTATAGAAAGTTCTGTTGGACAACACTGAACTTGAGCCCTGAAACTCCTTTTTATTGGAGTCTTGTGGAACTTTTGATGTGTCTAGGTTGTATCTAATTGTGTATGGCTTCATGTTATGGTCAAGCCTCTTATCCCTTCCTCTAAGTAAAACTTCCTTTGAAGAGATACTTCTTTTTAAAGATTTTATTTATTTGAGAGAGAGAGAGAGAACAGGCATGTGAGCAGTGGAGGGAGAGGAGGAAGCAGGGAGCCCAAAGTGGGGCTTGATGTGGGGCTTGATCCAAGGACCTTGGGATCATGACCTGAGCTGAAGGTAGACACTTAACCTGCTGAGCGACCCAGGTGCCCCAAAGAGATATTTTTGTACAGCTTTAGTTTGTTCTATAATATGAGGAAAATAATTGTATTAAGCCAACAATTATTAAGCATTTATTTAATGTACCAGGTGTTATTCTTAAGCCAGGCTGTCTATATGAATATCATTTAATTTTTTATAACCTTATGTGCAGATACTGGTTTTTGTTTTTGTTCTTTTTCAGAAGGTACTGTATTTATCACTATTTTACAGATCGTAGATTGAGACACAAACAGCTAAAGTTACGAGGTTAAGGTCACAGAGCTAGAAGTGATGGTAGGGTCAGATTTTTAATCCCAGCTGTTTGTAGAGAAGTTGAATTAGTTCTTACGGGATGGTAGTTTTTTTGAAATGTTGATTCTAGATGATTATGTAACTGGATTAATCTGACAGTTGTTTTGTGTGAATTTAGAGTTGCCAGTCCACCTTAGTTTGCTAAAAAGAAAAAAAAAAAACCCTAGCTTTACTCATCTTTTCAGTGAGGAAATAGTTGTTCAGTAAGTACTAGTTACAGAATTTCCCTTTCTAATAAAAAAACTGAAATGGGAAGAACAAAATGACTCACGTAAGTGAGTTAACTGTAAGAGCTGGAATTAGATTTCTAGGTTTTAGTTGTCCTTTCTCTTGACAACTGTAGTTACTCTGTACTATAAAAAGAAATTGAACTAGTTGATACTTGTCATAATTCACATAAACTGTTCTGTATACTTAATCAACAATTTAGAATACTTACTGTGTGCCAGGCTCTGTTTAGCTGTGGGCACACAGTGGTGAAGGAGACAGAAGTGTTTGCCCCCATGGGGTTTATATTCTGGGAGTGGGAGGTAGACCGAGAAATTAAATAGATGAACACATAATAGAATTTCAGATATTAAGTTCTATGATGCACTAAAGATTAGTTACTAATAAGTACTAAAACGGTGTTATACTATTGGGGAACTACGTTTGATAATATGGTCAGGGCAGGCCTTTCTGAGGAGGGGACATTTAAATTGAGATCTAAATAACAAGCAGGTAGCCATATGAATACCTGAGGAGAAGAGCATTATTACAGCTTCTACTGGAAAGGGGTTGGAGGTATGTAGTATTCTAAGTGTGTCAGAGAATATTAGTTACATCCAGACAACAGTTTCTGGTTCTAGAAATCTGGGTCAGTGAAGTATTTTGATTGCATTTACTCAGGCCTGTTGAAATAGTTGTAGAAACTAGCAAATGACATGTATAGCTACAGTGTTGAAAGATGGTAATGAAGTAGCAGAATTGTGAAAAGTGAAGAAATAAAAAGTTCCATAATTACATTGTGGATGGCAGTTCCAATGAATATTGCGTATTTCCTGGACCCCCGGAATTTTGAAATGATAAGGGAAGGAATTTTATTCTTGGCTAGATTTTTTAAATGTGTTTCAGTTACCAGGAGTGTTCTTGGGGGGCATCTGGCTGGCTCAGTCAGAGCATGCAACTCTTGATCTCAGGGTCATGTGTTCGAGCCCCATGTTGGGCATGGAGCCTACTTTAAAAAAAAAAAGGAGTGCTCTTGGGTTGTTTGTATGTTTTTATTTATTCAGGTGGTGAAGGAAACAGATAAAATATGCATATGAAAATATACATTCTAAACTTTCTGTCCTAGACATAACCTCTGAAGTGTAAGCTGCCTGAAGACAAGGCTGTATTCATCTTGCTGTTTCAATAAATATTTGTCAAATATAAAGTTAAAAAACAAACTAGTTTTTGAGTGTTTCCTGTGTGCCAGACTTTATTTTACACCTTTAATGAAGTTTAATTGACATAAAATAAGCCTATAACTCTGGTCCAAATGAGATTGTATATGCGCACACACGTTTATGTATGTACATTTTGAGTATTATTTGATCCTCAACAACCCTTTGACTTTTTTTTTTATAAAGATTTATTTGAGAGAGAGAGAGTACATGTGAATGGGGAGAAGGGGTAGAGGGAAAGAGAGAAATTTTTTTAAAGGATTTTATTTATTTGACAGAGAAAGAGCAAGTGTAAGCAGGGGGACAGGCAGAGGGGGAGAAAGAAGCAGGCTCCCCACCAAGCATGGAACGTGATGCAGGGCTTCATCCTCTCACCTTGAGATCATGACCTGAGCTGATAGCAAGGGTCAGATGCTCAACCAACCGAGCTACCCAGGCACCCCCAACCTTATGACTTTTCTTACTAACGTTTTACAGATAAGAAAATTGGGGACCAGAGTGGTTAAATAACCATTCTGGGGTTCCTGTAAGTGGCTGGCCTAGGATTTGAAACTGAGCTGTCTAAAAAGCAGTAGAGTAGAACTTTGGGTTTTGATATGGTTGCCCTCTGTTTTTAAGGAGTGCACTCTGGAGTCCTGTGCTTTTGGTTTCCTTGTGTTAGGGGGTATCTGAGATTTCTTCCATAATTTATTCATAGTCCTTCATATTTCTGTTTTTTTTTTTCATGTTTTTGGTTTTGGAGTTTTTTGGCTATTGTTTTATTGATGTCTTTCGCAGAAAAAAAAAATATATATATATTTATTATTATTTTTTTTTCGATAAGTCAGCTCTATGCCCAGCGTGGGGCTTGAACTCTTGAGATCAAGAGTTGCATGCTCTACTGACTGAGCCAGCCAGGCACCCCAGATTTCTGATTTTGATCGAGTTCCATATAAAATATATATCCATTGTTTGTGCTTTTACAGTCTTATATAAGAATCCATTGCTAAGGGCACCTGGGTGGCTCAGTTAGTTAAGCACTGCCTTCAGCTCAGGTCATAATCCCAGGGTCTTACGAGCCCCACATCAGGCCAGGGGAGCTTTTCCCCCTACCTCTGCTCAGGTTCGCATTTAGGCTGTCCCTTTCAAATAAATACATTTTTTTAAAAAACAACAAACCAAACAAAAAGAATCCATTTCCAAATCCAAGGTCTTGAAGATTTAACCCTATTTTTTTTTTCTCCTAAGAGTTTTTATAGTCTTTACATTTAGGTATTTGATCTATTTTGAATTTTTATATGTGGTATGAGGTAGAGGTCCAACTACATTCTTTTGCATATGGGTATGTAATTATGCCAGCGCTGTTTGTTGAAAAGACTATTATTTCCCCAATAAGTTGTTTTGGCTCTTCCTAAAAGTCATTGGCCATAACTGTAAGAATTTTCGGGGGGGTTGATGCTTGGGTGGCTCAGTTGTAAAGCGTCTGCCTTCTGCTCAGGTCATGATCCCAGGGTCCTGGGATCAAGCCCCACATCCGGCTCCCTGCTTGGCGGGAAGCCTGCTTCTCCCTGTCCCACTCCCCTTGCTCGTGTTCCTCTCTCACTGTGTCTCTCTCTATCAAATAAAATCTTTAAAAAAAAAATTTTTTTTTTGGACTTTGAATGCTGTTTCATAGCTCTTTTATTTGTCCTTATGTCGACATCATACTGTCTTAATGTAGTTCCCATATTATTTTAAAGCAATTTTTCAATAGATAATCTCTCTAAGAGAATGAAAGTTTTAAAAACAACACATGTACGGGCACATGCATGGCTCAGTCGTTAAGTGGCTGCCTTTGCCTTAGGTCATAATGCCCAGGTTCTGGGATCAAGCCCCACGTTGGGCTCCCTGCTCAGATGAGAAGCCTGCTTCTACCTCCCACTCCCCCTGCCTGTGCTCCCTCTCTCGCTATGTCTGTCTCTGTCAAATAAATAAAATCTTTAAAAACAGAACAACACATTTAGTGACCCCTGGCTGGCTTAGTCAGTAGAGCCTGTGACTCTTGACCTCAGGGTCATGAGTTCAAGCCCCTGAACATTGAGGGTAGAGATTACTTAAAAGAAAATAATCACATGTAAAAAATTAAAATTCTCCAGTATTACTTAATGTCTAGTCAGTTCAAATGTTCCCAATTGTGTGTCTCTTAAAAAGTAAATCAACTTTACTATTGAAGTATAATTATATAATCATATATAATTATATGCAGTAAAATTCACTAAATTTACGTTTGCAATATAATCAGTTTTTAAAAAGTTTTTTTTATTCATTTGAGAGAGAGCGCAAGCAGGGGGAGAGGCAGTGAGAGAGAGAGAAGCAGACTCCCCACTGAGCTGGGAGCCTCACATGGGGCTCCAACCCAGGATCCTGGGATCATGACCCAAGCCGAGGGCAGACACTTTACATCTGAGCCACCAGGTGTCCCAGTATAATGAGTGTTTAACATCAGATTAATTTTGTTACAAAATTCACCGTTTTTTTAGGTATATGTGTTAGGAGTTTCTTTTTTCTTTGGATCTGCCTTTAGTTTGGCGAGTGGCAGGGTTTTGAGGTATAGTTTATATGCAGTAAACTCATCCTATTCAGTGTAAAGTTCTTTGAGTTTTAACAAATGTGTATAGTCATGCAATCACTATCACAATTGAGATACCACCCTTGGTTGCCTGGGTGGCTCAGTGGGTTGAGCCTCTGCCTTCGGCTCGGGTCATGATCCTCGGGGTCCTGGGATCAAGTCCCGAGTCAGGCTCTCTGCTTGGTGGGGAGTCTGCTTCCTCCTCTCCCTACCTGCCTCTCTGCCTACTTGTGATCTCTCTCTGTCAAATAAATAAATAAAATCTTAAAAAAAAAAAAGATACCACCCTTTAAAGTTCCCGCTGTACTTTTATAGTAAATATCTTTCTTCTCTCTTAGCCCAGGGTAGTCATTGATCTGATTCTGTATCTGTAGATTTGCCTTTCCAGAATGTCATAAATGGGATCATTTGTGTCTAGTTTCTTTCCTTTAGCACAGTGCTTTTGAAATTCATCCAAGTTGTGTGTAGCATGTATCAGTAATTTGTAACTTTATTACTGAGCAGTGTTCCTCTATTAAGGATGTACTATCACAGTATGTTTATTTATTTATCAGGTAATAGACATTTGAACTGTCTCCAGCATTTGGCTATGTGAATAAACCAGCTCTGAACATTCACATTCATTTGGTCTTGAATAATTACCTGGGAGTGGGATTGCTAGGTTGTATTAGTATGTTTAACTTTATTTTTTTATTTTTTTAATTAATTTATTATTAATTTTATTTATTTTTTAAAATATTACTTATTATTTTTTAAAGATTACTTATTTATTTATTTGACAGAGAGGGACAGACAGCAAAAGAGGGAACACAAACAGGGGGAGTGGTAGGGGAGAAGCAGGCTTCCCACCGAGCAGGGAGCCTGATGCGATGTAGGCTCATCTCAGGACCCTGAGATCATGACCGGAGCCGATGGCAGATGCTTAATGACTGAGTCACCCAGGGGCCCCTAAAATAGTTTAATTTATGTATGTATGTATGTATGTATGTATTTATTTATTTATTAAAGATTTAATTATTTATTTGACAGAGATCACAAGTAGAGAAGCAGGCAGAGAGAAAGGGGGAAGCAGACTCCCTGCTGAGCAGAGAGCCCAATGTGGGGCTCAATCCCAGGACCCTGAGACCATGACCTGAGCCAAAGGTAGAGGCTTAACCCCCTGAGCCACCCGGGTGCCCCATTTTTATTTATTTTTGAGAGAGCGAGAAAACGAACTGGCGGGGAAGGGCAGAGAGAGAAGCAGACTCCCCAGTGAGCAGGGAGCCCAATGCGGTCCTATCTGTCCCAGGACCCTGGGATCGTGACCTGGGCCAAAGGCAGATGCTTCACCAACTGAGCCACCCAGGCAACCTAGTATGTTTAACTTTATAAGAAAATGCCAGACTCTTTTCCAGGAAAAGAAATCTGCATTTCCTTTTCCAGCAGTGGTGTGTGAGAGTTTCAGTTGGTTGGCATCCTTCCTCGTGGTTAGTATTATCAGGCTTTAATTTTATGAAGTCTTACTTGGTTAAACGACTGTGTAAGTCTTCTGCCCACTTATGGGCTATTTATCTTTTCTTACTAAGTTGTAGGAGTTGTTTGTATATTCTTGGTGTAAATCTATTATTAGACATTTTGCAAATATTTCCTTGTTTGGATTGACTTAATTTTCTTAACAGTCTTTGAAAGGACAGAATGCTTAAAAGTTTGATGAAGTCTCATTTGTTAGTTTTTGCTTTTATGGTTTGCATTTTTTGTTCTGTCTGAAGTCTTCATCTAACCAAAGGTTATAAAGATTTTCCCCCCTATTTTCTTTTAAAAGTTTCATTTAACCCTTTTGTGATTAGGTCACTGATCTGTTTTTGAGTTAGCTTTGCTAAGCTCTTATTTCTTATAGTTTTTTTGAAGATTCTCTTAGGATTTTCTGCATAAATGATCATGCTGTCTTTATTACTAAAGACATTTTCCTTTTTTCTGTCCAATCATGGTGACTTTTCTTCCTTCCTTCCTTAAGGTTTTATTTATTTTTTTGACAGAAAAAGGCAGCAAGAGAGGGAACACAAACAGGGGGAGTAGGAGAGGGAGAACACGCTTCTTGCAGAGCAGGGATCATGACCTGAGGCAAAGGCAGTTGCTTAAGGACTGATCCATACAGGCAGCCCTTATTTCTTTTTCTTGCCTTGATATGGCCCAGGCTAGAACCTCCAGTTCAGATGTCTCATCAATTTATTTTTTTATAATTCTAGTCAAGATTCTTATGAAATTCGGGGTGCCCGGGTGGCTCAGTGGGTTAAAGCCTCTGCCTTCGGCTCAGGTCATGATCCCAGGGTCCTGAGATCGAGCCCCGCATCGGGCTCCATGCTCAGCGGGGAGCCTGCTTCCCCCTCTCTCTCTGCCTGCCTCTCTATTTTTGATCTCTTTCAAATAAAAAAAAAATAAAATCTTAAAAAAAAGATTCTTATGAGATTCACAAGGTGATATGTCAAGTCTATTGTATAAATCTGCCATTTACTGTTTCATCAGTTGGTGCTATGTGCTTTTGATTCAGCAGTCGATACAAAGTCCCTGGCTTTGTGAAACTTGCTTGTATTGACATCAGATGTTAGTAAAATACCTTGATTTTTTTCAAAATTTGGATCATCCTCAATTCCATTGTGAAGCTTAAAAATAATAAAGAATGAGAGCACTTTGATGACATTTTTTCAATTATGTTTGCATTAAACTTCCATGAAAAAAGTATTTAATAAGCTATCAGATTTGTTTTAGAAGTAGTGGTTCATGTAAAATAGCAGTAAACTTTTATTTTTTTAAATTGCAGTTGTTGACATCACAGCCACTTTTTCAGTGCAGAGGTCAGCAGATTTTTCTTGGAATGACCCAGAGAGGTAGTATTTTAGGTGTTAAGAGGCCATATAACTTCTCTGTTGCATATTCTTCTTGGCTTGTCCCTTCTCTCCTCCCTCCCTTCCTATCTTCCTCCCAACCTAAAAACGTACTTAGCTCAGAATCTCAACAAAAATGGGTTGTGGGCTATATTTTGCTGACCGTTGATTTATGTAATGATTACTTTGAAATCTTTCTCCATCTTTTTCTTTCTTTTTGGCTGGGCTCATTAATTCATTATTTATTAACTATATGTCATATGTGAGCTATGGTTCTTCTGTGCTGATTTTGGTAGATGTTCCTAAGATGTGTAAGATACTGTCTGCCAGGCTTGGTTTAGGTTTTATTTCATCCAGGAGCTTTTGGCCAAGGACATGAATGCATGTTGAAATCCAGGAGTTTCTTTGGCCACACAATGTGCCTTTGGGGCTACCTCCATTTCTGGTACCTCTTCTAATTTTCACAAAAGCACTGGCTGCTGATCACACTCTTTTCTCTAGTGTGGAGTTTGACTCCCTGGAGGAGGCATCATTTTCTGATTTGGTCAGTTGATGGCCCTGAGTAGTAGGCATATGATAGGTCACCAGTAACTATAATACAAATCTGGTTATGTCAGATTCCAGTCTGGAGAGTTGAAGAGAGCACTGCGTGTTTGATTTGGAATAGTGTAATCCAAGGAAGGCTTCTTGAAAAGGTGGCATTTGAATTTCAAGGCTGTGTAGAGTTGAGGTTTTTTTTTGTTGTTGTTGTTGTTTAATTTTAAGAAATTAAAGACATTCTGGACAGTAAAGTAGATAGAAGTTAATAAATCACAGTTCTTTTTTGTTTTAAGATTTTATTCATTTGAGAGAGAGCAGCAAATGAGAGAGAAAGCACAAACTGGGTGGGGGGTGCAGAGGGAGAGGGAGAAGCAGACTGCCCACGCAGCAGGGAGCCCAATGTAGGGCTAGATCCCAAGACCCCGGGATCATGACCTGAACTGCAGTCAGACCCTTAACTGATTGAGCCATCTAATCATCCCCAGAACCCTGCTTTCGGTTATTTTGGGTATATATTCTGATGTGGTAATTGCTGGATCATATGGTAATTCTGTTCAATTTTTTGAGGAACTGCCATACTATCTTCCACAGTAGCTATACCATTTTACATTCCCACAGGTAGTGCAGAAGGGTTTTGCCAGTTTTTTGCCAACACTTGTGATTTTTTGTCTTTTTGATAATAGCTACAGTAGTGGGGGTGAAGTGGTAGCTCATTGTGGTTTTGATTTCCATGTTTCGTGGTGACTAGTGATGTTGAGCATCTTTTCACATGCTAATTGTATGACTTCTTTGGAGGAGTGCTATTCAAGTCTTTTGCCCATTTTTTAATTAGGTTGTATGTACTTTTCTTATCAAGTTACAGTTTATGTATTCTGGCATGAACCCTTTATCATATCCGATAAGTGGAATGCACGTATCTTCTCTCATTCTGAAAAGTATTGTCTTTTCACTCTGATAACTCTGATAATCCTTTGCACAAAAGCTTTTAATTTTGATGAAGACTTTTTTACTGTTTTTTTGTTGTTGTTGTTTATTCACTTTGGTGTCACAGTTGAGAAATCATTGCCAAATTCAGAGTCATGAAGACTTGTCCCCTCTGTTTTCTTCAAGAGTTTCATAGTTTTAACCCTTAAGTTTGTATCTTTGACCCATTCTGAGTTAGTTTTTATGTATGTTATAAGGTGTAAGGGTTCAACATATTTGTGAGGGCTTATTTCTGGACTCTCTATTCCATTGGATTTTATGTCTGTCCTTATGCCAGTATCACACTATTTTGATCACTATAGCTTTGTAGTAAGTTTTGAAATTGAGAAGCCACACTTTGCTTTTGATTTATGTTTGTCCTTAAATTTATAATTTTCCCTTCCTCTGCACTGTTTTTTTTTTTTTTTGTTCTCCTGCTGTTTATTTGTTGAAGAAGCTGTTACTTGTGTCCTATTTACCACAGTCTTGGTTTAACTGATCATAACCTCATGGTATCAGTTAATATATTCTCCCACACCATGTTTCCTGTAAATTAGTAGATCTTGATTAAATCTGGACTCCGATTGCATCATATCAGAAGGTACCGTTTTTTTTTTTAACTTAAGGAAATTATAAAAAGCAGGCAGAATGATATATTGAACCCCTATACACCTGGCACCTAGTTTTAATGGTTAGCAACTCATGCCAGTCTTACTTCAGTATAATTCCCTCTATTTCCTCTCTCTGTGTTATTTTGAAGCAATACAAATTTATAGTTCATAATTTATAATATAAAAATTTATATTAATTTGGCATCTTGAATGACGCCTTAACTTCATATTCAGTAACAATCCTGAATATTGTTATTTTGTTAAATCTGATCCACCTAATCATAAGTATATTTAGGAGTAGAGTATGATCTTGGCTTTTTTTTTTTTTTTTCCCTTTTAAGATTTTATTTGAGAGAGAGAGAGAGAGCGCACAAGTAGGGGGAGTGGGAGAGGGAGAAGCAGGCTCCCTGCCTGCAGGGCCTGATCCCAGGATCATGACTTGAGCTGAAGGCAGACACTTAATTGACTTGGCTTCTTTGAAATTCTGTTTTTGTTTCTATAAGAAACATTAAGATGCTTTATTCCAAAATACTAAAGAAGAAAATTAAAAGTGAAGCATAATCTAAGTGGATCCTAAAAGAAAAAAAAAAAAAAGAATGAATTTGGACTTTTAGCATAAGCTTCAGAAAATGCTACTATGGTACACTAACATTCCCCTTGGTTATTCGATTTCCTGGTTTGGTCAGTGGAAATCTGTTTCTACACTCTGTACCACTTTATACTGCTGTGGGTCTTCTGTTATTTTCTTTGTTGCATGATTTGTTCTAATTAGTAAACTGGATTGTCAAAACAGTTCTTTGTTAGTCGAAGATGTAATTATATAATCAATAAATAGTGTGACTTCTATAGAGGGTCTGTACATTCTTTTAAATAGCTTTATGGGGATGCCACATGAATTTAAAGGTACTTAACTGGTGGCATTTAAGTCTTTTTTTTTTAATTTTTAAAAATTTTTTATTTATTTGACAGAGAGAGAGATTATAGGTAGGCAGAGAGGCAGGCAGAGAGAGAGGAGGAAGCAGGCTCCCTGCTGAGCAGAGAGCCCAATGTGGGGCTCAATCCCAGGGCCCTGAGATCATGACCTGAGCTGAAGGCAGAGGCTTAACCCACTGAGCCACTCAGGCGCCCCTTTGTTTAAGTCTTAACTGTGGCATCTCAGCAACCACCAAGATAAGATAACCCACACAGGATTTTTAGCTATTTGGCAGCCTTTGGTTTTAGACTACCGATAATTAAAAAAACCCGATAAATTCAAATGATGTTTGAAAAAAAAATAATTTGGTTAGGTTTAATTGTGAAATTAGTTTATTCCTTGTGATGCAATTTCAGAGAGGCAGAATATAACCTACAAATGAAAAGCCTAGACTTTGGATCACCTGGTTAAAATATCAGTTCTACTGCTCATTAGCCAGATGGTTTTGGTCAAGATAGTTAACTAAGGTCCAGTTTCTTCACCTGTAAAGTTGGGGTGAGAGTTTGACATAGTGTTTACCATAGTATATGGTTTGTAGTATTATAAATGGTATTATTAGTCCTATTCCGTGAACTACAGGAATTTTTCTGTTCTGTGTGTGAGACAAAGAGTTACAGAATCAGAATGTTAGAAATGGAAGGACTTTCAGAGGTGCTTTGGTCTAAGATGTTATTTTCTAGTTGAGAGAGGGTTACTGAGTTGGAAAGCAAACCAGCCCTGTCCTTGGAGTTCTAAGATCAGTGCCATTTTACTGGGAATTGGCACATTCATACTATTAGACTTTTTAGACCTGAATTGTGCTTCTCTTTGAATTTGTGACTTAATTTGAGTATCTTGATTATTTTGTTATAATAAGATTCTAGGGTTTCCTGGCTGGCTCAGTCAGTTGAGCATCTGCCTTCGGCTCAGGTCATGATCTCAGGGTCATGAGATTGAGCCCTTTGTCCAGCTCCACGCAGAGTGTGGAGAGCACTTAAGATTCTCTCCCTCTCCCTAATCACACTTTCTCTGTCTCTCTCAAAAGAGAAAGAGAGAGATTCTAGTTCTATTATTCCAGTTTTATTATTATTCCTTTATTCTGTTATTTATGAGGAATATAACATTTTATGTTATTAATGTTTTTATCATTTCATAGGGGCCTAATCTTTTCCAGTGGAATAAGCCTTAGCTTGTATTATGCTCTGTAACTAAATTCACTGGAAATAACTTGACAGCTGACTGGTGTTCTGCATTGTTTCAGAGCTAGGGGATTGGCAGAGAAAGGTACTTGTTACATAGATCCTGACAGAGGTACTTAGAAGTGAAAGTGCTTTGAATGATTTAATTTATTTTCAAATGTTTTTCTGCAGTTGTAAACATGGTGCCTATTTTTAGAGGCAACAGAAAAACACAGGAGGTGACTTTGATGTCAGTCAATAATATGTCAGTTAAATCAGGAGTAGAATTTATATTTTATTCCTAAGTAGCTTTCTGTAACACAACAGTAGGTTACTATGGGACTAAAGATTATTATGTTTAGTATTGGTTATTTTTTCCAGTAGGCTGTTTTTATTTTTACTTCATTTATTTTATTTTGATCATGTTCACATTCTTCCTCCTTTCTCCCTTCCATGATACATACCTGTTCTGGGTCTCTGAGCCAGTGAAGCCAGAGGGAACCATTCTTAGGTAGCCTTTATACTTGATATTAGATGAGCCTTCCCCCCAGGTTGCTTGTGCTGTAATTTGAATGGAATTATGATTAAATTTGAAAATATTTAAATTTGAAAATATTTATGAAATTTAAAGAAAAAAAATTTTTAAGCTTGTTTCTCCTGTTGAACTTTAAATAAATGTTTTATTTTTTCAGAGGTCGAAACAGCAAAGGACTGCCTCAATCCACGGTGAGTAATTTTAATGTCACTTGTTTGGAAGAATTGGTAACTAAGATGTTATTTCTGCACCATAGACGAAAGCCAAGATGAAAAGAAATCTTGGGGTTTATACCTCATACAACTTTTGTACCTCAGTACTGTTTGGTATAAAATTATTAGCTATATGTGTTTTTGGACGTGATTCTTCATACAAAATGTAAAATTATCTGTAAATAGTATTTTTCATGCAAAGTAATAAGTCATTTGTTGTTTTATAAATGGCTAAAGGCAAATCTAAATGAATAACACCCCAAAAGATAAGTGGAACAGGATTGGAGTTTGCAGAGTTCTTTGGGGTTTTGATTTTGAATTAATGCTATCTTTTAAGTCCTTTCATTTTTCTCCCTTGGAAAGGGCCTTCTTATTTTAAATTTTAGAACTCTATCAATAAAATTAAACTGGGCATGAAGGGCAGTTCCATGTGATGGAAAAATAAATGACAAACTGTCATTTATCTTTCAGATTTTGGCATTACTGGACAGATACTCTTATTTCAAATCAGAAGGATGCATGCTTTTGTAGTATGTAGTAAGGAGTGGTGTGGTTGAAGAGACCTGAGAGCACTAGCGTTGATTCATATGTGCTAAGAGAAGATAGTCAAGGGTCTTTGACAAAGGTGCACACTCCTGCACCCCGTTTATTTATTTATATATGCTTAGCCCTGTTTAGTGTACAGGTCTTTGAGTTTTGATGCGTACAGTTATGTAACCACCACCACAGTCAAGATAATGGGACAGTTCTCTCACCTTGAAAAATCACTCATGCCATTTAGTAGTGATTCCTCCTTCCTCTGCTCCCCAGCCTTTGCTCTGTCCTTTGTTTCTGTGGTTTTGTCATTCCTCATATATGGAAGTTCACTTTTGCTTTTTTGTATCACATGTAGTCAAAAACATTGTTAGATGGTATGACTGTTTTCACTGTTGAAAACTTAAGCTTCTGTTCTCTAAGGAAACAAAGATCGTAGTAAACCCAAGTCTTTCTTTAATGCGTGTAAAGCATCGCAAACTTAACTAAACATTTTTTAAGAAAATAAATGTTAATTTTAATATATATATACAAGGATAAATACTAATTGCTAATAGTGTTTTTTTCCTTAATATTCCAGATTTCTTTTGATGGAATCTATGCAAATATGAGGATGGTTCATATACTTACATCAGTTGTTGTAAGTTACCAGATTATTGGGGAGAAACTGCCTTGGGAGTGTAATTTCGTGATGCTAAAATGTAGATGAATAATTTTCAAAATAACGTTTCTTAGGTCACATTTAATCAGGATTATTTAGAAAAAAAAAAGCTTAGAACTCCATCCAAACTATTGTGACACACTATAAAAGCATTCTTCTTAACCCTGGTATGTATAAAATAATAGTAGTAGTTGATTAGTGCATTATTTTGTCACCTAATAAAGCCAGAATCAGAAATACTTAACTTCATATTTATTTTATCTATCTATTTATTTATTTTTTTTAAACTTCAGTGTTTAAATTCATACTGCAATCTCTGAGCAATGCCTTCTGAGGAATTTTGAGAATTCAGTGTATTGTTAATATTTTAGAATTTATTGTTCTGTCAGTGAATACCCAATATGCTGAGTGAAGCCTGGTGAGCTATATAAGAAGTAAAATGAAAACAATTATCCCTCTTGACAGGGTAGCACACTGTTTCTTTGATAAATTAATTGTATGTTTTTAGGGATCCAAATGTGAAGTACAAGTGAAAAACGGAGGTATATATGAAGGAGTTTTTAAAACATACAGTCCTAAGGTAATTTTTACTCTTTTCCTTTTTGTTAAATGTAAAAGCCCGTGAATCATCAACTGCTGTATGTTTGTATGCCGTCCTGACACTGTGTGTTAGTTCCTGATTTAGCAGTTTGTAGTTGTTTCTGACATTTTCATGTTCTTTAAAGCACTTTTAAAAATTTACACTTTGGGGATGCCTGGGTGGCTCAGTAGGTTAAGCCTCTGCCTTCAGCTCAGGTCATGATCCCAGGGTCTTGAGATCAAGTCCCGCATCGGGCTTCTTGTCAGCAGGGAGCCTGCTTCTCTCTCTCTGCTTCTGCTTGCCACTTTGTCTGCTTGTGTGCTTTCTCTCTCTCTCTCTGAGATAAATAAATAATCTTAAAATTTACACTTTGATTTTGCTCTTTAGTTTGAAATACTGATTATTTTGTAGACTGGTTCATATAATTAAACTTGCTCTGTGTGCTTATTAAAATATCTTGACCTTTTCAAGCATTGGAGGCTAGAAGACGTATTGAGTGGTTCATTATTTTCTTTATCATCACCATTAATGTACTTAAAACAGACTATGGTACTATGGTAGCAAAGACCAACTTTCAGATAAGAGGATTTTGAATGATGGAATAAATAATAGGTCATATTTTTGAGAAAAACTTAGGATTATAAGGTTCTTTTGAGATAGATTATTTTTGTCAAAGACATAAGAAATAGTACCTTGATGTGCTAAAGAATCCCTGTCATATTTTATTTTATAAGTAATTTGAATATTTACTCATGCTTCTCATTTTAGTGTGATTTGGTACTTGATGCTGCACATGAGAAAAGTATGGAATCCAGTTCGGGGCCAAAACGTGAAGAAATAATGGAGAGTATTTTGTTCAAGTGTTCAGACTTTGTTGTGGTACAGTTTAAAGATATGGACTCCAGTTATGCAAGAAGAGGTAAATGTTGATTTCCTAAATATGCTTCATGGTTTATAAGATTTATTTAAACAAGGACTCTATACATCAATTATACAGACTTTTTTTTTTCCCTTTTGTTAAAGAAAAAAAATTTTTTTTTAAAGAATAACCTATTTAAAATTAAAGAATAATCTGTTTAATAACAGAGGGGAATTTTAATGCATTTTTGTTGAAAAATATTTAAAACTTCAGAGAAACAGTCCTTGGTACGTTTGATAGGATAGATTATAAGAGTTGTATTAAAGTTTGTAAAGGATTTTCTACAGTTTCATGGTCAAGAATGCTATAGATCATATTCAGCTGAAATTTCTTGTCCTATTTGGCTTACAGTTCTTTAGTTTATAAATTTTTAGTTTTAAAATGGTTATAAATCATGCTTATTTAGTATTATTATGCTTTTAGTTCAATAAGTGTTTTAGTTTTGTGACCTGGAAATAAAGCGCAGGTCTCAGGCAATTGTCCAATGAAGATGAAAAAGGTAAAGAAGTAGAACATGCATATTTAAAAAAAAAAAAATTCAGAGTATGGGAGTATGTTTTGACGATATAAAAGGGGTGATGTATAGTTATATTAAAATTTAATCTGTTTCAGGGGCACCTGGGTGGCTCAGTGGGTTAAAGCCTCTGCCTTCGGCTCAGGTCATGATCTCAGGGTCCTGGGATTGAGCCCCGCATCGGGCTCTCTGCTCAGCGGGGAGCCTGCTTTCTCCTCTTTCCCTGCCTGCCTCTCTGACGACTTGTAATCTCTGTTGATCAAATAAATAAATAAAATCTTAAAAAATTTTTTTTTTAAATTTAATCTGTTTCAGATGTCCACTGAGGAGGGAAATATGGGAATGCTATTACTTGTTTGGAGAGCATTCTTTGCAGTGTTGAGTGTTCATAACATGTTGAAAAGGCTCTTCTGGGCAGTTTTGAACTTGGTTCTAAAATTCTTAAATTGATTTTTTTTTTTCCTGGTCAAATTCTATAGTCAATTCTTTTTTGAGTTTTAACTCACCACAATTTTTGATTTTCATTATTCAGTCTAGACCAACAGCTGTTTTTGTTGTATTCATTTTACTACACTGTTATTTAGAAATATAAGCCACTAGAAAGTTAAAGCCTTTCTCTTGGACCCTTAACAAGGCTCTCACATATAGTTAGCTTGTTTTTTTCAGAGGCTAGGTACCTTTAACCGCTTTGCCGTGCTACAGAAAGCACGGTGTTCTGTTTTTGTACCTTGTCCTCAGATGTCTGTGTTTCCGATTCACAACTCTAAGAGTCCTTCAATGGCCCATACAAGGAAACAAGTCTTTTTTTTAGTTTCTGCCTTTGGAGTTGATCTTGTTTATGCCTGGGACCACAAAAATACAGTTACAGTTGAATTTAGTACACAGTACTCTAGAAAAAGTATGGGCCACAACAACAAAATGTTTCTTACTCTGTTGGGTACCGGGCTGTTTAGCTAACAGCCATTCACAATAGATTTTGTTTTTTGTTCTTGAAGTGAATTGGCATTTCCCAAATTTGGAAGGATAAATATTACTTGGAAATATCTATGGTATCCTATTTTTCGATCCTCTTCAAAATAATGTCTTTAAATTTTTCTTTTTTTTTTTTTTTTAAAGATTTTATTTATTCATTTGACAGAGAACACAAGTCGGCAGAGAAGCAGGCAGAGAGAGAGAGAGAGAAGCAGGCTCTGCACTGAGCAGAGAGCCCAATGCGGGGCTCGATCCCAGGACCCTGGAATCATGACCCGAGCCGAAGGCAGAGGCTTTAACCCCTGAGCCACCCAGGCGCCCCTAAATTTTTTATTTTATTATTTTGTTATGTCTTTATTTCTCAGATAATTTGTGTTCATTGTAGAAAGCCAAGAACATACAGATCAGAGTGACAGCTTTGACACTGTTCAGTACACTCATAACGGGCTGGATGTATTTTGCTATATACATAAAAATATAGTTTTCTTGATGAGGACATCCCATAGTGGAGTAATTTCAAGTATTTTATATAAAGACTGTAGTGGTTTAGTGAATTACAAAGTTGTGTCTAGGGCATAGTATCCTGAAAATAGTATTAAGTCATGTGTTTAGGATTTCAGATCTCTTTTTTTTGTTGTTTTTTATTTTTATTTTTGCTTATTTATTTTTTAAAATTTTTAATTATTTTAGATTTCAGGTCTGTTAAGCCAGGTTTTTAATACTGTCTGGCAGAAGTTGCCCTCTATAAGTATTATTTTGGAGATAATAATTAGTATAAAGAAAACTTTTTTAGAGTAATTAATTGGCATGGTTCATTAATTACAGAAATTAAGACACAATTCAGTAACTTGGTAAAGTGATGACACAAACCTAGCGCTCAGGTTGTGATCCTGAGGTCCTGGTATCAAGTATGACATCGGGCTCCGTGCTCAGTGAGGAGCCTGCTTTTCCCTCTGCCTCTGCCATTCCCCCTGCTTGTGCTCTCCTTCTCTCTCTCTATGACAAATAAATAAAATCTTGAAAAGATTATTTATTTATTTATTTGACAGACAGTGAGAGAGTAAACACAAGCAAGGGGGAGTGGGAGAGGGAGAAGCAGGCTTCCCACTGAGCAGGGAGCCCAGTGCAGGACTTAGTCTCAGGATCCTGGGATCATGACCCAAGCCGAGGGAAGGCACTTAATGACTGAGCCCCCTAGGTGCCCCCCAAATCATGTTCTTAAACATTGTACTACTGTGACATAAATTATGTGGTCTAATTTGTTGTTTAGCTGTGTCAGAATAAATCTGCATTTACCTTAAAGGATTTCCCCACAAATAACGCCAAAGGTAAAAAAAAAAAAAAATTCTTGTTCAATGTAAATATGCAAATTATTATATTATTTCAGATTCTTTTTTAAATCTTTGGCTTTATTTTTGGGGAGACTTTTAAAAGTTAGGTTATTATGACTTTTAACTTCTTAATGCTGACTTTACTGATTTTGTAAGTTTGTCTTTTTCATTTTAATACGTTTATAAGGTCCTATTCATACACATATGCAAGTGAATAAGAGGCCTAGAAATAATTTTTTTTATGATATGGTGGATAAATTTAGTTTGATCTCGTGAATGAGTATGTTACCAGATTGATTTGCAGACAAAATGAAAAGTAACTACTATTTTGTAAGCTGTGGGTTCCTTTTGCACATCCATAGTTAGACCATTAGATTATCACTGGAAAATTAGTGTGTGTGTTATACTTTATCTGAATTCCATTGCAGACAGAGCTGGGATGCTCTCATTTTACCCGCTTCATTTTGCCACCTATTTTTTAGGGCATTCAGTTGCTTTGGTGTCTGCATTTTTCTACCTTGGAGTTTGTGTATTATCTCTACTCACTTTTTACTTCGTTTCTTTTCTCTTTCTAGTGTTTCTCTGTCTGCTTTTCTCCTTCACTCTCTTTCCACTTTTTCTTTTGCTCCTTTTCATATTTTGCTTTTGATTTAATACCCCAAATCAACTACATTTTAGTTCTGTGGCCCCTTCCCTCCTTCTTCCCTTCTTTCCTTCCTTCCTTAGATTTTATTTATTTATTTGACGGAGAGAGGGTGAGAGCACAAGAAGGGGGAGCAGCAGGGAGAGGGAGAAACAGGCTCCCAGCTGAACAGGAGCTCTATCCCAGGACCCTAGGATCAAGATCCCAGCCAAAGGCAGATGCTTAATTGACTAAACCATCCAGATGACCCCTGTGTCTACTTTCTTATTTCATTCTCCTAACTTATGCTATTTTCTACCGGTTCATTTCCTTTGCTGTGTTCTCAGTCTAAAGAATGGGTCAGTAAATTTAAGGCCTGGGGGCCAGATCCATTCATTGCTAAATAAAGTTTTATTTTAACAGGGTATGCCTGTTTATTCATGTATTGTCTATAGCCACTTTGATGCTACAGTGATAACACTGAGTAGTTGTAATAGAGACTATATGGCTTGCAAAGCCAAACAATATTTTCTGGTTCTTTACAGAAAGGTACTGCTGACTTTCGTCCTAGATCTTTTTTCCTACTGTGTTTGGGTTGTTGGGGCTGATCAAAAATATATACTGTACTGTCTTTGGTGAAATAATTTAGAACATGCTTTGGCTCTAATACTGTGTAATTTCATCTATTCCTTATTTGTGACCATTGAAATTGGATTTAGTTTGAAGAGTCCGTTTTCTTACCAGCTTTTTGTCACAATAACTGAAAAAATCACAAATGAGGAAAGTAGTTCTTGGGAAAGACCTCCATCATCAACCAGCTGCTCCCTCCCCTACCTTCAGCTTTATCTTCCCCTTGCTATCATTGCTCTCTTTCCTTTGGTTTTAATAAATGGGATGTTTCACTTCCTGCTGAATCCCAACTTCTCTGGTCATGCCCTTGACTCTATTTTACCATTCCTGGGTTCTTGCTCTTTTATGTCACCTCTGTTTCGAGACTCTTCAAGCTTTTCCTCTCCAGTTAGTCTTTCCCTTTAGCCCGAAAACCTATTCAAGTCCCTCCCTCCCTGAAAAGGATTCCCTTTTATCCTGAACTCCTACTTACTATCCTTTCTTCCTTTCTTATCCAAACTTTCTTTTTTTCAAAGATTTTACTTATTTATTTGAGAGCAAGCATGGGGGGGGGGAGGGGCAGAGGCAGAGATTATGGGACTTGATCCCAGGACCCCAAGATCATGACCTGAGCCAAAGGCAGACAGACCCTCAGTGACTGAGCCACCCAGGCACTCCATTACCTAAACATCTTAACTCTTACTAGTTTCTTTTGACTCCTGCAACATAATCTGACTTATGTTCACTACTGGGGAACTACCTGGAATTAACCTCTCATTGCTCAGTCCTTTGTAGTCTTGCAGACTTTACTATGGTTTTTGACACTGTTGGTTTCATCCTCCCGCAGAAGCTGCTCTTCTGTTTTTCGTGTGTGTGTGTGTGTGTGTGTGTGTGTTTTAAGATTTTTTTAATTTATTTGACAGAGAGACAGTGAGAGAGGGAATACAGCAGGGGGAGTGGGAGAGGGAGAAGCAAGCTTCTTGCTGAGCAGGGAGCCCAGTGTGGGGCTCGATCCCAGGACCCTGAATCATGACCCGAGCCGAAGGCAGATGCTTAGCAACTGAGCCTCCCAGGCGCCCCTGTTTTTCATGTGTTTTATTCATCATTTCTTCCCTGCCCATTTTTAGGCTTCATTTCTGTTAAAGTGGTCTTAATTGTGTGTGTATTTCCAGTGTTTGTTTCTTTGCTCACTGATCTTAATTGCCTATCAGTTGTTTAATACTCTTCTAATTTCAGCAGCCACACATAAGCCCAGCATCTTTTGTATTGCCTTTATGCCATGTTGTATTATGTAATTAGATGTTTCTGTCTCCCCTATTATACTTTGAGCTCCTTGCGCATGAATACTGTTTTGTCTTTTTTTTTTTTTTTTTTGAGTTTTTACTTATTTATTTGACAGAGATCACAAGTAGGCAGAGAGGCAGGCAGAGAGAGAGAGGAAGAAGCAGGCTCCCTGACGAGCAGAGAGCCCGACTTGGGGCTGAATCCCAGGACCCTGAGATAATGAGCTGAACTGAAGGCAGAGGCTTAACCCACTGAGCCACCCAGGCGCCCCTGTTTCGTTTTTTTAATCCTTGTTGCCTCACGTAGTGTTTTCCTACATAGGACAGGCACAGTGTCAGTGTCTCATGAATGAATGAAATTAGGACCTTCCCATGTTTTTAAAAAACTATTTTATGCAAAGAGTGATAAAACTAGAAGTGGTCTTATGTATACAGCCAGCCAGCAAACACTGGGCCCTGGAATGTGTTCATTGCTCTGCTTGTTTCTATAGACAGTACAGAGAAATTCAAGACTTAATCTATTTTGGGTCCCTTTTGAGAACTTCGTGAAACTGTATACCCTAACCCTAGAAAAAACACGCATGCAGACTTTTATATTGAATTCTGTAGTGTTCACAGTTCCTTAGGGAGTTCATGTACTCCATGTTAAGAAGCTTTGCTTCAGGCATTTTCACAGTTGGAAATACCAAGGCACATGAAGGAATTCAAGAAAAATGGAATGTTAGAATTGGTGGCATTGAATTCCAAACAGAGTTCAGAGACAATTAGAATTGTTGTAGTAGTTGAAGGCATTCGGGGTGTGAATGTGTGATTAGAGGTAGAGCGAAATAAAGTAATACGTGATACTATTGTGTTCTCATGTGGTTGTTCTGTAGCTCTGATAGGGCACGGTCCTAGGAGTAACAGAGAATGATCTCTTCTTCTTCTTTTTTTTTTTTTTTTCCTTAAGATTTTATTTCTTTATTTGAAAGAGTGAGAGAGAGTACAAGCAGGATGAAGGGCAGAGAGAAAGGCAGATTTCTTGACGAGCAGGGAGCCCAGCTAGGGGCTGATCCTAGAACCCTGAGATCACAGGCCGAGCTGAAGGCAGATGCTTAGCTGACTGAGCCAGCCAAGTGCCCTGGGAATGATCTTTTCTGAAAGGCATGACATTAGGAAGGCCATATCAGTCATATCTAAGGAAGAGACAAACGTCCGCAGGCTGTGACTTGGAAAACCTTGAATTCTGAGGAGTCTGAATGTGTTCTAAATTCTTTCATGGGTGGTCTTATAGTAGGGTGATGAGGCCACAAGCCTTGCAGCTGAAGAGGCACATTCTTGGAGCTAGGAGTGCAGTCAGTAGGCTCTGTAGATGGGCAAGCCATGCTAATGTTGGACAGGCAAGCAGCTGTAATGCTGGACAAGTGCTAATGATCAGTCTGCCTTTTGGCAGAAGGGAGGGTAGGCCCTCTGGTGAGTAGGCAGATGGGGTGATGGATAAGCAGGTGGTCTTGGCTGGGGGATATCCAGGGAATGGTGCAGGAAAGCCCTGTAAAGAGATTGGCTTGGGCCTGTGGGCTTTGGACTAGTTTTTTTATTGAGCCAGCTGAGTAATACTGTGTTCTTAATTGTCTTCTGTTAAAACTTGAACCATCAGAACGTTGACTTCCTCTGCTGTGGGCTAGTAAGAGAAGGTTGTGTGTCCATGCTGGGGGAAGTGGTTGAATGGAAACTAAGATGTACTGAGGCCAGTATGGAGGAGGCACAGAGATTATTGAGATTAAAAAAAATAAACATGTATAGTAGAACAGGTGATGAAACATTAAAGAGTAGTTGGAGGTATGCAATAGGGAAGTATTGCATGTTTATTAAAATATGATCTCTGATATGTTAAAATTTCATTTCCTCATAGGTTTTTAGAGCATATAAAAATTCTCTGCTGTATTCTTCATGTGTATGTGAAGATCAAAACAGTAATTCTTCATTTATTAAAAAACAAAATAAAAAAGCAAATGAAAACCTAGAATAAAATAGAATTTTGTTTAGATAAAATAGAAATATTTAGAACTAATAAGAGTAAGGTGGACTGATTTAAGATATATGAAAACTGTTGCTAACTATTGGACAGCATTAATCAGCTAGATGGTTTTTTTTTGTTTTTTTTTTTAAGATTTTATTTATTTATTTGACAGACAGAGATCACAAGTAGGCAGAGAGGCAGGTAGAGAGAGAGAGAGGAGGAAGCAGGCTCTCCGCAGAGCAGAGAGCCCGATGCGGGGCTCAATCCCAGGACACTGGGATCATGACCCGAGCCGAAGGCAGAGGCTTTAACCCACTGAGCCACCCAGGCGCCCCAGCTAGATGGTTTAAAAGGAAAACATCTTCACAAAGGAACAAGACTTAAAGTGTAGAAATAAGCATAGTTTATGTGAATAGGCTGAAGACTTCATAAAAACACTACTGAAGAAAATAAAAGTAGATTAGATTAAATGGAGAAATGTGCCATACTTGGAATGGAAATATTTAACACTGTAAAATTGTCCTTTTTCCTCAAAATAATCACTAAAGATAGTATGTCTGTTTTTGTAGAAAGTGACAAAATGATCCTAAAATTTTAAAAGATTTATTTATTTATTTATTCGACACAGAGAGAGAGAGAGAGAGATTACAAGTAGACAGGCAGGCAGAGAGAGAGGGAGAAACCTGCTCCCTGCTGAGCAGAGAGCCCAACACGGGGCTCGATCCTAGGACCCTGAGACCATGACCTGAGCCGAAGTAGCATTTTTGAGCTCTTCTGGCAGGTAATTCAGATGAGTCCAGGAAGACCGTTTACTTGGCAGTAGTGTGTAATGCTAGTATACCCACTTACTGTCTGGTTTTAGTTTTACTTTTTTTTGTTGCTCTGCACACACTCAGTGAAGTCTTATGAATAGCACATATATTAAAAGTAGTGATAAAGCAGGGCAGTGAAGGGATGTGGATAAATTGTCTGCATTTTCTTTTCCATTTGACTGCTTTTTTACCCAGATCAGTCCTGGCAGAGTGTTTTAAGGGAGCATGTGCACTTGAACAGTAGTTCTTCTAATTTACATAAGAAAAGAACAGTCTGATTTGTAAAGTGTTTTATATATTTTCCAAAGAAACAGAAAGGTGTTCGTACAGCTGTAAAAATTGGAATTAATTCTATTTACTAGCTTTTTCTTAACCTAGGTCTCAACACTTTGCTATAGAATCGAGAGTAAATTGCAAAAAGAATACTGTATTGGCTAATGGTATTGGCAGTTCCCAAATTCTTTTTTTGCTTCCTGAACATTTCTGAATTTAGTCCCCTGCCCCCTAAATTTTCAACAAAATCACTTTCTTTCCATATTTCCTTCTCTCCCTTTAACTTTTTTTTTTTTTTTAAGATTTTATTTAGGGGCACCTGGGTGGCTCAGTGGGTTAAAGCCTCTGCCTTCGGCTCAGGTCATGGTCTCAGAGTTCTGGGATAGAGCCCCGCATCGGGCTCTTTGCTCGGCAGGGAGCCTGATTCCCTCTCTCTCTCTGCCTGTCTCTCTGCCTACTTGTGATCTCTGTCAAATAAATAAAATATTAAAAAAAAAAGATTTATTTATTTGACAGAGATCACAAGTAGGCAGAGAGGCAGGTAGAGAGAGAGAAGGGGAGAAGCAGGCTCCCCGCTGAGCAGAGAGCCCGAGGCGGGGCTTGATCCCAGGATCCTGAGATCTTGACCTGAGCCGAAGGCAGATGGTTTAACCCACTAAGCCACCCAGGCGCCCCTCTCTCTTTAACTTTTGAGATAAAAACAGTTACCTTTTATTAAAAAATTGCTCTAGCAGTGATTGGACAGATTTCATTTTTTCTGATGGTGTAGACTAAAGACTCCCCCTACCCCTTCAAAATGGGTTCTGAACCAGGAGTCTAATGCAAAGGCTGAAAACAGAATGTCACCTCCTGATACCCCACAGAATATCTTTCTATTGGCATCTTTGTTAGAATTTCTTCTGATTTCTTTTGGAGATAATATAGAAAATAGAAGTCTAACATTTTCTGTAATCTGTCACCTTGGGTTTTTTTGTTTGTTTGTTTGAAGATTTTTACTTATTTGAGAGAAGAGAGAGAGGAAACAAGCAGGGTGGAGGGGACTAGGGAGAGGGAGAAGCAGGCTCCCTGCTTCTCAGGGAGCCCCATGTGGGGCTTGATCCTGGGACCCTGGAATCATGATCTGAGCTGAAGGCAGATGCTTAACTGACTGAACCACCCAGATGCCTCTATCACTTTTTTTTGTTTGTTTGTTTTAAATAATAAAGCAAGCCTCACAACTGGGTTTCCCTTTTTCTCTTATTCTGTTAGATTAATCTGGCTTTGGTGTGCATTTGATTCTGTGGAGTCTTGGCTATTGATCTTCATTTAGATCTTTCCACAGAAGTCTATGGTTTGTGGGTTTAAGGGTTTTTTTTTTGTTTGTTTAAAGATTTTATTTATTTGAGAGAGAAAGTGAGTTGGGGAGGTGTGGAGGGGGAGGGACAAGTAGACTCCATGCTGAGTGCAGAGCCCATCGTGGGACTTGATTCCATGACTCTGAGATCATGAGCTGAGCTGAAATTAGGAGTTGGATGTTCAGCTGACTGAGCCACCCAGGTGCTCCTGTTGGTTTAAGTTTTTACCCCCAATATTTGATTGATTTTTAAGTCTCATACAGCAGTATATTAAATGGTAAAGTTTCTTTTAAAAAAGTAGGATTTCTGAAAAATTTGGGGCGCTTGGATGGCTCAGTCATTAAGCATCTGCCTTCATCTCAGGTCGTGAACCCAGGATGGTCTTAGGATTGAACTCCACATCAGGCTCCCTGCTCAGCAGGAGGCCTGCTTCTCCCTCTCCCACTCCCGCTTCCCCTCCTTGTGTTCCCTCTTGTGCTGTGTCTCTGTCAAATAAATAAAATCTTTAAAAATATTTTTTTTCTGAAAATTTTAGCTCAGCTTCTAATTTTGCTAATTAAGATTTTAAGAAAATTGCTTCTCAAATGTTATATTCAGTGTTTTCATGTTCTATAGCAGGTTAGTAAAAAGATAAAATAGTTTGTCTAAAAATATTTTGCCTTAAGTTTAAATTAGAGAATCCAATATGCACACTTTTCAAAGTTTATTGGTAAGGAAAATAACTGCTTTTTCATATTTAAGTTGGATATATTTTTCTCTGATGGATTTTAGTAATACTTTATCATACTTCTGTAAAATATTTTATATAAGAAGAAAATGAGACTTCTTCATTATCAATACATTTTGACATAATTTGGTGCTGTCCAAGTAGAGCTACTGACTAAGCAATTTATTTAAACTTTTGGTCAAATACTGTAACATGAAAAGCATTTATAGGGCTGTTTATTGTGAAAGGCCTATATTGTGTGCCCTTTCGATGTGGTGCGTTGATTCACGTTACCCGGTTTCCTGCTTGGAGTCTAGGCTTACCTGTTGGGCTCCATAAGAGAGACAGAGACACAAATTGAATTTAACAAGAATCAGTATCTGGGCTTTGCTTTTCCACATCTGTTGATTCTTTCCACACTTTAGTCAAAAGGGTACCTAGTCCAGATGTCAGAAAAGAACAAAAGAAAACGATTTTGAGGTTTGATTTGATACTGACTAGAAAACCATAGAGTCTGTTTTTTAGTATTTGGTTTATTTATTTTTAACACAGTAGGTGATGCGTGGACTGAAACTGAAGTCTCCCAACATGATACATTCTCCTTTTCCTTGGAGCAGCATTTTGCTCAGGAAAGAATTTTTTCAAGTGGCTTAGCCATGTTTCAGAAAGCCCATTATTGGTGTTTTCCCTGCACTGTATTCACAGTTTTGAAGCTGCCGTCCTTTAGATCCTTGCCTCCTGCAGCTGTTCAGATAGCCTCCATCTCCGTTTTCTTGCTAAGGGTTTGTCATTCTTCCTTGGGTGGTAATAAATTTACTTTGAGTTATAGGACTCAGAAGTTTTTATGGAAATCACAGTTAAAAAGTAAGCACTGTTTTAGGCTATATTATTTTGTTGCCAGAGAACAGGACATAATGACATTTTTTTCATAGCTGCATATAACTTGTCAAGAAGAAAAGATCCCCCTCCCAGGTCTTCTTTTTTTTTTTTTTTTTTTTTTTTTCTCTTCTCAAAGGCTGCATCTTGAAATTGTGTAAGCTTCAGAAAAAGTATGTTGCTGTGCTTTTAAATGGGTGACATCCCTTTTTGATTCTTTCCAAGGTGGCTCTTAAACAGTGTAGTCTTTATTTCCAAATGACTAAATGATGTCAGATCCCAAAAGTTACATACATCCACAATAAAGTCTGATAAAATACAATTTTTCTCTTAAAGGGATTTAGGAATTTGGGGCTTTGTAGCCTCGAAGCTTTTATGATTTTGCCTCTTGTTTGTCATTTCAAAAGAGATACCGTCTTAGGTTATCAGTATGACTCACTTTCTGAGATTGATAAGCACTGTGTCTAAGAAAGTCCGTTTTTTATTACTAGCTTTAAACAGGCAATGTGCAAAGACATTATTTAGCTTTATTTCAGGTTAAGATAAAGCAGATGATTTGGGTTCTATGATCACTGGTTTGATAAACTATCAGTCAAATATGCATTTGAATGCAGAGCAGTATGCCTGATGGGAGAAGCAGTGGGCAGTATTGTGACCAGTGTTATTTGAAAGTTGTCAAAATGAGGGGCGCCTGGGTGGCTCAGTGGGTTAAGCCGCTGCCTTCGGCTCAGGTCATGGTCTCAGAGTCCTGGGATCGAGCCCCGCATCGGGCTCTCTGCTCAGCAGGGAACCTGCTTCTTCCTCTCTCTCTGCCTGCCCCTCTGCCTGCTTGTGATCTCTCTGTCAAATAAATAAATAAGATCTTGAAAGTTGTCAAAATGAGTCCAGTTCAACTAAGGTCAGACAGAAAACGTCCTCTTTTTTTTTTTTTTTTAAGATTTTATTTATTTATTTGACAGAGCACAGGCGGGGGAGTGGCAGAGAGAGGGAAAAGCTGGCCCCCTGTGGAGTAGGGAGCCCAATGTGGGGCTCCATCCGAGGACCCTGGGATCATAACCTGAGCCAAAGGCAGATGCTTAACTGACTGAGCCACCCAGGTGTCCCTAAACTTTCTTCCTGTTGATAGTTGTATTATTTTGAGTCATCAGTATAACAGGCATCAAGCTCCAAATCCTGAAAACTGGAATGTTGCTGTTTATATATGCCGGTCTCTTGAATTGCATGCCTCTGATGCAAGACAGTGTAGGGATTCTGGCTAGCCTGAAGTTTCCCAGAAAATATAGCTTCTGCCTCCTTATGCCATATACTTTGCAAAGAAGTAAAGATTTTATCTGTTGTAACACTGGCATTTTTCCTTGTTGCTGACTTACGAGATAGCATTGTAGAGATAATAGATTTCAAGCCCTGAAGTACCTCCAGCTTTTGAGTTGCCTTTCAATAAGGTAATTTGGGGGGGCTGGGGCCAAGGGGGACCACTGTCACATAGTCCTTATCTTTTGGACTGTTGAGAGCAAAATTGGATTTTTCTTAAAAACAATTTCATTGATATATAATTCACATACATTATAATTTGTTCATTTATATTATACAATTCAGTTTTTAGTGTAGTCATAGAATCTTTCACTATAGTTAATTTTAGAATATCTTCAGCCTAAAAAGAAGCCTCGCACTCTTTAGTGTCATTCTGTACTTCCTTCCAACCTACCCAGCCTTGGACAACTACTAGTCTTCTCTTTGTCTCTGTAGGTTGCCTTTTGTGGTTATTGCATATAGAATCACACAATATGGGGCCTTTTGAGACAGGCTTGTTTTATAATGTGTTCATTCATCCATCTATCAGTGCTTCTTCCTTTTCACTGCCAAGTGATATTCCATTGTAGGGCTAGACTACATTTGTTCTTGACTAATTAATAGACTATATATATATATGTTTTAGATTTTATTTATTTATTTGACAGATCAGAAGTAGGCGGAGAGGCAGGCAGAGAGAGAGGAGGAAGCAGCCTCCCCGCTGAGCAGAGAGCCCCATGCGGGGCTCGATCCCAGGACTCTAAGATCATGACCTGAGCTGTTGGCAGAGGTTTTAACCCACTGAGCCACCCGGGTGTCCGTTAATCCCATTTATCTATTACATACTCCGTCACCTCCCCTTAGGCAACCACCAGTTTGTTCTGTTTAGCATGGGTTTTTGTTTTGTTTTGTTTGTTCTTTTTTTTTTTTTTCCCCCCCTGACTTCACTTAGCATAATGTCCTTTTCATCCATTCTGGGTATACTACATTTTATTTATCCATTTATCAGTTGATGGACATTTCAGTGTCTGCTTTTTATGTTGAGAATATGCTGCTAAGATCATTCATGTGCTGATTTTTGTGTGGACATTATGTTTTCATTTCTGTTGGGCATATACCCAGGAGTGGAATTGCTGGATCATATGGGATAGTTTGAGGAAACTGCCGGGATGGTTTTTCAGAGTGGCTGTATCATTTGACCATCCATCAGCAGTGTGTGAGAGCTCCAGTTTCTCCATATTTTCATCAGCAGTTGTCTCTTGGATAATACCTGTCCTCGTGTGTGGTTGTGAAGTAGCATCTCATGTGGTTTTGATTTTCTTTTCTGTAGTGATTAGTGATGTGAATCTCTTCATGTGCTTATTTGTGCTTTTCTTGTGTTTTTTGAGATTTGCATGTTTTTCTTGGAGAAATGTTCTTTGCCTACATTTTAAATTAGTATGTCTTATTATTGAGTTGTAAGAATTCTTTAATTCTTTAAATATTCTGGATACCATTTATCCCCTTAGCAGAAATGGTTTGCAAATATTTTTTCCCCATTGTGTGGGTTATCTTTTCACTCTTGCTGGTGTCCTTCAAAGCTCAAAAGATTTCGGGGCACCTGGGTGGTTCAGTAGTTAAGTGTCTGCCTTTGGCTCAGGTCCTGATCCCAGGGTCCTGGGATTGAGCCCCGCATCGGGCTCCCTGCTCAGCGGGAAGCCTGCTTCTACCTCTCCCACTCCCCCTGCTAGTGTTCCCTCTCTTGCTGGCTCTGTCAAATAAAAACAAAATATTAAGAAAAAGCCAGCAACAACATAAAAGATTTCAATTTGGATGAAGTCCAGTTTATCTGTGTTTTTATTTTTTCTTTTTGTGTTGTATCTAAAAAAATGTTGCTTACTCTGAGATTATAAAGATTTGTTCCTCTGCTTTCTTTTAAGATTTTTATAGTTTAAGGTCTCATAGTTTAGGTGTTTGATCCATTTTTCATTTAAATTTTTTATGACGTGTGAGGAAGAGCCCCAATTTAATGGTGTTACATGTGGATATCTACTAATCCAAGTACAGTCTGTTGAAAAAGACTGTTCTTTTCCCAATGAAGTACCTTAGAACCTTTGTTGAAGTTCAGTTGACCATAAATGTAAAGATACATTTCTGTACTCTCAGTTATATCCTATAGATTATATGTCTCTCCTTATGGCAGTATTATTCTATTCTGATTGTTGAACCTTTTTTTTGTTTTGTTTTTTAAAGACTTTGTTTATTTTAGAGAGTGTGCAGTGGTGGGGAGGAAGAGGGAGAGGATCATAAGCAGACTCTGCGCTGGGTGCAGAGCCTGATGCAGAGCTCAATCTGAGATCATGACCTGAGCTGAAACCAAGATTTGGACGCCAGACTGAGCTACCCATGTGCCCCTTAATTATTGTACCTTTGTAGTAAGCTTTGAATTCAAGTCAAGTGTTAGTGGGTTTTTTGTTTTTGTTTTTGTTTTTTTTTCTGCCGAAGATTGTCTATTCTGGGTCCCTTGCATTTCCATGTAAATTTTAGGATCATCTTGTCAATATCTGTAAAATGATAGCTGGGATTTTGATAGAGATTGCATTGAATCTGGAGATCATTTTGGGGAATGTTACCATCTTAACGATGTTAAATCTTCTAGTTCAAGCACATGGTTTATCTTTCCATTTATTTAGGTCATCTTTAAATTTATTAAAAAATGTTTTGTAGTTATCAGGGTGTAAGTTTTACACTTCTGTTGGTAGCTTTATTCCTCAGTATTTTTAATTTAGTTAAGAATGTTATCCAAAATGGAGTTTAGTATTGTAAATATACTTTATTTATTTTTAGAGATTTTTATTTAGTTATTTGAGTGAGAGTGAGAGAGAGAGAGAGCAGAGAGGGGGCAGGGTCAGAGGAAAAAGTAGACTCCCCGCTGAATGGGGAGCCTCACGTGAGCTCAATCCTAGGACCCCAGGATCATGACCTGAGCCAAAGGGAGACTCTTAACCAATTGAGCCACCTAGGCACCCCTATTGCAAATGTATTTAAAAAATTTTTTTTCATTTTTAGATTAGAGCAGTATTGTTTTATAGTATTTAAATCTTTTGACTCATTAGTAGGATAGGTGCTAAGCTTTGAGCTTGTCTGCTCTGCTACCTTTTGCTGATTTATTAATTTTCCACTGATAGTAGCATTTATGCATGTCTACTTTGTAAAATTCGTTTTCTGTAATGATCAGAACAACTTTGTAATTGGTATTTTGGCAAGGTCAGATTTTTACTGTGTTTCAAAGTAACAGTGTTTTATGAAACAACTTCTGGAGATGAAAGCAAAAGCTTTCTTTCCTTTGAAGCAAATGATAGAATGGTAATTCATTCTACTGCAAGAGTGGACACATAAAATACCTATTATATAGATTGAGTCTTAGAGGCTATGTAACCTGAGCTGGACTTACTCTTTTAGCTTATAATACACTTCCAAACAAGAGTCACATCTTTTTTATCCATCCTGTTCTTCAGCTGCTTGTAGGGAAATAACGTAGATATAAGGATTATTTTGGCTTCTGTTTGGGAAGAAAGTTGTATTCTTCCTTTTACCTTGCTTTGTAAAGTTTTCATTGGTTGTCACATCTGCATTCTTTTCTTCCTCACTGTTTCTTTTCCTGGGATAGTTTGTAACCAGACAGTACTGGAATCGCCTAGTTAACTTCTTCCATATCCCATCACTTTCAGCTAGTCCTGGACATTAGTACAAAGAAATTCTTTTTTTTTTTTTTTTTTTTTTTTTTTTTTTTTTTCCTTTTTAGAGAGGAGAGGGGGCAGAGGAGAGGGAGAGAGAGAATCTCAAATAGTCTCCATGCCCCGAGGGGCCTGATGCAGGTTTCGATCTTAACACCCTAAGATCATGACCTGAGCCGAAATCAAGAATAGCACACTTAACTAAGCCACCCAGGCACCCCAGCACAAAGAAATTCTTAAGCATTGCTTTTTTTTTTTTTTTTTTTAAGATTTTATTTATTTATTTGACAGAGATTACAAGTAGGTGGAGAGGCAGGCAGAGAGGGGATGAAGCAGGTTCCCCGCCAAGCAGAGAGCCCAATGTGGGGCTCGATCCCAGGACCCCAGGATCATGAACTGAGCCAAAGGCAGAGGCTTTAACCCACTGAGCCACCCAGGTGCCCCCTTCATAGATTTTTAAATACTTTTCTAAAACCAAGTGAAACCTCCTTTCTTCTTTATAGTGTTCTTGACCTTCCCTGCTCACTGTGGTCTGATTATTTTGCCTACACCAATGGCTACTAAAATTTACTACATTTTATTTTTAGCACAGAATGGTTTCCCCCTACTCCCCATGAATCTCATGCTGAATTCCAGTTACAACAAGGTGTAGTGGTGAGGGAGGAAAGTTGGGAGGAGGAGGGTGTCCTAGAGCCTTAACTTACTCAGCTTTCCTTTTGTCTGCTGAGGTACCCCCTAAGAAATCATAGGGTTACATGGAGCATAGTGGGAGAGCCAATTGTCTACCTCATGTCCTGAATGCTCAGCATTACAAAGCAATGTGTGACATTTTTTTCTCCTAATGCATTATAATTTTCTGCAGTTTAGAAACCTGTTTATAGAACTAGGTAGGGATGTGTATTCCCTGCGGTGTCTAGCATAATGTCTCACAGAGAGTAGGTACCCAGCATATATTTATTTTTCAATTAATATTTTTAAAATATTATGTTTTTATATTCACTACATTCAGATTAGGGGCCAGCTTTTTTTTTTTCTTACATGGACATATTGCCATAGATGATTAGAAACTGTAAGTATCACTCATTTTCAGGATACTAAAGAAAGCAGTTATTCCTAGTCAGATCTAAAAACGGCTTTCCTACAACATGACATATTCAGAGTATGTTTTTCTTATAGGAGGTTGCTTCTAGGAGGCATTTTATTAATCCTTTTAAAGTATTAGAAAAAACAAAATCCCAAGTATTAACTTTAAAAAATAAGGTCCAAATGATGCTTATACAAGCAAGAAAAGTCAGAAACACAAATAAGGGATTTAAGTATAAATGCATACCTACATATAGGCTATTTGAAATTCTCTTAAAATAATTAATTTGCCTTAGGTATTGTGTGTGTTGGAAATGCATGCATTTTTGGGTTTATATCCATGTATGCAGTATATTCATTTGTGAAGATTTGTATCAAATCAGCTTTATCTGAGTTCAGTTTGAAACCCTAAGAGGAAAAGATACCATACTTTAGAGATTAATGCATTTCATTTTTGTGCTAACCAGGGTAAAAACAACCCCCTTTCTGCTTGTGGGTCACAAAACTCATTTTCCTTGTTCAGTGCCCAGGAGGCAAAGATAGGATTAATTGGTTCTTCTCTGAAAAAATGACATCCTTTTCTATCAAGGTAGGAATTTTTAAAAAAAAAAGATTTATTTAAATCCCCCCTACGCTTGTGGGGTCCATGGATAAAAGAAGAAAGGTTAAGAATTTCTAATCTAGATAGAGGCTCCTCCTTGTGCCCCATTTCCCTGCTTTTCTCTCCTTATTATTTTATTATTATTATTTTTTAAGTAAGCTTTGCACCACTGTGGGGCTTGAATGAGCCCATAACCCAAGATCAAGAATCACATGCACCACTGACAGCCAGCCAGGCCTCCCCTTCCCCATTTCTCTCTTACTCCTTTTTCTCCCTCTTGCCTGAGAATAATGCCTCCACTTATACCTTTGTTACTATTGTTCCTTTCCTCACACCTTGGCCCTTATAGTGTTATCCCCATCTTGTTCCTTTTTTTTTTTTTCTTTCTAGACTGTTTTAATAGTTTACAGAAATATATGTAGATAAAAACTTTATAAAAAACCTTATAAAACATAACACCTTAATCTGTAGCATGTGCAATCTTTGTATAATATACTGTTATTTGAAGATTTAGCATTTTCAGGGAACACGTCAATTGCTTGTTGTTGCGTGTGTGTGTGTGAATTCCAGTGTGGTTAACATACAGTGTTACATTAGATTCAGGTGTACTATATAGTGATTCAGCAGTTCCATACATTACTCAGTGCTCATCATGATACCTGTACTCAATCCCTTTCACTTTTCACCCATCCTTCTGCCTGCCTCCTGGTAACCATCTGTTTGTCCTCTAGAGTTGAGTCTGTTTCTTGGTTTGTATGTGTCTCTTCCCCACCCCCTTTGTTAGTTTGTTTCTTAAATTCCATGTCTGAGTGAAACCATATAGTATTTGTGTTTCTCTGACTTATTTCACTTAAAATTAAACTTTCTGGGTCCATCCACGTCATTGCAAATGCCAAGATTTCATTCTTTTTTATGGCTGAATGATACTCCATTGTACATATATATCACATCTTCTTTATCCACTCATAAGTCAGTAGACATGTGGGCTGCTTCTTTAATATGGCTATTGTAAATAATGCAATAAATATAAAAGTGCATATGTCTTTTTGCATTAGTCATTTCATATTCTTTGGGTAAATACACAGTAGTGGAATTACTGGATTGTATGGAAATTCTATTTTTAATTTTTTGGGGAGCCTCCATACTGTTTTCTGCAATGGCTGTACCAGTTTATGTTCCCACCAACAGTGCATGAGGGTAAAAAAAGGGGGGGGGGGAGAAAAAATTTTCTTAAATGGGGGTGGGGTCCGTGGGTGGCTCAGACAGTAGAACATGCGACTTTTGATTTAAGGGTCATGAGTTCAGGCCCCACATTGGGTGTAGAGATTACTTAAAAAAACAACAAAAAACAGTGCACAAGGGTTCTTCTTTCTCCACTTGTTTCTTATGGTTTTGATTTTTAGCCATCCTGACAGGTGTGAAATGATATTTCACTGTGGTTTTCATTTGTATTTCCCTGATGGTGAGTGATATTGAGCATCTTTCCATGTATCTGTTGGTCATCTATGTGGCGTCTTTAGAGAAATGACAGTTCATGTTTTCTGCCCATTTTATAATTGGACTGGGGTTTTTTTGGGTGTTTTCTAAGTTCTTCATTATTTTAAATGCTAACCTTTTATCAGATACGTTATTTGCAAATATCTTTCCCCATTCAGTAGATTGTCTTTTAGTTTTGTCATTTTTTTTTTGCTATACAGAAGATTTATTTTTATGTAGTTCCAATAGCTTATTTTTGCTTTTGTTTCTCTTGCCTCAGGAGACCTATCTAGAAGAATGTTCTTGGAGCCAGTGTCAGAGGAATTACTGCCTGTGCTCTCTTCTAGGATTTTAGGGTATCAGGTCTCATATTTATTTTTTGAGCTTATTTTTGTGTGTGGTGTAAGAAAGAGGTCCAGTTTCATTCCCCATTTTGTTTCTTTATACTATTCTTTAATCTTACTTTTTAATAAATATTTATTTTAGAGAAAGGGAGTATGAGCAGGAGGGGCAGAGGGAGAGGGAGAGAGAATCTCAAGCAGACTCCAAGCTGAACACAGTGCCCCACATGGGGCTTGATCTCACGACCCTAAGATCATGACTTGAGTGGAAACAAGAGTGGAAACAATGAACCAACTACACACATCCTGGCACCTTGAGAAAATATTTTTTTAGTTTTTGAGAAAAGTCACAGTATTAATTCATCAAAACAGAACATTAACAAATAAGTTTTTAAAAATTGATCTAGAATTTCAGTGTTTGAGAAAACATGATCCGAGGGTCCTGGGATCTAGCCCTGTGTCAGGCTCCCTGCTCAGTGGGGAGTCTTCTCTTCCTGTTGCTTGCTCTCTCTCTCTCTCTCTCATATAAATAAAATCTTTAAGAGGGAGAAAAAGATTTAATTGAGAGAGGAAATAGGTAGAGGATTCTGGTGCAGACTTTTCTGGAAGTGCATTTGAGGGCTTCTGATATTAAGTCTGATACTGATTTTTTAATTTTCATTTATAACATTTAAAAAAAATTTTTTTAAAGATTTTATTTATTTATTTGACAGACAGAGATCTCAAGTGGGCAGAGAGGCAGGCAAAGAGAGAGGAGGAAGCAGGCTCCCTGCTAAGCAGAGAGCCCGATGTGGGGCTCGATCCCAGGACCCTGAGATCATGACCTGAGCTGAAGGCAGAGGCTTTAACCCACTGAGCCACCCAGGTGCCCCTAACATTTTAAAATTTTTGATAATGATTTTTAAGTTTCATCTAGTTTTATGTCATTTTGTGGTTTGAATAAATTTAAGTTTGTATTTATTAATTTATAGCATGCCACTAACATTTATATTCACCACTATTCTGATCCTTCAAAAAGTTCTCAGACAACTTTGAGGGATTGTTTGGTGTTGTAGATGAGCATAATTGAGAGGTAAAAGAGGAAAAGCTGAGGAGCAGAACATGCATCCTGTTTCCTGGGTGTGGGGCCCTGGGCTACCCACAAGAGGTGGTGCTTTGGCTGAAACACTTCTTTCTGATTACCACCAGGTGTCGCCACTGACCCAGGTTGACGAGATCTCTGCCTAGAATCAGAAGGTTTTGAGAGCCCATCTTCTGTTGGGGGTGGTGACATTGAGGGGTTTGCAGATGTGTGGGTAGGGGGATACTTGTGTATTCTTTCCCCCTCTAGTCTAGAGATTTTGGTAAACTGAATGTTTATAAGGCAGGGAATGAAGTACATGAATTTAAATCTTTATTATCTTTATAATTTTTATTGTTTTTATTTTCTATACCTGTTACTGCTTCAAAAACAGGTAACATTTTTCTAGCATCCTTTTTGTATTCTTGCATCTTGCTTTTATTATGCTTTTGTTTCTTGCATAGAGGATAATGGAAAATTAATATACTCTCACATGGCATTGGAAAAATCTGCATGCAAATTCCCACAATTGTAATTAGATTATGGCCAGTTGATTTCTCGAACTTTGCAGAAACTTGGCTACAAACTGTGTTATTTAATACCAGCATTGTTTTAAAAAAACAATTTTTAAAAAAAATCCGAACATGGAATTTTCAGAATTTACAGCATTAGATATTGGTAACAGTGTGGAATGAAATATCCAGGTCTTGCTTCCTTCTAGCTACTAATAAAACACAGGGTTGACCTGAAATATAGTATTTGTGGCCAGGGTTTCCCTTAGCATCCTGACTGTATAGCCTCATTTTTGTGCTCACTCTCTACCTCTGCTCATTTCTATTTTTTCCCCCCACATCTTTCTCTAAACTCTTCACTCATCTTTAAAAAGAGACTTTCTTTGGAGGAGGTCTTAAAATCGAGGAATATCATTCTTAATTAAGGGAAACACACCTTTTGTCTTTTCTCTCCCCCCAATTATTGCCTCAAAAGAAAACTATCACGCTAAGTAACAACATGTGAGTAGTTAATTCCTTTTACAAGGAATTATTTATTGATACTGTAACAGAAATTTGTGATAAAAATGTAGTAATGAAAAAAATAGGTTACTTAATAATGTCCTGTTAAATTTGAGAGACAGGGCCGGGGGTTGTGGGGGTAGGGAAGGGAAAAATGACACAAGATGGGATCGGGAGGGAGACAAACCATGTAAGAGACTTAATCTCACAAAACAAACTGAGCGTTGCCGAGGGGTGGAGGGGAGGGATAGGGTGGCTGGGTGATGGACTTTGGGGAGGGTATGTGCTGTGGTGAGGGCTGTGAAATGTGTAAGCCTGATGGTTCACAGACCTGTACCTCTGGGACAAATAAAATAATGTCCTGTTAATATAGCCTAAATTGTGATCAGCAGGGTAAAACTTGGCTCGGTTAACTGTTAAATGTTTGTTTTTTCCACACTGACTTCGATTCAGGGATCCTTTTTAATTTTATTTAGAATAATACTGATAAAAATATATTTATCAGTTTGAGGACAACTTGGTTCAGCCCGTCTTTCCTAAATATTTTGACACACACATGCACTCACGTGTACATACACACACTTAGTGAGAAAAAGGCAATTTATTTCATTGTGTAAAAATACCTCTTGCTGCTTTGAGCTTTAATTTCTTGGATAAAGAGCATCATCTTTAGTGCTGGGATTTCATGTAAGTAAATATTCACTGAAGTAGATGCTTTTCCAAGAACTAATGTGATTACAACATAGGATCAGCAGTATAATAGTAATCTTATTGCTTTTTCTTAGAAGATGACATGACTGGTTGGGAATTTTCCTGTAGTCTAGTTTTCTGGAGAAAATAGGGAATTTCAGCATCCTAATGTAAGTTATTATTGATGTTTTCTTGAAGCATTTCATGTTCGTTTTTTTTTTTTTTTTTTTTTTTTTTTTTTGCATTTCATGTTCTTAAAAATAAACATGGCAGAACTAATTTTTACCAAGAATTTGTCCAATTACAAGGTGGTAGAGAGTATTGCTTAACTTAGGTGAATGTCACATAAAGCCAAGTTTCTAGGGCCATTAGTGGCTTCTAGCTGAATGTGGCATTATGAAGACAACACCAGTCTATTAGAAGCTCTTAGAGAGCTTTACCAAAGTACAGTAACCTTTCAGTGGATGCTCCCTCCTACTTTAAGCTGAGGCCTGCTGTTCTGGGGGATTCTCCTTGGTATGCTCTTAGCTTTTATAATTGCTAGCAGCAGAAGCCATGCTGTTGGTAGAGCTAGTGGCTAAGCCCACAGGTGCAGTTATGCTTTTATTTCTTGGTTTGCATGTACACGCCCATCTACCCCTACTGTAGGATGAGAGGAGGCAAGAGCTAGTTAGGTTTATAGTGCCAAGCTGGCTTAAATTTGCTGGCTCAAATTTTTTATTTTGGTTATCACCTTGCCCACTAGGGAGCCAGTGACTGTTACAGAAGTCGTACCAAATAAAAAATCCCTCTGGAATTGTCTCTATTAAAAGAGCCACAGTTTTTGATTTCTTCCCTTCCTCCTACTCCTTGGTGGCCGCTTATAGTATGGTGAGGGCACAATGACTGGGGAACTAGTATCCTTTGACAGAGCGAGATCAGCGAAAGTATTATTCCCTGGCCCTGTGCTTGGTGATACCTTATGGGCCCAGCCATTTAAATGCAAGCCTGTATCTCTAAAGCATTTTCTAATACTGTCGTTAGCCAAGTAGACCTTTACTTACCTGGTCCTAACACCCAACTAGAGAAAAATTTTCTTTGTTGGATAGCAGCTATGAGATATTTCCTGTCAGCTAAACATAGTGCTGCTCTCACAAGCTACTGCTTCTCGGTAACATTAGAGAAGAAGAGAGGACACAATGATTATAAATAAGTGTTGGTGGGAAGTCCAGGTAGATAGGCCTGCCTCCTGAACCTTTTGGAGACAGGTGACACTGTAGCGCCTGAACTGTGTAACAAAGTGGCTATAGGGAAAAATGGGTTTTCTGAAGGATTTGCTCATTTAGAATGGCTTCCATTACTAACGGCAAGATTATGTTAGGATACTGACCCCTGCATACAGACATGGCTTTGGAAAGTTAAAATATCTGCACATGTTTAGATATAGGAGCTCTGAGCTTTTATTTAATTAATGGATCTGTTAAACCAAAAACATCCTATTTTAGATGGGTTGATAGTTTCTGGGTCACTTCTGAAATACAAAGTAATTATTTTTAATATAATTTAATGACTTGTGTGAATACATTAAAACATTTCATGTGGCTTAAAATTATATGGGAAGAGCATACCTTACTCAAAGTGTTCTGAAGATTATTGTATTAAGGCATTATACATCTGAAAGCATACCATTAGTGAACGTTATACCTTCTATATCATAATTATTTTTAGCATATCTCTGTTGATAATTTATGTGTGTATATTAGAGTCACCCATTGTCTGGCTATATGATCTTTCAGCTAAGTCCATCCTTTGCAGATGCTTTTACTGACTCTGCTATCAGTGCTAAAGTGAATGGTGAACACAAAGAGAAGGACCTGGAGCCCTGGGATGCAGGTGAACTCACAACCACGGAGGAACTGGAGGCTTTGGAAAATGATGTAGTAAGTAAAGTGTTTTTGCTTAGTATCAGACTGTGGTTATGTGATGTGGTGTGATATCATTTGGTTTTAATTTAAGTATGTTGTCATCATTCCGGTGGATATATTTAAATCAGCAGTTTTTATTGTCTATATAGAGACCTCCCCCCAGGCAGTAAATTTAGACAGATCTTTCTTTGGGATGCTTATGAATGATTTCCATGTTTTTAAATAGATCATAATAAGCAACTTACAAATTTAAGTTGGGAAACATGGGAAAATGGAAAAACTGGCATGTTTTGCTTTGAATGCTTTACAGAATGAGGCAGCCTAAGGAAATTAGTGTCTTAATTGTCTCTTTACCTTTCCTAGAGGTAAGACTCTTGGGCTTCCTATCTGAGGAAGACATACTCACTATTAAGATACATTGTTAAGTTGCATTAGAAATAAAGCAGTAAGTAGATTTCTTGGTCTTAAAATTAGGATCATTCTCCACAAAAATTATTTTTTTTAAGATTTTATTTATTTAACAGAGATCATAAGTAGGCAGAGAGGCAGGCAGAAAGAGAGGGGAAGCAGGCTCCTTGCTGAGCAGAGCCCCGGTGTAGGATTCTCTCCCAGGACCCTGAGATCATGGCCTGAGCCGAAGGCAGAGACTTAACCCACTGAGCCATCCCGGTGCCCCAAAAATCTGCTATTTCTTTCTTTCTTTTTTAAGATTTTATTTATTTATTTGACAGATCACAAGTAGGCAGAGAGGCAAGCAGGGGTGGGGGAAGCAAGCTCCCCGCTGAGCAGAGAGCCTGATGTGGGACTCGATCCCGGGACCCCGAGACCATGACCTGAGCTGAAGGCAGCGGCTTAACTCACTGAGCCACCCAGGCGCCCCAAATCTGCTATTTCTAAAAGCTTTTTAATGTGTATTATTTTTACTTTTCTGTTAACACATCATCTATGAATCAATGCTTAGTAGTAAAGACTATCATTAGGATTCTATAAATTATGTTTCTAAGGTAGAGAGATAGAAAGCAAAGTCTTTTGCCAAAAATGAATGTTTAGGTACCAAAATTGAATCGAATGAAGATCTTCCATTGACTGTTGTGGAGAAGTCTTTATAACAAATCTGTTTTTAATGTTTAAGTCCAGCTTTGAAACTGAAAATATATAGGCAGAACATCATTATTCATTTTCAGACTTTAAAGAATTCGATATAACCTAATATAGAGGTTCTCAGGTCTATGCACCACATCACCTACGTAGGATACAAATCAGGTACTCCTTTTTTTACTGATAGTAAGGTGGATAAACTGTTAAGTTGCCAGAGAGCATTCTGGCAATATTTATAAAAGTTTAAAACACACCTATAGTTTGTCTCACCTCTGAGAATTTTGTTTTGGTATATCCATAGGATTGCAAATAATGATGTGTAAGGATTTTTTTGCAGCATTACCTCTGATAGTGAAAAATTAGAAACATCCTGTCCATCAGGAGGACATGAGTTAGATTTATTGTACTTCCATTCAGTTGAAACACTGTGGTTCCACTAAAAAGAATGGCATTCTGGTACGGAAAGGTACTTAAGACTTATTAAAAGACAAAGCAAGTTACAGAATAAGAACATCCTATTTGAATTAAAAAGGAACTTGATCTAACTGATCATGTTCTTAATGAATGCATAGAGTGCATCTGGAATTATGCCCAAGAAGTTAGTAGTGGTTAACTGTTGTGGATAGATTTTGCTGTTATAGATGATATTATTAATGTGAGATATTGATTGCACTTGAATTAAAGCAATTTCCATGACAAATACTTTGTCATTTTGAAAAGTACATTATTTTCTTCTAGTCTAATGGATGGGATCCCAATGATATGTTTCGATATAATGAAGAAAATTATGGTGTAGTGTCTACATATGATAGCAGTTTATCTTCATATACGTAAGTTTAAAAACCTGGCTTTTATTTTAGTACATTTGTCTTTGACTTTCATCAACTTATATTAGGATGTTGAATAAATTTTTCTGTTGGATTTTTTTTTTTTTTAATGTACTTTTTTTAAGAGAGTGGGAGAGGGACGGGGCCAGAGGAAGAGGGAGAGAACGAATCTTTTTTTTTTTTTTTTTAAAGATTTTATTTATTTATTTGACAGACAGAGATCATAAGTAGGCAGAGAGGCAGGCAGAGAGAGAGGAGGAAGCAGGCTCCCCGCTGAGCAGAGAGCCCAATGCAGGGCTCGATCCCAGGACACCGGGACCATGACCCGAGCCCAAGGCAGAGGCTTTAACCCACTGAGCCACCCAGGCACCCCGGGAGAGCGAATCTTAAGCGGGTTCCATACCCAGTGCAGAGTGTGACATGGTGCTTGATCTCACAACCTTGAGATAATGATCTGAACTGAAATCAAGAATTGGATGCTTAACTGACTGAGCCACTCAGGCACCCCTCTGTCAGATTTTAAGTTAAACAATTATGTGAAAGAATTAATCCTGTTACTGCTTAAGCTGATAAATTCTCTTTAAAACAGGGCATAAATATAGTTTAGTTTACCTGCATTCTGGTTTTATGCTCTAGATAAATTTTGTTCTTGTTTTAAGTTGTAAAAATTCTTAAGTTTGCAAGTGTAGATGTTATAGGAGAATAGTCAATTTAACCAGTTTTGGAAATTTATATTCTTCTAGGGAAGAGTGAAACAAAAAAAATTTCTAATTTTGATTTATACATGAGTAGATCACTGTAAGTGTTTTATATTTTTATCAGTCTTTCAAACTCTAAACTCTCTTAATAGTTGATTAGGACAGATACATTAACTGTGCCTTCAAAATACTCACTTTGCTTCCCCCCCGTCTTGTTTCAGGGTACCCTTAGAAAGGGATAACTCAGAAGAATTTTTAAAACGAGAAGCAAGGGCAAACCAATTAGCAGAAGAAATTGAATCAAGTGCCCAGTACAAAGCCCGGGTGGCCCTGGAAAATGATGATAGGAGTGAAGAAGAAAAATACACAGCCGTTCAGAGAAATTCCAGTGAACGTGAGGGCCACAGCATAAACACTAGGTATTTAAAGGAAATCATGATGCAGTATTTTGGATACACAACTCAAGGTCTGTGTGAGAAGGTGTATTATTATTATTTCATCTTCCTTTAATGTAGCTTAGATAGAGAATGCAAGGGGAATTGGTTTAAGATTCTTTTAGAGAAAAGATTATAGTAATATTAGAAAATATTTTTTGAGCATCAGCTCTTGAAGCCAGGTGTTGAAGCCAGTGATGAGCAAGCCAAGGTGTGGAGGAGCTACTTACAGAAAAGCGATCAGGTCGGGGGGATGCTGCACAGAACATAACAGCAGTTCACTAGGATTTGCTAGATTAGAGGTGTATTCAGAGTGAGAAAGAACTAGCATGTATCCAGTGGGATCAGAGAAAGCCTCACAGAAGAGGAGAAATTTTGTGATAGGATAGTAGCATTGTCTGCTGCCCATCAAGAAGTAAGAGAGGCATTTCTTGCATGATGAAACACATGTGAAAGAACCTGGCCAACCGAAGATGAGGCTGGTTGTTTCATATGTCTGGCATACAGGATGATGTGGAGGGTGCAGTGGTGGCAGCTGGTGATAGGAACTGAGGTCCTGAAGGGTTTGTGTCCTGTTAAAGAGCACCCTGTAGGCAGGGGATGGTGTGAATGAACTCTGGGACATTTGAAAATTGGCTGAAACGTGGAGACCAATTAGTGTATTGAAATTGTTCAAGTGTGAAAACTTGGTAACCATCGAGACCAGGGCTGGTGAGAGAAAGGTTAGAAAAAACATGGGTGAGCCTGAGGTTTATTTGATAACTAAGTTGATTGATAATTGTACTGGTAATGGAGATAGAAAACAGAGAGTAAATTTGAGGGGAGATAGAATGAGCCCTTTGTTAAATTTATTGCATTTGAGGGGCTTGCAGGTCTTTGATTAATTTATTTGTAAACGTGTTGAGAAACATGTACTACATACCTGGTGGAGTAAGATACAGATTCTTTCTTGAAGACGCAGCTTAGAGTGATGGTTTGAATGAAAGTGTTCAGTGGGAGATGTTGAGACTGTGGGACTGGCAGTGTGGATTTAGGACTTGTCAGCATTGCTGATATTGAACGAAAAAACCAATGAATAGCTATAAAAAGAAGAGTTCCAAGAGAAAACAAAGCAGAGAAGGCCAAGGACAAAGAAAGTTTTAAGAAGATGGACCATATTTGATAGACTCAGCCATTGAGAGGTGAAGTAGGATGAGAATGAACACAAATCTGTTAACCTTTTTGCTTAGGAGGAGAATCTGAGAGAAAGGAAAGGCCAGAGGCTAGACTTCAGGGTAACATGGAAGAATTAGGGGTGTTAGGGAGGGAGATATTTTGGTTTAGTGTTTAACCTTTTTATAACAAGCATTCACTTCTGCCTAAATTATTTTTAGATTTGTTTCATTGGCCTGATACCTGTTAGGATAAAATAATTTAGAGAATCTCTCATTTTCAGGGAAAATAAATATATTCCTCCTGGACAAAGAAATAGAGAAGTCATATCCTGGGGAAGTGGGAGACAGAATTCACCGCGTATGGGCCAGCCTGGATCGGGCTCCATGCCGTCAAGATCCACCTCTCACACTTCAGATTTCAACCCGAATTCTGGTTCAGACCAAAGAGTAGTTAATGGAGGCAAGTATTTTGACCAAATTTGTCAATGTCCTCAATCAAATATACAGTTTTCTGAATATTTAAGTTTAACATAATTGGTAAAAGCATGCACATCTTCATTGATTTCTGTGGAGTAGTTTTTTACTTCAAAACTACTTAAAATTTGCCTTTGTGGATATCAAATTAGTAAAATTAGTATAAATCATTGGCATATATAGTATTTAGTGTGGTGAAATACTCACGTGTTAAGATAAAGTGCTAAATTTAACCAAAGATAATTCACTTGGCCAAAAAACACTCCACATACAAAGAAATTGGAAACTTTGGGTAGGTTCTCAATTTAAAAACCCCGTATGATAAAATTACTTGAACGTAGTTTATATGGAAAATCCTAGTTTGTGTGAAACGCTCAGTAGTTAACACAGATTAAATTCATTAACTGTTTGCACGTTTATACTCTGCTTATTTCAAGAAATGATTTGAGGTAATTTGCTATACAAGACATGACCAAGAGTCATGTGAAGAAGATGAAGAAAGAAAAGTGCTTAAAAAACAATAAAAACGACTGGTTTTTGCAATTTATCATAAGTACAGTGAAAGAGACTTGCATCTTCAGGAGGAAGATATTTTTCTGCTCTACCTCTAAATCTAAGATTGACTATAGCTCATAGGTCATGGCTCTTTTGTGTGAGTCAGGGATACTGGACGGTAGTGCTATAGGCAGTACGGAAATACCGTAGCAGAACTGTGTTCATAACCTAGGGAACAAAGTGGACATTGAGTTTAAGATATTTCGGTTCAGAAAGTTAGAAAAGTGGAGAACACTTAAGTTTCCAATTTCAGTTGTTTCTGTTGAGTCTCCAGAATTCCTCTCCAAATAAACACTCTTGAGTATTTTCTGTACTTAGTATTGGGGGTGAAATTTCTTTGCTCTCTGAGTAAAGAATTTTAGTTCATGAACAGAATTTTCAAGTAAAAAACATGAAGGGGGCTAGGAAACGTGTGATACTCAAGTGTGTGGAACCCAATGGAGAGGAGACCTGGACTGTTTTCCTAAGATTAAGGTAAGTGATAGGTAATGTTACACATTAGTTGTATCTTGACCTGTGCATATCCGTCAGTGTCCGCTTATGTGGTGATGACTGCTTTCTAGTTGCATTGCTTATTAAGCAGTCACTTAAGTAAGTTTTTAACTGCATAAATTAGCAGGTCTCCCCTCTTTTTCTAATTTGATAAGATTAAAATGATTTTTGAAAAGGCAATGAATAGTAACCTTTTTTACTCTTAAGACGCTAAAAAACAGAAGTAATGTTATATTTCTACTAAATGGGCTTGCTTAATGAGATTTCAAACTAAATTTTACCTTCAAATACAAATTAGATGAAAATCACAAATGGTTATTTAAAAACCAGCATTTTTAATGGGATGTAATAGCTCCTGCTTATTTTCCTGTTTCAAAAGCTAAAATTAGTAAGTAATCTTATTCCTGAGTTTTGTCATTTATTGTGTGAAATTATCTAGTTTATGTTAATATTCCTTTTAATAATTGATTATTGAGAAACAGTTACAGAAGCAGGATTAATAGGCAAAGTCTTAACTGTCTTCTCCAATAGTATGTGTAGATCCTAATTAACCCTTTGGGAACGTATGTTCATTTAAACAGACTTAATTTTAAGGAGGTTAAAGTAAAATGTGAATTTATGTCAGTTAAGTTATGCTAAAACTTATCACAAATCAAATGACTGTCCTCAAAGGGTTAAAATGTACAAGAAATCATTTTTGTCATTTTACTTTTTTTTCTGTTTACTTTTTTCCCTCATTTTTTTCTTTAGTTTTTATACTTTCCTTCATATCATTTGTTCTGTCAGGTGTTCCCTGGCCATCGCCTTGCCCATCTCCTTCCTCTCGCCCACCTTCTCGCTACCAGTCAGGTCCCAACTCTCTTCCACCTCGGGCAGCCACCCCTACACGGCCGCCCTCCAGGCCCCCCTCGCGGCCATCCAGACCCCCGTCTCACCCCTCTGCTCATGGTTCTCCAGCTCCTGTCTCTACTATGCCTAAACGCATGTCTTCAGAAGGTACAATACCACAATTTGTTCATGTTTTTGTTTGTCTTTGTTTAACTCCTATGTGAGTTTATAATTACAAAATAGTTTCCTCTTCATTATTTAGTAACCTATAATTTCCGTGTTTTAACTTTAGTTTATTAAAACTATTTCTATTAACCTTTTGTTCATTGGAGAGAAATTTGATAAATGCTGTGTGAAGCTATGAACTATCCTGGATTATAAGAATGGGGGTTTATCTCTGCCTGGTAAAAATGATGTTCCTTTACAGCCCCAGAAGGTCTGCGCCAGGTTTTTGTCCCTCTCAATATACAGTATAAACAGTGGTTAATGATAAACGATGAACTTTCTTTACCAGTTTTGGAATTACTGTAGAACCTTCATTTTATAGCTCCTTGGCCAATGTACTCGTGAACCTACCTGTTGGCCATAGGCAGTAATGGTGATTTAGGGGTCCTTTTTGAAAGGGACATTCCATGTAGCTGCCTTTGTGTGTCTGCTCTTAGATTATAATACAGAGATTGGTTTTATGTTTGGGGAATTTAAGAAAATAAGCTTTGTAATATTTTCTAGTGAAAGTCTAATCTGGCAGTCTTTGATCTAAAATAAAACATTGTTATTAAAAACCATTTGCCCTTGTAAAAAAAAAAAAAATCCTGTAATTCTCATGCAATGTTTGATGCTAAGTCTACCATTACTACATATCAAATCATGGAGGTATTGTAGACAAATGACACTTTAATATAAATGCAGTGCATATGTTAAAAACCTATTTTCTGAATATGTATTTTTGATATTATTTCAGGGTATATATGTTTACATTTTAGTCCCGATTTATTCATTAAAATTGTAGTTGATAGAACTTATGCTGAGACTAATACAGTTTCTGGCATAAAGTGCTTCCCTGGAGAAAACCCACGTTGGCTGCTTTTTAATAAATTGTTGCCATCCAGGCAGCAGGGAGGTCATGTGATCGTGACTAAAGTGGCTGACCTTGAACAGCATGTTGCACTGATTTTCAAGGTGACTTCCTTGCTAGAAAGTGCTTGTGATGGTGGCCACTAAGTGAAAAGTTAAAATCTGTTGTATTTGTTGTGGTGCATTGTTTGAGTAAAGCAGGACTCAGTGAGTATGAACGTCTTCACTATAGTAAATTGTACACTGCTTGTAAGAGGGACTGTTCACGTAGAAAATAGACCTTCTGGGTATTCAGAGCTGCTACATTATCCAATTTTTCTTTTTAACTGATTTGAATTAAAATGTTTTCCAGTCATGTAGTTAGGTGAACTTCAAATGTAGAACTATGAAATTCAGTGGTTTTCTGTGTTTAATATGGGAGAGTATTTTGTATTTTATGTATTTATCAAAAAGAATGAAATTTTTTTTAAGTTAGAGTTTGATTTCATTGAGCTATGCCAACCAGCTTTCTTACTCTTTTTCTCTAAGTGGGTATAAAAAGTTTATGATATGCATATACCTAATTCTTTAAATTTTTTTATATAAATCACCTCTTCAGTTGAAAACTATAATATATAACATTAACATTTCTTTTTAAGATTGTGTCCATGATTAAATTCCTACTGAGGGTACAAATTTATTTGATGTTCTTAAGATTTTGGCAGGAAGGTAAGGGTGAGGACCCTTGGCTATGACGTTAAGGATGAGTTTTGCTGAGTGTTAGCACTGTCTGGCTTTTCTACTGAGAGCCATTCTGTCTACTGATTTCACTTGATTGATTGTTCGAATGCAGAGTAGACTTCTTTAGAAATAGAAGTCACTAATGGGGTGACAGAATTAATGATCTAGAATTTTTGATGATTCATGTAGTGTACATTTCTTCTCCAAATGCCAGTTATTTTAGTCTTTCAGGTCATGCCTTAACAGTAGAATTTTTAGCTTATAGCCTGTTCAGCCTGAGAAACTGCTTACAGGTGAAGACTGTTTTAAGGCACGGGTTGTAAAATTTATTGCCATATTTCGATAATATAAAAGTATATAGGGATTAACAGTCTGTTTCAGAATCTTTTTCTAATTTTAGAAATAATAAAGTTTGAGGGGGAAAAGCTAAAAAAGTATGTGGTAAAATAAGACTGATCCTATCATGTAACCGTAACTTCTGTTAACATATTATATTTATTTTTATATGCCCACAAGTAATGAATATAGATTAAACAAATGAATAAAAATTTTTGAAGAGTTACAACATCTGTTTGATTTCCTGACACCAACTTCATCCCTCCCTTTCTTTAAAAAACAGGGAAATGATATAAAATTTATTTCTAAAACCTTGTGGCATTCCACAGAATAATTCTGAAGGAATATGGCCAAAAATATGTTTTTCTGTTTTTGTTTTTTCTTTTATAACCAAGGAGAAGCTAGAGAGAATGTGTGCGTGTGTATGTGTGAATAGGGTGTGTGTATTTAGCAGAAAAGTTGTACTGATGGACGTTGTAGCATTTATGTGATGTTCACTATTCCTTTCTTAGGGCCTCCAAGGATGTCCCCAAAGGCCCAGCGACACCCTCGAAATCACAGAGTTTCTGCTGGGAGGGGTTCCATTTCCGGTGGCCTAGAATTTGTATCCCAAACCCCACCAAGTGAAGCAGCTGCCCCTCCAGCGGCAAGACCTAGTCCTGCAGGGGGCACGTGGTCATCCGTGGTCAGCGGGGGTAGGTAACACTTGGCCTGGAGCATAATGACAGCGCACGTTGTAACTCTGCTGCATGTAAGAAGGGCTGAGTTCAGTGTATATATTAAAATTATTGGAATAACCAGGAATTGGGAAACCTACATTTTTCTTCTGGTTTCCACCACATATTCACCATATGTTAAAGCAAACCATGTGATCATTCTGAATTTCGGTTTTCTCCGTGAATTAGAGTAATTTTTGCCTGTTCTACTTTATGGACTTGTGATAAGATTCAAATGAGGTTCATAAGTTCAGGAATATACTTCATAGTTCCATAGAGTACCACCCAAATATAAAACAAATACAGTATGTAACATCATATGAACAGACTGTATTTCCTATCTTCTTAGCAATTTTGTCTGTGGATTCATTCCACAGACACTTCCTTTGGGCTTACAGTGCTGTGTATTCCTATAGCATCTGTATATGGTACTAATTCTTGACTTTATTTCCCTAATAAGGAATATCAGTACATGATGGGCCCAAGTTTTATCTGTGATTAGCCTGAGGAATATGCTGACAGCAGCTATACAAGTATAAAAGATACGTAAAAAGACTAACTATAAGCTCAGTCCAAAACTGCTTTTGCTACTTAATGTTTTGTTTCCATGATAACTGTGGAGAGTTAGAACATGCAGTGATTGTGATTTTTTAGTCCTAGTCTGTCTTAATCAGCAGATAGGATTTTTAAAAGAAAATATCTTCAGGCTTAAACAAAAACATTCCTAACTCTCTAAACTTCGTTGATACACATTGCTCAGCACCGTGTATGCATAATTTTATGGTCAGTTACTTCGTATATTCTTTTTTTTTTTTTTTAAGATTTTTATTTATTTATTTATTTATTTATTTTAAGATTTTATTTATTTATTTGACAGAGACAGAGATCACAAGTAGCAGAGAGGCAGATAGAGGGAGGGGGAAGCAGGCTCCCTGCTGAGCAGAGAGCCCGACGCGGGGCTCGATCCCAGGACTTTGGGATCATGACCGGAGCAGAAGGCAGAGGCTTAACCCACTGAGCCACCCAGGCGCCCCAGTTACTTCGTATATTCTGTTTTCTTCTTTGGTCTTCAAGGAAGACCAAAAGAAGTTGGGTATTAGAAATTAGATATTTTATTAACATAATCTAATTAGAAATTAGGTGTTAATTATTAGAAGGAAATAATTCACTTAACAAGAAAATAGAATTTCTAAAAATCTTTATTTCTTCAGTTGTACCATTCATCATTTGACATTGCTTGGAGAATTTGGAAGTGAATTTTGAGAGTTAACAGCGTAATAATAGCAGTGAAACAATAACTGTTATTAGGAATACATGCACGGTGATGTTACAGTTGTTTTTTTATACTAATTAGAAAAATGACAGTTGTTGGATAGTTTCCTTCCATGATCCTATGACTTAAAAAAGTAAAGAACCACTAAATTGTAATTGGAACCATTTTCTTTAAACCGTTGAATCTGAGTTCTACAAATGGGTTTGTTTTTTTTTTTAAGATTTTATTTATTTATTTATTTGACAGAGAGATCACAAGTAGATGGAGAGGCAGGCAGAGAGAGAGAGGGAGGGAGGGAAGCAGGCTCCTTGCTGAGCAGAGAGCCCGATGTGGGACTCGATCCCAGGACCCTGAGATCATGACCTGAGCCGAAGGCAGCAGCTTAACCCACTGAGCCACCCAGGCGCCCTCTACAAATGGGTTTTTAATGGATTAAGAAACCTATCAGTTGTTTATTTGAGGTCAGGTGGAACAGGAACCCTGGTGAATTATCTTCTGCTTTTGGCTAAATTGGTTCCCCGATTTTCTTAGTTCTTGTAAAGTGCCTCTTGAGGTGGCTGGAAAGAGCATTCAGGATTGGCTGCAAGCTGCCAAAAGGTGTTTTGAGTTTATTATTTGAAGAAGAAACAAATAAGCCTTTTTCTTTGGGATCTGCCACCCCACTGTTAAAGAAACATCTCACTTCTTAGTGGAGAATGTTGCTGTCTTCATCTTTAAAAATGGGGTTTATCCTGTCTTCAAATCCAGTTTCTAATTTCATTTAAAGTATTGCCTTTTGGAATTAATCTGATCTATTTAGTTACAAGGAAGAACTGCAGCTGTACTTAGGTATTAGTAATTGCTGTCATTCTTCAGCTCTTTGTGTTTTCAGTCACCACCACTATGGGTGATGGGATAAAGAGTAATAGGGATGGTGGTTGACGAGGAGTATTTTACCTAGATTTTCTAAGAAGCCTCTTTGAAGAAGTGACATTTGAGCTAAGAATGTAATGGATAAATTTTCTTTCTTGTAGTTCCAAGATTATCCCCTAAAACTCACAGACCCAGGTCTCCCAGACAGAACAGTATTGGAAATACTCCTGGTGGGCCAGTTCTTGCTTCTCCTCAAGCTGGTATTATTCCAGCCGAAGCTGTTGCTATGCCCATTCCAGCCGCGTCTCCTACGCCTGCCAGTCCTGCATCCAACAGAGCTGTCACCCCGTCTCTTGAGGGTATGTAAGAAAGGGCTTCTGGCTCCATGTCATTTGTGAAGTTGAGTGTTAAAAGTTTTACATTAATATGAAAAATGCTGTATTTATTCATAGGTAGGTATTTGAGTGTAAATTTAAAATTTTGTGTAAATGAAGTTTAATACAGTTTCATATATATTCTTGAATGTTTATTGTTACAAGGGTTAACATTCTTAGGTAGTGAATATCAATATAAATAAAGTTGTTGGTGTTTCATTTGTCTGCCAAGGGAAAAGCTTCTAGTGAAATGGAAAATTTTTTTTCCACAAACCATAGGAAATAAAAATTGTTGAATATTTTCCCATTTTACTTTACTGTTATTTTTTTAAATACATATTTTTTTAGCTAAGGATTCCAGGCTTCAAGATCAGAGGCAAAATTCTCCTGCAGGGAATAAAGAAAATGTGAAGCCCAATGAGACATCACCTAGCTTCTCAAAGACTGAAAATAAAGGTTAGAGTTTTAAAAAGTCTTTCAGTATAATTATAGAAATAGGAAGGAGATGTCTAAGCTCATGCCTATACAGATTGGTTTTGGTCAACACTTCTTCTTAGGATTGTGCACATTTTAAATGCATAACTTGACAGATGTCAAAATCTGTAAATAATATATTGAATAAAAGCTTATTTTTATTTCCAGTATCTCATCCTAAAGAATTTTAAATTAAAGATTTGCAGTGAATTTATATTTAACAGTTTGTAATTTTATAGGTATATCACCAATTGTTTCTGAACATAGAAAGCAGATTGATGACTTAAAGAAGTTTAAGAATGATTTTAGGGTAAGTGTTGTTATTGATTAATGAATTAGAACTTTAAAAATGAATAGTAAACATGATTACAAATTTTTAGATCCTTCATTTACAAAATGCATTATATGCATACTCGGAAACAATGAATCATGTCTGTAGAAAGCTAAACGTTCTTAAAATTGTCTTTGTGCTTTAAAATTATTTTATTTACTTACTTTTAGAGAGAGAGAGCGACCTTGGGGTGGGAGGAGGAATAAAGGGAGAGGGGGAAGAGAGAATCTCGAGCAGACTCTCAGCTGAGCGCAGAGCCTGACACAGGGCTTAGTCTCATGACCCTGAGATAATGACCTGAGCCGAATCAAGAGTCGGTTGCTTAACGGACTGAGCCACCAAGGTGTTCCTGCTTGTGCTTTTGAGTAGATAACTAAATCAATAGCTTCTGAGAACTATACAGATACCAAATGAAAGAGAATATAATTTTGACATTTAAAGTCAGTCATAACATAAGTTATTATTTGATGCCCATTTGATTACTTTGTTCAGTGAAGAGTAGAGCAAAGCCAGGGTATTAATTATCTGGTAGGGCTAGTGGGAAATGTAATGGACCCTGGTGTTCTGGATAGTTGCAGATGTACACTTTGTACACAAATGTATTGTGGTAGAAATTGGTCTTTAATACCAGTTCTCTGTTTTAAGACTCCAAACATATTCCCATCTCTTTTGGATGAACACTGCATTCTTTTGCACACGTTTACTATAATACACTTTGTATATCAAGTCATTTTGGGACCAATGCAAGAAGTTATCCTGAAACTTAGCTTCATAGAGGAAAAGATCTGATTATCAGCCTTTGGAAAATATGGCTGACTTAAGAGATGAATCAGTCAAAGGGCAGCTTTTTCATAGTCTGTGTTAGCTTCCTAAAAATTAATGATTTTTTGGTGATAGCTTCATATTTATTGGCACCATTCAAAATATTACATACCACATTTTTTCACAATTTCTCTGTTCAGCTTTAATGCTGTTAGTGTGTCGCGGCCACTGTGACAAATCGACCAGGGTCGAGAGAGTAAGAGGATGCTGAAAAGAAATTAAGAGACAAAGAGATGGGGGCAGGAGGGGAGCACCAAGGAGGATGTCCAATAGTGCCGATTTTATTCAAGGCTGTGAGGCATTTTATAACTAACAGAAACAATCATAAGAAAGGTGTCTATTTTTAGCTGATTACTAAAGAGTTTGCAATAAGCACAGAAAATCCTTCAAGCTTTCCCATTATCTATTTTCTAAACATCAATAGCAGATCTTCTAGCGTCAGATGTACTGACTTCAAGGCCACTCAAGACATAGTTTGTGTAAGCACAGCACAGTCTTACAGTGGTGTAGTCTATAGCCTGTGCAAGGACAGCAAGGACCAGCCAAGAATTTCTGACCCCAGCCAAATCGTCTCTATCTGACTAGCAAACGTAGGAAGTCACATAGGCAAGCGCACAACACATAGCACAGACCCTTTTTCAGTGCTACTCGACTTTATTGATCTAAGCCTTTTGTTCGGCTATTCAATCTTTAAAGGAGGCACAAGTCAGGGCCTGGTTTGGTTCTCGTCTCAAGCCTTACGCGGCCTCCCACATTAGTGCTTATGAATTTAAATTTTAATTTTTTAAGCCATAGCTAATCCATGGGCATGATACGGAGAATTACAACCGAATGCCCAGATAGCCAGTTTAATAGGTCATGTACTCCCAACGCAGTTAAAGCTCTTTTATGTACTTGGTCTCCTCAGCTGCATGCTCCTGCCAGAGGGAGTGTTTCGTTTCTGAGCAGTTCTTTACACTGCATCTGAATAGATTCCTAAGGAGTAGGTGATACTATTTTGCATAATCTTCCATTTGATGTAAAGGAGCTCGTTATAGGTATTGCCTATTCCCTTTTATTTTCTCATGTTACTTTTTAGAGTCAAGCATTCAGTCCTTTCTTATGTTGAATTTATCATGTTAGGAAGGAAAGAAAATTTTTACTTTGAAGCATATGAGTTAGTGGTATCAGTCTTACTGAGATAAAATTTACGTGTCATACATTTTAGCATACAAAGTGTACAATTGAGTGGCTTTTCGTATATTCACAGATTTATACGACCATTACCACAGTCAGTTTTAGAACATTTTCTTCACCCCCAGAAGAAACCCTATACCCCTTTCCTTAGGTCCTAAAGAGTCCGCTTGCTTTCTCTATACAGTTGCCTATTCTGGACATTTCATATGAATGGAATCTCATGATATGAGGTCTTTTGAGTCTGGTTTCTTCACTTAGCATAATATTTTCAAAGGTCATCCATGTTGGAGCATCTGTCATTGCTTTTTTTTTTTAAGATTTATTAGAGCGCACGAGAGTGTGCGAGCAGGGGGAGGGGCAGAGGGAGAGGGAGAGAGAATCTCAAGCAATCTTTCTGCTGAGCAGGAAACCCAACATAGGGCTTGATCCCACAACCCTGAAATCAGGACCTGAGCTGAAACCAAGAATTGGTCGCCTAACCAACTACACCACCCAGGCATCCCAGTACTTCATTGCTTTTTAATAATACTCCATTGAATAGACCACATTTTATTTATCCATCATTTAATGTCTGTCTGACTTTTTCCCATATGTTGACTGTTACGAATAATGCTGCTATGAATATTAGTATAGTTTTTGTTGTGGACATATATATTCATTTCTTTTGGGTGTATATACATAAGAGTAGAATTTCTGGGTCCTATGATAACTCTGTCTTAAACCTTTTGAGGAAAATCTCCAGACTGTTTGCCAGAACAACTGGAGTATTGTAGTTTCCATCACCAGCATATAGGATTTCTGTTTTTTCCACATCCTTGCCAGCATTTGTTACTGTCTCTTTTATTGTAGTCGTCCTTGTGGTATCTCATTGTGGTTTTGATTTGCATTTCTCTATTGGCTAACAATGTTGAGCATCTTTTTATGTGTTCATTGGCCACTTATAAATCTTTTTAAGAGAAATGTCTATTCAGATCCTTTGCCCATTCTAAAATCCGAGTTGTCTTATTATTGAGTTCTTTATTCTGTGTACAAGTCTCACATGAGATACATGGTTTACAATTTTTTTCTACTTTTATGTCAGTTGTCTTTTCACTTTCTAGATGTTGACCCTTAACCAAAAATTTTTGATTTTACTGAAGTCCACTTTATCTCTCTCTTTTTTTTTTTTGTTACTTGTGCTTTTGGTGTCATATCTCAGAAACCATTGCTTAATCCATAGTCATAAAGATTTACTCTTATTTTTTTCTAAGAGTCTAATTTAGGGCTGTGATCCATTTTGAATAATTGTTATATATAGTGTGAGGTAGGCTTCCAGATTTCCTCTTGTGCTTGTTGCTCTTACATGTCCCAGCACCTTCTCTTTTAAAAGACACTGTATTGGGGGTGCTTCCTGGGTGCCTGAGTTGGTTGGTTGTCAGGTTCTTAGTTTCAGTTTGGGTCATGATCTCGGGGGTCATAGGATCAGTCAAGCCCCACGTTGGGGGGTGTGGAGTCTGCTTGGGACTCTCTCTCTGCCCATCCCCCTGCTTGTGCTTTCTCTCTCTCTTTAAAACAAACAAAATCTTAAAAGAAAAGATACTGAATTGAATAATCTTTGCACTCTTGTGGAAACTCCATTACTGGACTCTGAATTCTCTTCCATACATCTCTCTGTATGTCTTCACTTATGTCAGCAACACACTGTCTCAGAATTAGTGTTTTTGTTTTGTTTTGTTTAAGGTGGGGAGGGAAAGAGGAGAGGGGGAGGGAAAGAGAGTCTTAAGTAGGTTCTATGCACAGTGCTCCATCTCACAACACAGGGCTCCATCTCACAACCCTGAAATCATAACCTGAGCTGAAATCAAGAGTCAGGCACTTAACCAACTGAGCCACCCAGGCACCAATAGAGTTAGTGTGTTATTTTTTTTTTTAAGATTTTTTAAAATTTATTTGACAGAGATCACAGGCAGAGAGGCAGGCAGAGAGAGGGGAGAAAGCAGACTCCCTGCCGAGCAGAGAGCCCTATGTGGGGCTCGATCCCAGGACCCTGAGATCATGACCTGAGCTGAAGGCAGAGGCTTAACCCACTGAGCCACCCAGGCGCCCCTAGAGTTAGTGTATTTTTAATGAGCTTGTAACTTCATTTAGTAGAAAACATTTTGTTTCTCATATTATCAGTTCACAATTTTCTGTAAATCTTCTTTAATGCTTGACTCTTAAAGTCCAGGTGGTTGTAGGATTAGAAGGCTACCTCTTTAGGAATTCTTATCTATTACTATTGGGAACCTGAATAATTTAATGTAACATTAAGTCTCAGATAAGTAACTTTTTCATCCATAAAGGAGTTCTGAAAAGCAAGGAGATGGTATTAAAAATGTTTGAGGGTGAACTTTATACTTCAATTAGGGTAAAATAACATTAGTAGTTTACACATTGAATATTGCCTGTGTATCCTATGCTGTCTTAAGTGCTTATGTGATCAATCTTTTATTGGCCTATCATCCCTTTGAAGCAGCCTCTGTTATTATTTCCAGTGTGTATATTAGGAAACTGAGGTAAAGACAAATTAAATAATTTGCCAAGAATCACATGGTTAGTAAAAGATAGGCCCAGCCATTTGTGTGTTTAAGTTTCTAGTAGTGCTTTGAATAGTACCTAACGCATAGGCTGTACTGCTGCTATTCAGTGAGTGAATTATCAGAGCTGTCCTCCTAGTATACGCATGGCCTCAAACTATGGTGATTCACGGAAATCTCTAGTCTTTCATTGAGACAGAGGTAAGAATACTCTGTGGTTTTCTTTTTTCTTTTCGTTTTACTTGACAGCCATCTGCGGGATCTAATATAGCTATGTGCATGATGCTGATAGCTTTATTTGTATAAGAATTGCTAGTAATTTGATCTGTACAGATTAACAGTATGGGGTTTGGAGGTAAGTAGACTGTCTGATTTGAATCATCCCTTTACAAATAGCCTATGTGAAACACTGAAGTATGTTATCTACTTCTACCAAGCTGAAACGGGATTATTATGGAACCAATTTCATTGTTCTCATGAGAATTAAATGAGATACTAATATGAAGTGTTTAATATAGTACATGACACATCCAGTATGTATTCAGTGAATATTAATTCTTACTAGAAAAAAAAAACACCCCAGTGTTTTACTGGCAATCAGTTGTCTTGTTTGTTAAATCACATAAGAATTTCAGCTTTCCCATTAAATGTCCATACTACCCAAAGCAACCTAGAGATTCAGTGCAGTCTCTGTCAAAATTGCAATGGCATTTTTCACAGAAAATGAACCAATAATCCTAAAAATTGTGTTACCGTAGTACATTTCAGACAGCCAAAGCAGTCTTGAGAAAGAAGAGGAAAGCTGGAGGCATCATGCTCCCTGATTTCAAACTATATATAAAGCTGCAGTAATGAAAGTATGTTCTTGGCATAAAAACAGATGCACAGGTCAGTTACACAAAAATAGAGAGCCCAGAACTAAAGCTATGCACATATGGTTAATTAATTTACAACAAAGGAGCCAAGAATATAGAAAGGGAAGGGGAGAGGCGCCTGGGTGGCTCAGTTGATTAAGCATCTGACTGTTGATTTCGACTCAGGTTATGATCTCGGGGTCCTGGGATTGAGCCACATGTTGGGCTCCATACTCAGCAGGGAGTCTGCTTCTCCCTCTGCTCCTCTCCTTGCTCTCTCTCTCAAATAAATAAAATCTTAAAAAAAAGGGGGGGGGCATGAGGAAGGGCCAGTATCATCACTAAATGGTGTTGGGAAAACTGGACAGCCACATTTAAAAGAATAAAACTAGGGCATCTGGGTGGCTCAGTTGGTTGAGCATCTGATTCTTGATTCCAGCTCAGGTCATGATCTCAGGGTCAGGAGATTGAGCCCTGCATCAGCTCACCTCTCAACCCAGTCTGCTTGGGATTCTCTCTCTATCCCTCCGCTCCTTCCCCTGCTCACAATGTGCGCTGTCTCTCTCCTTCTCTCTCAAATAAATAAGTAAAATGTTAAAAAGGATGAAACTGGACTGTCTTACACTCTACATAAAAATTAACTCAAAATGGATTAAAGACTTGAACAAAAACTCCTAGAAGGAAACATAGGCAGTAAGCTCCTTGATGTTGGCAGTGATTTTTTTTTTTTTTTTTTTTTTTGACATCAAAAGCAGAAGTAACAAGAGCTAAAAATGCACAGTGAAGGAAACCAAAACGAAAAGGAACCTACTGCATGCTGGAAATACTTGCAAATCACATAACTGACAAGGATTTAATATCCAACATACAGAACTCCTATAACTGAGTAGCGCATTACCCCCCCCCAAAAAAAAACTGATCTAAAAATGGTAGAGGATGTAAACAAACACTTTTCCAAGGAGACATACAGATGGCCAATAAGTCCACGAACAGGTGCTTACCACTAATCACCAGGGAAATGCAAATCAAACCACAATGAGATATCACCCACACCTTTGGAATGGTTGTTACCAAAAAAAATTAAGAAAATAACAAATGTTGGCTAAGATGTACACTTTTGGTAGAAACATAAATTGCTGTAGGTGCTAAGGAAAATAGTGTAGAGGTTCCTCAAAAATAAAAAAATTAAAAATAGAACTACCATATGATTTAGCAGTTCCATTTCTGGGTATTTATACAAAGGGAATGAAAATACCAACTCAGAAATATAGCTGGATCCCCATGTTCATTGCATCATTATTTACAGTGGCCAAGACATGAAAGCAACCTAGGTGTCCATTGATGGGTGAATGGATAAAGAAAATGGGGTGTGTATATATATGTATATACAAATACATATACATACTTATGTATATATAATACAGATACACACAGGAATATTGAGGCATAAAAAGGAGATCCTGTCATTTGTGACAACGTGGATGGACTTTGTGGTCATCATGCTAAGTAAAATAAATCAAAGACAAATTGCATAATCTCGCTTATGTGTGAGATCGTAAAAAAAGAAAAAGCCCTTCAGGTACAGATTGGTTATCATAGGCAGGGGGACAGTGAAATGTGTGAATGGGGTCAAAAGATAAAAACTTCTGTTTATAAAATAAGTCATGGGGGTGTGATGTTCAGCATGGTGACTCTAGTCAGTCATACTGTACTGTAATATTTGAAACTTCTAAAAGAATTGATCTTAAAAGTTGTCAAAAGAAAAATTTGTAACTGCAGTTGTGGCTGTTAACTAGACATTGATTATTTTGCAGCATATACGTGTATTGAATGATTGTGGTGTATGCCTGAAACCAATACATTTATACATTATGTTTCATTGGAAAAAAGTGGTTCAGTTTCAGGGGAAGAAAAAATCTCAGTTTTCACTTAGGCTTCCTTAGTGTTCTGCAGTTGGAAATACAGCTGAATGCTGAAAAGCATGAATTGTGCCTTAGTTTATCCATTTACGAGGTGGTGATAAGTGTCTACATCACATAGGTCTGTTGTAGCAATTAAATGAATGAGTTTGTAAATCATTTAGAGCAGTGTCCACACCATAGTGAGTACTTTAGGTATGTTTTCCATTATCTGAGTAACATAAAAAAAAGGCTCATTTTTGTCTCACTCAAAGATGTCTGTAAATACTCAGGAGATCTCTGCAGTATGCAGTAGGTCTGTTAATGTAGGTAGCTTCTACTAAAGATTACCTGAACAAACACTGGCTTAAACATTAAATGCCTGTTTGTAACTTAAGTTGCCACTGGGTTCAAATAAATGATCCTGTCATCGCCTTTTGGCATGAGCTGCTGTGGATTCTGTGACTGCACTGGTGATGTGGTGAAGCTTGAGATGCTCCCAAGATGCCAGCCTGCCAAGGGCCTGAGGAGTGAGACTTTGACATTTGTTTGCCCATCCTGAGGCTGGGGAGAGACTTTTTTTTTCTGTCCAGCCCGTGCAGTCCCTTCTTGATGCCTGGGGCTGCTGCTGTATTCACATTGCCACTTCGGCTGCTTCTACTTGGTGTCTTTTTCCTTCTTTTTCTTGTCATTTCCTTCAGCTTCTTCTCTTCTCTTTCTAGAGAGTATGGCATCTTAAATCAATCATCTTCAGACAGTAGTAGCATTGATTTCTTCTAGCCTGTAAACTTAAAAACCCCAGCACCTACGTCACTAGCATCTTTGCCTCCTACTCGTCTTGGTACTTCTGTTTTGCGCTTTCCTTCTTCAATAAGGTTAGAAGATCTAATTGACCAACCTTCTATCCTTCTGAATCCACCTGCTTCTGACTTGCCAACCCACCACTTCTGCAGTCCCGGCCCAGGTTCTAGTCCACTAGCGCTTTTCTGTTTCTCCCTTTCCCTTGGGTTTTTAAGCATGTTGTTTCTTTAGCTTAGATAATTCCATTTTCCAGGCTACTCCCACCCCCAAACTTTTATACCTTAGACTGGATGGCGCTTCCACTGAGAAACCTTTTTCTATAAATTGCTTTTCCTTTAGGATCCCATAGCGTTTATCACGTTTTTGTTAGGTAACTGATCTCACCCAGGTGGTAAGCTTTGTGAGGATAGGAACTATTTCGTATTTTCCATACCCAGAGGGTGCAATTTCTGACTCATGGTAGGCAGTTAGTAGATATTTAACTTTTGAGGTTAGGATATTTGAGTGCCTAGATGACTATGGGTGTGTTGTATATATGTTCTGTTATTATTGCTTTATGGTAAGTACATTACTCTTAAAATGTAAAAAGCCTTATTTGGTATATCTCATGCTTATAAATAGTATTAGTTTGCTTAGACTCATGGAGAAAATTGATTATAGAGTTATTTAAAATATTTAAATATAATTGTTTCCTTTATTTAGTTACAGCCAAGTTCTACTTCTGAATCTATGGATCAACTGATAAACAAAAATAGAGAGGGAGAAAAATCGAGAGATTTGATCAAAGACAAAATTGAACCAAATGCTAAGGATTCTTTCATTGAAAATAGCAGCAGCAATTGCACCAGTAGCAGCAGCAAACCGAACAGTCCCAGCATTTCCCCTTCAATCCTCAGTAACACGGAGCACAAGAGGGGACCTGAGGTCACATCCCAAGGGGTTCAAACTTCCAGTCCAGGATGTAAACAAGAGAAGGATGATAAAGAGGAAAAGAAAGATGCAGCTGAGTGAGTAAACTTTGAATTGAGCACATCCTGTTACTTGCTTTTTCTTAGAGTGTGCAGGGGCTTTCAGCTCAGGAATCTGTCTAGACTTTTGGACCTCTTTGTGCGCACCCCCCCAGGTTACAGACAGCTGTAAACAGATGATTTCTTACGTAAATTAAGTCTTTGTACTCTACTCGTTTCCTTCCTTCCCCAGTTTTGTTCCCCATGGCCAGAATCTAGACTAAATTAAGAAGAACTTTTTTCTGTAAATGTGCAGGGAGTGTTGGGAAGTATATCCCTGAGCACTGGTCATGCCCCTCCTAGCCCCGCCGCTGGAACCGAGAGCTGCTGCTGCCAAGAAGGGAGAAGTGTCTGGTGCTCCTGCTCGGAATTCAGCACGGTTTCCGCCAGAAGACGTTTCGTTAGTTGTTAGATTTCCTAAGATAAACTTAATCCTCCACATTTGATAGGTCATCAACTGAACAGATCTTTGTGGGCTAGCTTCAACCTAACCACTATGAATGTATCTGTTCTGGGTTCCGTACAATCCATTTACTGCTGAACGTTTGGAATGCAGCTTATTGATCTGTCGGAGAGTGCTTGTTCTTAATGTGAGGCAAAAATTTTTATTTCCCAGTAGCGGTATGTAGGTGGTATGTAGGAAGACACTTGGTTGCATTAGAAAATACTGCATGCTGGGGGCACCAGCTGGTTCAGTCTGCAGAGCATGCAACTTGATCTCAGTGTGTGGGACCCACCCCATGTTGGGTGTAGAGTACTTAAAAGTAAAATCTTTAAAAAAAAAAAAAAAGAGAGAAGGAAAGAAAATACTGCATTCTAGAGAATTGGTATATTAGGGATTGCCTTTAGTGATATTTTATCTTCTCAGTTGATTTGTTGATTGCCTTTGAGAGAAGAATTATGTATTAACACTTTTTTAAGGATTTATTTATTTATTTGTTGTACACATGCGTATGCATGGTTCGGGGATGGGGTGAGGGCAAGAAAGAATCCTCAAGCAGACTCCCACTGAGTGCAGACTTCGAGGAGGGGCTTGATTCCAGGACCCTGAGATCATGACCTGAGCCGAAATCAAGAATTGGATGCTTAAATAACTGAGCCACCCAGGTGCCCCCACTTTTTAAAAAAATTGCCTTTTTTGGGCATGTCTTAATCTGATTAAGGTGTGGGAAATACATGTATGCATTTTAATGAAGAGAATTCGTGATCTAGTAAGAATTGTTTAATGTATGTTTAGCAGTTTTTTAAAAAAAGTGTAGAAGACTTGAGAGAAACACAAGTTCCATGCAAATTTTATTGGCCCCTTTTAATTTTCCCCTGGTTTAGGCAAGTGAGAAAATCAACTTTGAATCCTAACGCAAAAGAGTTCAACCCTCGTTCCTTTTCTCAGGTAAGTTTATTTCTCTCTTTGAAGTAATCATTGTCTCCAAAAAAATTAATTTATTATTGGTAATAGTATTTTTCACATACCTGCCATCTAAACTCACTTACAGGATGTTGAAACAGCTTGTAGTTTAAGTTCCTTTTTCTTATATGATCACTCATGAATATTTTTGAGTCGCTGAAAAGATTTCTTGTTTTGTTATCAGTTAAATGCGATCTGGGGTAAGTCTTTGACTCTGACTGGCTGGTAAGCTAGGCTCTCAGGTTTATAGATAAACTATTTTTATTCTACTGAATTTATAAAACACTTAGTAAATTTTAAAAATATTTTTAGTTCATTAAAAATCAACTGTTTTTAAAGTATTATTGACAAGTTGGCAGATTATTATAATAAATTAATTGGCAAATTTAACTTTCTACCCAAGTGTTTTTCCTTTTGAAACGTGGAAATTTATTTTCTGAAACTTTTTTTCATTAAAAGGCACTAAAAGCAAGTAGAGCTTAGAAAGATGGGAAAGATCAGTTTTCAGATTGAAATAACAGTTAGCCTTTCATCTTAAGATGGTTGATTTTTATTTTTGTAGCCAAAGCCTTCTACCACCCCAACTTCACCTCGTCCTCAAGCACAGCCCAGCCCATCCATGGTGGGCCACCAACAGCCAGCTCCAGTTTACACGCAGCCTGTTTGTTTTGCACCAAATATGATGTATCCAGTCCCAGTGAGCCCAGGCGTGCAAGTAAGTCTTAGATTTTGATGTTTGTTTTCCCTCCTTAGTTATTTGTATTCACACCAAGCACTCTGTCAGTGTGTGGTGACTTAAGGCAGTAGTGGCAAAGCAGAAGTACTTGAAAGGGGGAGGCATGCGATGGCATAGTGTGTTGTTTGTATAAAAACCTAAATCTGAGAATGTTTTCTGGTGAGAAAGAAAGACAGTTCAGGTTTACTGCAGTTTGGGGTTTGTCCTTTTAGGTGTGGGGGTGATTTTATTTTTTTAATAACTCCTGGAGAATTAGGAAACCTCAGAGCTAGCTCTCTAGCAATATACAACTAAGAGAAAATAGTAAAATATATTCTTACTATCTGAAAAGTTTAATCTTTTTTTTTTTAATTCCCTCAAGCCTTTATACCCTATACCTATGACGCCCATGCCAGTGAATCAAGCCAAGACATATAGAGCAGGTAAAGGTGAGAATAATCCTGCCTGTGTTTGCTTGTAGTCAGCATGCTGCATGAATTCGGGAACTAATTTATAATGAATGAATATTTGTAGTTGAGCTTTCATTTTTGGTCAGCCTGTACATTGACTTGTGATACCCAATACTAGGTAAGGTATTTGATGTGCTTTTTTCCCCACCAAGATTGATTTATTAGAGAGGGAGAGAGAAACTCAAGCAGACTTTTCACTGAGAGCAGAGCCGATCTCACAACCTTGAGACCATAACCTGAGCCCAAACTAAGAGTTGGATGCTCAACGAACAGCACCACCCATGTGCCCCTCAGATGCATTTTGATAAACAAGACTACGGGAGGAGAAAATGTTCATCAGTTGTGATTGTTTAAGATCCTTTTCAGAAAGAATAATTGAATTTTGAAGTTTTCATTACCAAATTTGAAAAGTGTTTGCTAAATTAGTTTACCAGGTTGTTGACCTTTTGTTTCATAATAACATACACCCCCCCCTCCCCAATCCGGAATTTCTTTTTGAGCTGAGGGCAGCTCATTTCAGAAACCATCAAAATCTTCTTAGTAGAGGGATGTTTCCTCATCTTCAAAATGAAAATGTTGTGGGGAGCCTGGGTGGCATCCAACTCTTGGTTTTGGCTCAGGTTGTGATCTCAGGGTTGTGAGATCGAGCCTTGCATTGGGCTCCCTGTAGAGTATGCTTGGGATTCTCTCTCCCTCTCCCTCTGCCCCTCCCCACCCTCAAATAAATAAATCTTTAAAAAAATAATAAAATGAGAATGTTGTGTAATCTAATATTCTAGACTTATGGTTAAACAGCCTTTGTGGGACCCATACTGATCTTAAAAGGAGATCTTTTAATGTGGGCAAATGTTAAAGGGTGTCTTTTTTTGCCATCCAGGTAGTTAAGAGCTAGTTGATAAGTTACTCAGTGCCTAGCAACATTCTCCTGACCTAAAACTTCCACTTCTTAAATTAATAAGCTTTCCTAAGTATTTGAAGTAATCATTTTTGGATGTTGATTAAAATTCTTACTTTTTTTTTTTTTTTTTTAAACAAGTATGGTATTCTTTGCCTTGGAACACCGGAACATGCTGAAAGAACTGTAGCTTAAATAAAGTTATCTAGTTTTAGGATTAATCTTATTCTATGGATCTAAAAAAAGTTCAGGTGGAGGAAAGGTTCTTCTAGTGCCATTTTGAGTGAGGTTAATATTAAGGTATGTTTTCCTCTCAAACTGTTGGTGGGAATGCAGGCTGGTGGAGCCACTCTGGAAAACAGTATGGAGGTTCCTCAAAAAGTTGAAAGTAGAGCTGCCCTATGACCCAGCAATCGCATTGCTATGTTTTACTGCAAAGATACAAATACGGTGATGTGAAGGGGTACCCACACCCCAGTGTTGATGGCAGCAGTGTCCATAGTAGCCAAAGTGCGGAAAGAGCCCAGATGTCCCTCAGCAGATGAATGGATAAACAAGATGTGGTATATATATACAATGGAATCTTACTCAGCCATCAAAAGAAAAATGAAAGGGCGCCTAGTTGGCTCAGTCGGTTAGGCATCTGCCTTTGGCTTGGGTCATGCTCCTGGGGTCCTGGAATCAAGTTCTGCATCAGGCTCCCTGCTCAGTAGGGAGTCTGCTTCTCCCTCTGCCTCTCCCCGTGCTTGTGTTCTCCCTCTCTCAAATAAATAAATAAAAATTTTTTAAAAACCAGTGGGGGGACTGCCTAGGTGGTTCAGTCATTAAGTGTCTGCCTTTGGCTCAGGCCATGATTCCAGGGTCCTGGGATTGAGCCTGCATCGGGCCCCCTGCTCTGTGGGAAGCCTGCTTTCCCTCTCCCATCCCCCCTAATGTGTTCTTTCTCTCGCTGTGTCTCTCTCTCTCTCAAATAAATAAATGAAATCTTTAAAAAAAAAAAATCTTGTGAAATATCTTGCCATTTGCAAGTATGTGGCTGGAACTAAGTATTGTGCTAAATGAGAGAAGTCAGTCAGAGAACAACAAATATCATATCTCGCTTGTATGTAGAATTTAAGGAACAAGACAGAAGATCATAGGGGAAGAGAGGGAAAAAATAAGATGAAATCAGAGAGGTAGACAAACCGTTAAGAGACTCTTAATCACAGGAAACAAACTGAGGGTTGCTGGAGGGGAGGGGGTTGGAGGAATGGATCAACTGGATGGTGGACCTTGAGGGCACTGGGTATTGTATAAGACTGATGAATCACTGACCTCTGTCTCTGAAACCAATAACATATGTTAATTTAAATAAAAACAATATTAAGATTTTCATATATTACTACCTGGTTATGGGATATTTTAACGATTACTTAAAACAGTACAATGGTGTGTTTTTATGTTAAAACAAAAAAGATGATAGCAATGAAAGCAAACACTATAGTATGGCTCTGATGTGAGGGTGGCACTTTGACTTCAGGCAGCTTGTCATTTCCCAGAGAGAGAAGTTACACGCCCTGAGAGACCCTCAGCCAGCGTTGTAGAGCCATTTCTAGGAAGGTGGAACGGGAACACTGCAAACACAGCTGTAAACACAGTCTGTGCTAAGAAGGTGGAAAGTGACAACATAATTGCTTTGTCCATAGTTCAGATTTGGTGATTATCAAGATTTTGTCATATTTGAGGAGTGCTTCGTTTATTTGCTGCAGTATTTAAAGTAAATCCCAGACATCATGCCATTTTATTTCTATATACTTAGTGTGTATCCTTTTGAATATGGACATTTTTCTTAGCCAGAGTGCTAATTATCACACTTTATAAAGGTAGTAATTCCAGGGCGCCTGGGTGGCTCAGTTGGTTAGGTGGCTCCCTTTGGCTCAGGTCATGATCCCAGGGTCAAGTCCCGCATCGGGCTGCCTGCTCATCGGAGAGCATGCTTCTCCCTCTACCTGCTGCTCTGTCTACTTGTGCTCTCTGTCTCTCTAATAAATACATAAAATCTTAAAAAAAAATTGTAATTCCTTTTTATCTAATAATCACCACAATCACATTATTTTGGTATTTTTTACAGCTGGTTTGTATTGAATATGGATCAAAGTAATAAGATCCATACAATATATTTATTACATGTCTTTGTAATTCCTCTGCTGTTTTTTCCCTGCCGTTGTTTTGAGGCAGAAACCAGTTGTTAAATAGGAATGTCCTGTATTCTAGATGGTCTGTTCACTTCTTGTGATGTCACCGATTACATTAGGTTTAATTTAATTTTCTTGTGGCAGAGAGGTAAGAATATTTAACATGATTGTGAGATATTTAACAGAAGATGGTAAAGAAATCTTTAACAGATGATGTTGGATTATTCAGGAGATGCTCATTATCTGGTCCTACTTTGATAATTGGTAAAATTAAGGGCTCAGGTGGTGATAGCCCAGTCCTCCCCTCCCCAGATGTAAAGTTTTCTGAAATTTGTTAGGGCTCTGGTTCTCAAATTTTAGTGTGTATCAGAATTTGTTAAAAACACAGATTGCTTGGCCCCAGCCCCAGAATTTCCAATTCAGTAGATTTGGGGTATAGCCTGAGAATTAAAATTTCTAGCACAGCTTATAAAACCAGCTCCCTCGTGATACTGAAGGTCCGTGATCATATTTTGAAAATCATTAGTTAGGAGTTTGAAAACAGTAATTTCTGAATTCCTAGCATTTCTTTTCTATCTCTTAGCTAGAATCATCCTGTAAGGGGCTGTTCTTTTCAACTAGGGTTGGATATGGTTATCCTCAAATAGTTGGTACAGGAAAGTAAGAATAAATGCTTAAATTTAAGGGCTTAAAATTGCCTTAAGTGTCAATTTTCAGTGAGGAGTTTTTACCCTTGACACTTTTCAGTAGTGTCTAGTGAAATTGCTTTGTTTTGAAAGATGTGACTGCCCCCCCTTTCTTTTATTCTTATTTTTTTTTTTAAAGACTTTATTTATTTATTTGACAGACAGGCAGTCAGAGAGAGAGAGAGAGAAGCAGGCTTGGCTCCCTGCTGAGCAGAGAGCCCGATGCGGGACTCGATCCCAGGACCCTGAGATCATGACCTGAGCCGAAGGCAGCGGCTTAACCCACTGAGCCACCCAGGCGCCCTTATTCTTATTTTTAAAAATATTATGAATGCATGGATTTTGTATACTTTTGTATTTTCGTATGTTTCAGGTTTTTGCTGCTCCTATTGCCCCATCTTTTTTTTTTTTTTTAAAGATTTTATTTATTTATTTGATAGACAAAGATCACAAGTAGGCAGAGAGGCAGGCAGAGAGAGAAGAAGGGAAGCACGCTCCCTGCTGAGCAGAGAGCCCGATGCGGGGCTGGATCTCAGGACCCTGGGATCATGACCTGAGCTGAAGGCAGAGGCTTAACCCACTGAGCCACCCAGGCGCCCCTGCCCCATCTTTTTAATCAATGCCAGTCCCTTCAAGTTGGCTCCTGTCTTTTTAGTTCTATTCCTTTGTCTTTGTTTTTGTTGTTGTTATTTTTTAAGATTTAATTTGTTTATTTGAGAGAAAACACAGAAGAGCAGGGAAGAGATGCAGAGGGAGAAGCAGACTCCTGCTGAGCAGGGATTCCCGACATGGAGCTCAATCCCAGGACCCTGAGATCTTGACCTGAGCCAAAGGCAGACACTTAATTGACTGAACCACCCAGACTCCCCTATTCATTTGTCTTTGATAGCTTCCTTAGTTTCTGCCATAAATAAGATATCTCAGGCTAATCTGTGTCTAAACCCCGACCTGGATCCATATTCCTTCAAGGAATCAAATTCTTTTTGCAGAAAAAGTATTTATAAACCATTTTCTGGTCTTTGAGTTATTGTGTCTTGGCCTTTTCAGTGGACAAAATTGGGAAATTCATACTGAATCATCTAATTCAAGTTAACATTGCAAGATTTTTACAGTGACTTTTTGCTTGAATCTTTTTCTTTTCCATTGAAAACCTTGTAAAAATAGTGACTGTATTATCCCTTTTTTGGGAAAAAAAAGATTTTATTTATTTGAGAGAAAGGGGAGAGGGAGAGAATCTCAAGCTGACTCCCTGCTGAGTGTGGACCCTCCTGCAGGGCTCAGTCTGATGACCCTGAGACCATGACCTGAGCTGAAACCAAGAGTCAGACACTTAACTGACAAGCCACCCAGGTGCCCCTGTATTACCTATCTTTTAACAAATTACCACAGAGTTTAGCTGCCTAAAACAACAAACATAAATTATTTCGCACAGTTTCTCAGGGTTAGAAAATCAGGTGTAGCTTAACTGGGTGGTTCTGCCTCCGTGTCTTATGAAGTTGCAGTCAGGATATTGGTTAGAACTATAGGGTCTGAAGGGACACCTGGGTGGCTCAGTGGGTTAAGCCTCCGCCTTCGGCTCATATCATGATCCAGGGTCCTGAGATCCAGCCCCGCATCGGGCTCTCTGCTCAGCAGGGAGCCTGCTTCCCTTCTCTCTCTGCTTGCCTTTCTGCCTACTTGTGATCTCTCCCTGCCAAATAAATAAATAAAATCTTAAAAAAAAAAAAAACAAAAACAAAAACAAAAAATTATAGGGTCTGAAGGGTTAAATGGGGCTGGAGGATCTGCTTCCAGATTCAGAGATATTGACAGGATAGAGCTGGTCATAACATGGCAGCTGGCTTCTCCCAAAATGAGTATTCAGAAAGAGAAATTGATCTAAATGGAAACTAGAGTGTGTTTTACAATCTAGTCTTGGCAATGACATAACTTTTGTGGTATGCTATAGATCACACAAAGCAGACCTGGTACAGTGGGAGGGGACTTCACAAGAGTGTGAATACCAGGAGGCAGGATCAGAGGGGCCCATCTTAGAGGTGGGCTTATTTGAATTTTGCTATAATGTGTATATTTTAAAAATATTTGTTGTCTAATTGTTAACAATACAATTTAACATTTCTTTGCAGTATTAATTTCTTAGTATCTATTTCATTTAGAAATCTTTAAGTGACAGTTTTCAGAGTGAGAAGTTGTTGGTATTTTATATTTTTATGCTGCTCTTTCAGTGTTTTAAAATTTTTTAACATTGTTTACCAAGTATATAGAGATACACTTGATTTCTTAATATTGACTTTGTGTCTTTCCACTTCACTAAATACATTTATTGTTTTTAGTAGCTTTTAGACTTAGAATTTTCTGTGTACATAATTATAGGCCAATCACTGTATATTTTTCTTGCTTTATTGCACTGGCTAACTCTTCTAAGTGACATGACCCTTGCATTGCTCCTGTTCTTAGGGTGGAGCCTTGTCTTACAGTGTTAGGTACAGGTGTACTTCTTTAATTACACTCTACAGGTGCTGCTTTTTTCCCCAGAGCGACGATTTGTGGCAACCCTGTTTTAGGCAAGTCTGTTGGCACCATTTTTCTTTTTTTTTTCTTTTTTTAAATTTATTTATTTGTCAGAAAGAGCGTAAGCAGGCAGAGGCAGAGCGAGAAGCAGGCTCCCTGCTGAGCAAGGAGCCCAATGTGGGACTCGATCCCAGGACCCTGGAATCATGACCTGAGCTGAAGGCAGCCACTTAACTGACTGAGCCACCCAGGTGTCCATGGCACCATTTTTCTAACAGCATTTGCTCAGCATTTGTCTCTGTCACATTTGGTAATTTGGTAATTCTCTCTTTGTTTGAAGCTTTTACATTATTATTTGTCTTATACATATATAAAATACGTGATCAGTGGTTACAACTCACTGAAAGCTTACCGTCATCCAAAATCCACCTTTTTGATTGATGTATCTCTCTTAATGATAAGTCTCTCTTAAAGTTTTCCCTTTAGTTTTTGTTTTTTCCCCTTTACATTTTACTTAAATCTAGCTGCTTTGTCCTATATTCTTTCTTACAATTTGAATTTCAGGAATTGCATCTCTTTGGTGGTGTTTAAAGTGGCCGTCTGTTCTCTGTAATGCTCGCAAACTGAGAGTAGATGTCTAGAGAGGCTTGATAAGATCGGGTTGTAGTTTTTTAAATTTAATCTAGAATGTTTCATAGGTGAAATGTATACTGTCATTAAGAGTCATATGATGTCACCTTTTTGTGATAATAGAATAGCTGTATCTATTCAGGATAACATTTCCTACTAGCCCTTCTGTGTTTAGCAACCACTGACAATCATTGTCTAGCCCTAGAGCCATCATTTCATTAAGGGGTTGCAAAATGGTGACATTCTCTATTATCCCTTATTCAATTATTAGTTGGAATATTTCTATAAAGAAAATTTTTAGGGACGCATGGGTGGCTCAGGTCATGATCCCGGGGTCCTGGAATCAAGTCTGCATCAGACTCCCTGCTCAGCAGGGAGCTTGCTTCTCCCTCTGCCTGCTGCTCCCCGTGTTTGTGCTCTCTTCTTCTCTCTCTCTGACAAAATCTTAAAAGAGAAAAAGAAAAACTGGTTACTGTGAGGTATAGTTTGTGCAATTAAAATGTTATCATTTCAAGAAAGTTCTCAAAATAATGAGTTGATTTCATACTATCCTCTAAAGGTTGACCAGTGATGGTTTTTGTTGTTCTTTTAGTACAAACTCATTGTTTTTAACATTCAGTTCTCCAGTTGGCATTTTTATTGGAATGATATTAAATTTATAAATTAGGGGAGAATTGCTGTCTTTTTATTTAGTCTTCTTATGCAAGAACAATTACGCCTTTCTCCTTTAAATCTGCTTTTGTATATTTAGTGTTTTTTCTTAAGTTTCTCTTAGAAGGTAGTGTGTATTTTTTCAGTTTATACTTAGGTATTTTCTTTTTTTATTGTTATAAAACCAGTGTGTTTTCCACTGCAGTTTAAGTAGTTACTTATGAAGTAAGTTTATGAAATACTATATATGCAGGCTATTTCTGTCTTTATATTAATTTTGTATCATGCTCTTTTATTTGTCAAGGATTTGCTTCTGAAACGCAGTCAAGGATTGTATAAGGCATATCATTCCTTCATGATAGTAAAGCCTTTGCACAAAACCACTTTGTCTTCTTGGTACAAATGTAATGGTTTTCTTTTGCAATTCGTGAGAAAAATTTTGTTGTTCTAAAAAATACACCAAAGTAAAGAACTTGATTAATGTAGAACAGAATTTCTTAGCCTTGGCCCTGTTGACATTTTGGGACAGATATTTTTGGTTTATTAGCATACCTGGCTTACCCATTTTTAAAAACTTTTTTTTCAAGACTTTATTTATTTGAGGGAGAAAGCGAGTGGGAGAGGGAGAAGAGAGAGCATGAACAGGGGCGAGGGGTAGAGGGAGAGGGAGAAGCAGGCTCACCGCTGAGCAGGGAACACCCCCCCAAACCCCCCACTCCATGTGGGACCAGATCCCAGAACCCTGGGATCATGGCCTGACCTGAAGGCAGATGCTTAACTGACTGAGCCACCCAGGTACTGGGCCTTTACGCATTTGATGCTAGTAGTACTCCTCTTCTCTGATTTGTGGCAACCAAAATGTTCCCAGATACTGCCACATGTCCCTTGAAAGACAAATTGCTCTCAGTTGAAAACCATTGGACATATGGAAATCATTAAACTATGGTCCATCTAAGTTATAGTTTAATATTAAGATAGATTCAATTTGAGGAAGAAAATATACCATAAACCCAAGTATATGTCTGTATAAATACATAGGCATATGTGCTAATGCATAGGAGATAATCTAGAAGGCCACACACAGTTGCTGTTAGTGGGAAAAAATGTTTGTAAATAGTGGGATGGAGGATTTTATGTTGTATTGTAGAATTTTTTATGTTTTAAAATTATATTCAAGTGGGGCACCTGGGTGGCTCAGTGGATTAAAGCCTCTGCCTTCGGCTCAGGTCATGATCTCAGGGTCCTGGGATTGAGCCCCGCATCGGGCTCTCTGCTCAGCAGGGAGCCTGCTTCCTCCCTCTCTCTCTGCCTGCCTCTCTGCCTACTTGTGATCTCTGTCCGTCAAATAAATAAAATCTTTAAAAAAAAATTTTAAAAATTATATTCAAGCATTTTCTGTGTGTATAACTAGAATTTTATTTTATTTTTTTTAGCCTTTATGTATTTTACAGAGATTGCATGTGCACAAGCAGGGGAAGCTGCAGAGAGAGAGGGAGAAGCATGATCCCCATGGAGCAGGGAGCCCGATGTGGGGCTTAATCCTAGGACTCTGGGATCATGATGTGAGCTGAAGGTAGATGCTTAACTGACTGAGCCACCCAGGAGTTCCTAGAAATTTAATTTTAAAAAAGATGGTACACTTGACTGACTTTTTTACTTAAATTAATTATTTTAAATATATGAGGGTTATAATCAAGTATCAAATAGTAAAAAGGGTTATAATCAAGTATCAAAAGAAATCGTAAACTTTCATTTGTTAAAAATGTTATAGGAGTTTGGGGTGTGCCCGGATGGCTCAGCGGGTTAAGCTTCTGCCTTCGGCTCAGGTCATGATCCCAGGGTCCTGGGATTGAGTCCCACATCGGGCTCTCTGCTTGGCAGGTAGCCTGCTTCCTCCTCTCTCTCGCTCTCTGCCTGCTTGTGATCTCTCTCTGTCAAATAAATAAATAAAATCTTAAAAAAAAAATGTTATAGGAGTTTGGGGCGGCTTTACTGAAAGGAATTGCTTTTTTCAATATATGGACTCTCAAGATCAAGTTCAGAAAAATACATTTCTTCTATTTCCACATTTCCTTCTCTAAATAGATAAAACTCTATATTACCACCTCTCTTAAATTTCAGCAAGTCATTAAATTTTTAGCAAGAAAATTCAAATATTTAAACAAATCCTGTCTCTAAATTAGTAATTACTTGTGTAATTAGTTCTGATGATTTTATGAACATGCCAGGTTATACATTCTTTGTGCCTTCTGCCGTGTTGTAAGCAGTGGTTCATGATTCCTTCCCTCAAGTGGCTTTGTTGACATCATACCACCCACCCATTACAGACAATAGTGCAGTGCTCTAATAGACAAGTGAGAAGAAGGTACACAGAGTATGCAGCTCTTTGTTTTAGGGGAAATGGAAAAGATGTTACAGAGGAGGTGACAGCTGAATTTTTTTTTTTAAGATTTTATTTGAGAGGGAGAGAAAGTGATAGATAGCATGAACAGGAGGGATAGGGAGAAGCAGGCTCCCCATGAGCAGGGAGCCAGGTGTGGGGCTCAATCCCAGGACCCTGGGATCATGACCTGAGCCAAAGGCAGATGCTTAACAGACGGAGCCACCCAGGTGCCCCTGAATTTCTTTTAAGTAATCTCTACACCCAGTGTGGGGCTTGAATTCACACCCCAAGAATAAGAATTATATCCCCTACTGACTGAGCCAGCCAGGCGCCCCAGTTGAGCTGAATTCTTTTTTTTTTTTTTTTAGCTGAATTTTTAATTAATTTTTAGAATTTTAACACTGGGAGGACCATGAGGCAAAAATCTGTGTGGAATAATAAAAGACATACAGTAGGGCTGCCTGGGTGGCTCAGCTAGTTGGGCATCTGCCTCCACTCAGGTCATGATCTCAGGGTCCTGGGATTGAGAGCCGCATCTGGGGCTCTCTGCTCAGCAGGGAGTCTGCTTCTCCCCGTCCCTCTGCCCCTTCTCCCTGCTCATGAGCTCACTCGCTCCCTCTCTCTCAGTCAAATAAAATCTTAAAAATAATAAAAGACTTAACAGTAATTTTTAAAAACAACTGTTAGAAACCTGCATGGTGGTATGTGTTGCTGTATTTTGAAAAAGAGCAAGAAATTGTGTAAGAATTCAGTGATGGGAAAAGAGAGTAAAGCTTAGTGTTGGGTCTATTTTGGCTTTTTTCTTGTACTTTTGTTTTTCTTTAAATAACTCTAATAGCCTTCTGTAGCAAATGGCATAATTTGGTGTGTCAGACAGGGATTATCTCAGAAAGTAGTATGTAGGAAACTTTTCATAGTGCTATAAGTGTCGATTTACAGGGACTCAGTCAGATCTGGGGGTCATTGGAGAGAGTCTCTGAGGAAGTTGCTTTCAGGCTGACACTTGAAGGATGAGTCAGAGTTGTGCAAACTGAGGGTTGGGCATTGGTGTTTGAGGTTACATGAGACACATGGAAGAGCATGTGTCCGATGCTATGTGCATGTGTCTGATTCTGAGGAGAGGGTATTTTCTAATACTCAGTCATCTTTTCTTCAGTACCAAATATGCCCCAGCAGCGGCAGGACCAGCATCATCAGAGCACCATGATGCACCCAGCCTCCGCGGCGGGCCCACCGATTGTGGCCACCCCACCAGCTTATTCCACACAATATGTTGCCTATAGTCCTCAGCAGTTTCCAAATCAGCCTCTCGTTCAGCATGTGCCACACTATCAGTCTCAGGTAAGGCTGCTGTGACCTCTTAATTTTTGTTCCATTTAAATAACATTCAGTTTTAACCTTTAATAGGGTAAAGGGCTTTTCCTTTATATTTTGTGTTCTGTGTCATGGTGAGGTAGATAGCTAAGGATTTGGGGGCCTTTTTAGTATAAGAAGGTTGCTGATCAGTGTATTTCAAAGGAAATAACCAAAAACAGTTTTAGGATTTTCAGAGTTGTTTCTTTAAACCTGGAAAGTGTGGAGTTAAGATGTCTGGCTAAAATTTGCCTGACTCTGTTTGATAATTTAATGTGTTTTCTTTATATTTTGTTTGAACACAGCATCCTCATGTCTATAGTCCTGTGATACAGGGTAATGCTAGAATGATGGCGCCGCCAGCACATGCCCAGCCTGGTTTAGTGTCTTCTTCAGCAACTCAGTACGGGGCTCATGAGCAGACGCATGCGATGTATGGTAGGAAGCATTTTGTTTGTCTCTTTCAGTGTGAGTGACTATTAATTGTTTTAAAGCTCTGAAAAGAAACTTTAAGATTAACTTAGCCTTTTATACCAATGAGGGTCAAGAATCTAAAGAAAAGATTAACCCATTTCTTTAAGTCTTGGCAAATCATTTCAACTTCTGTTTTTGTGTTCAAATGTCATTCCTTATTTTAAGTGAAATTGAATGACTTGTATAATGGAAAGTATCATTTGTGGAGAAAGGCATCTTCCTCCTCTTCCTCATCAGTATTACAGCAGTTTGGTATGGCCTGCCTAAGGCATGCAAGAAAGTTTTGACACAATGAAAGCCCTCTCTGACAAGAAAACATTCTGCTCCACTCCTTCTCCTGGCAATCATTGGCATTACATATTTTTATTGCTGTTTGTTAAAATGAATGCTAGTTTGTGTCTGCCTCATGCTGATTTTAAGAGGTCAAAATAGTATGATACTGGGTCTCCTTTAGACATGAGTCACACTTTAAATATAATCATATAAGCAGTGGTAAAATGAAAATGAGAAGTACCCTATGTAAAATAATTAAAACAAATATATAAAGGAATAATAGGCAGAAATCTCCATCTTAGTTTTGTGGCTGGAGAGTTTTGTGCAGGTCACCTTAGCATCCATCTAAAGTACTAAAATAAGGTGGTTTTCAATGTTGAGAATTTAAAATGACATTTCCACTCATATCTTATAATAATAGAGTCAGTGAGTGGACCCATATTTTTCAAAAAACTTTAATTCGTTCTAGTTTCATTAAGATGTAAGTTTTGTTTTGAACTTTCCTGAGCACTCCTGTACTGTCATTTAGGTTTTCCCATTGGCATTTCAGTTTTTTGGAGTGGGAGGAGAGAAATTTAAATTTACTCATACAAATGGAAAGTATACCACTATGAGAAAGAAAATACCATTACAAGTAATTACATGGACATTGCATTTTTTTAAACCTTTTAAAACTTTTTTAATGGCTACAGCTATATGATACTCTGTAGGTTCATAGGACTAGCACTCAGGCAGCAGCCGTCAAGTTTCTTGTCATCCGTGACCTGCTGCTCATGCTTTCTTCCTGGAGGCGTGCTCCCACTGCACACATTCAGTGATAGGCATGTTAAATGATTAAAGGCATTGTTTTTGTAAAATTCTTAAACCCAATCTTTATACCTTATCACTTAAAACCTTCTGCTGTGGATTATGCCTTTTAAGTTAAAATGATGTAATTGCCACATTTGGGGAAACTTTCTTACAAGAAACTCATTCATAATTTAATTGAAAAAAATACCAACAGACTGATTTTGGCTTATGATTTTGGTTATGATTGCTTTTCATTGGCTTGTCTTAACCAGGACTAAGTATGTATGAAATTGCATAAAAGTGTATTCATCATACATGCTTCTACGCAGTTTGTATACATTTTAACAATTTTCTGGTTTGCTGAAGGCTTATGTGAAAAAGTTCATTATCATTTTCTATATATTTCTGATAAATACATCATGATTTTAAAAGTAGAAAAAACACTTCTCCCTTCCCATTTTCTGGCATATTCCCTTTGGAATAAGGTCTAAAACTTTTGAGTTAAAATTTCCATTACTTTTTAGAGAATAGCTGTTTGTGTACCCATGCTTCTGAGACATTGTAGTAATACTGTGATGTTGAGAAGAATCTTTCTCCTCAGTGTGTTCTCTAACTGCCAGCATTTGGTTTTGTCTTTTGGATGGATGTTCACTGGTTTGAAATAGCCTGTATCGGAAATACTGTGTTTGATACACTAATGGTTTTATAATTGCTTTCCCAAAACATTTCCATTTGAAAAGTAGTTGTCCTTGGACCCTGAAGTCAATTCAAATGTGCGTAAATAGGAAATACTGCAGACAAAAAACACTAGACCTAATGTCCAGTGAAATCTGGAATGATTTGTCATTAAGACTAGTTCTTTATTGCCGGGAGAAAGTTGCTCAACCAGATCTGAAACTTCTCTCCTGCAGTTTACACATGTTGTATCTAATTGACATCTGTTAATAAGGATAGGCTGGGGTGAGGCTATGGACTTGATACGGTTGTTGCTATGATATGGTTGTTGATACAGTTGTTTACTCAGGGTCTCGTTTTGATATTTCATACTCTAAAAAGAACACTAGAAAATGAAATATTTTATTCTTTGCCATCATAAACCATAATTTAATCTAGTAAAGCAAGTTCATTAATTCTTCAGTAATTTACTTCAGTTATTTTAGATCTTCCAAGACTTTAATTATGCCAGATATAGACACTTTTGTCTTAATTTAAAATAATGTACTTTTAAATCTGTTGCATAGAAATGCTAATTTTATACTTACTTCCCTCGAACAGTTTATAATTCATATTCCCAAAGAAACGAAGTATTTTGAGTATGAATTTATGTCTATTTTTAAGCTTCATTCTAAATATTTTCAACTTTTTATGCAAATAAGAGAATATGCACCCAGATGTTGGCGACAGTTATATGTCACCCTTTTGTCATTCATTCATTGTTAACAGCCACAGCAAAAGGCTTTAAGAATAGAAAGGACACTAATGACTACAAAATAAAGACTGATTATTTTCTTTAAATGGTTGGCGTATTTAATATAAATATGCTGACAGATTATTGAACAGCTAAATTATTAGAGATATTAAACATTCTAAATAGTTACTGACCTTGTTCTCTTTCTAGCTGTTATAGAAAGGAGTTTGATCACAAACTTCATCTCTGACCTTAATCTAACTTAAATCATTGCCTTTACCCCTTCCCTCCTAAGAAGTTACTTTTTGTTTCCTGGTCTTCTAGTTCACCTAATTTTGTTCTATGGCAGTGGTATTTTCCCTTTCAGAAATAGTACTAATGAAACTTTCTTTACTAACTGAAGCCGTCAGGAAGAATTAGATCTAGAATCCTCTTTGAGTTTATTTGAGTTTGTTTTTGGTAGTTTAATGCAAGCAAATGAGAAAATACATGAGGCAAAAAGATTTAAAATACACCTATTATCCCCTCCACCTGGCAACCACCAGTTAACATTTTGGTGCATATCCTTTCAAATGTACTTACAGACACACAGATTTATGTAGACATTTTAATAGGAAATGATACTATACCCATGTTTAATATTATCATTATTATGTTTCTAAATTTTGGGGTTCACTTCCAGATGCCTAATAAATATCTTACAGAATAATGATGTTTCTCTTCATGATTTACAACATTGTTTGAGTCTTTTGAATTAAACTTGGTAAACATTCTCTTATTTTGGTACGTTATTTATATTCAGGTTGTTCAGTGGAATGCCATACTGGTCTTTGATTAGATAATGATTTTATACCTTTTATTTAAGCAAGTCAGAATGTGGAACTCGACACATAAGTACAGAAGAAAGTGTCTTTTGGTTCAGTCCTTTGTATAATTTTGTAGCAATGTTTAAAGTGCTTGTCATCTCTTGTAAAATAAGAAAAATGATTTATGCATGAATACAAAAAGAAATTACTAAATATGTCAACCTTTCCAGAAAATTAGGAAAATGCACACCTCAAAAGGCTAATTTACCTTTCTATTTCCCAAATTCAGCATGTCCCAAATTACCATACAACAAGGAGACAAGCCCTTCTTTCTACTTTGCCAGTGAGTTGGGTTTTTTATACTAATTTTAATTGAACAGTAAAACACTTTTTAAAGAATACATGTTAAGGGAGTAGACTTGTTGAGCAATATTTTCCTTGTGCCAGCCAAAATTGTTGAATATATGTATATTTGTAAATAATTCCGAGTTAAAAAAAAAAAAAATACAACCCAGCTTAAGAAAGCTGGAGTTAATTTAAAAATTGAGTTGCGTCAGAAATTAATTTTTGCATACCAAGCAAACATGTGACGACTGTTTTGGAAGTGCCTAATATTTTCCTTGTTCAGAGAAACTTCTGCTGGACTGCCTTTTTTTTTTTTTTAATCCAAGCCACAAATTTAGCATAAAAGTCTTAAAATAGCAGGGTTTTTCAGTATCCTGGTAAGAAGAAATTTATCCTTACAAGGATTTTTTTAATTGAATAGGGTTGAAATTCTAGGGAAGAAACATTTCTGTCTTTTCAGTCTTTGCATGACTGAAGACGGTTTAAAATACTCAGGTGTAGACGCCCCAGCATGTTTGAGCTTCACCAGGAAAGCACAGCCTCGCTGCTTGATTGCGATTGGCGGCACTGGCCTCTCTCAACCGGCAGTGAGAAGGTAAATAAACAGTGGCTCCTAAATGGAGAAAGTCTGGGCAGGGCTCTGGTTTAGAAATGAACGTGTAAGGTGTGTCTTCTTTATTTTGTAGGGCAGTTTTTAAATAAGGCTAGTCACAGACTTTTCGGTATTTGGATAAGAGAGGTACTGACTTGCACAAGTCCTTCAGAAATGTATGTCAGTAACGAGTCACTTTATGTGCAATACTATATTTTAAGGGATATTAAGGATTAAGATTTTAAATACTAAATTTTGGATTATTTTAGACAGACTTAATGTCTGAATCTACTAAATGCCAGATTTTAAAAAGTTGAGAAAATATTTTGACTTAAGTTTTCATTGACTGTGTCATGACTTGGTATCCAAAAATAAGTGTGTACATGTTACTCATTTGGTGCTAGGAATTGTTAACAAATTTAATCCTTTAATAGATGCTCTTTAAAAAGGAGTCTTGCTGTATATCTATACTATTAAAGGGAAACTTTGTATGTGATACAGTTTGTAAAAGACAGTGTCAGTAATTAATTTTATTATGTACTCAATTTGAGGTCTCAAATGTAGTTATCCTCACCATCTTACTGTCTCTGATAGTAATTTTGGAGTCAGTTTCCTGGTAAGTAGCTAAAAGGTCCTTAATCATCAAACCTAAGTATTAACTGCCTTAGTACAACTCCCCCTGAAAGGAATTAATAGTTTTTAAAAGAAACTAACAGTGGGGCTGCTGTTCGTAATATAATTCGCTGCTTTGTACCACCCCCTCCCAAGAAGCTGTTTTGTCCTGGTTTGATCTAGTTGCCTGTTACGCCCCTTTAAGAGTTCAGTTTTCCTCACTTGCTTTTTTCTGAATTTAACATCAAATTGGGAGATTTTGTTTTCATTTTTAGTTTTGCAGTGCTGGTGATCTCTCATGACTTGTGCATCCAAGGTCAAAATGATAAAACCTAGTTAAAAATTAAACGCACAGCCTTGTGGACTGAATTGGCTTCAGTAGGATCATGGCTTAGGAAACAGTTTTTATAATGTGGTTACTAGTGTTAGGAGGATTTGACAAGTCATACATTTAGAGTTTTAAACATTTGTATCAGGGAACACAGTGAATTGGGAGACTTCTGGACCAGGTAAAACCCAGAAAAGCAGTGCTTCTTTGATTAGCCTGAATTCATCCAGGTTTCATGAAGGCAACTTAATTTTTATAAACAGAAGTTTAACCGATGAATAGCTAAGTCAGAATTTTGAAGAAAATTTATTTTTAGCCTTTGGAATCTTTAGCTAAATTAATGAAATAATTAGACTCAGTAAAGCTTAGCATTTACAGTCTTCTACTCTCCCCCTTCTCCTTTTCCTGATTCTAGTAAATTTTCCTCATTTATTCTATCTTGGTTCCTTCCTCTTGGCTCTCTTTTCTTCCAACCTTTCTGCCCCTCAACCTTTGGATATCTCTCCTACCCCACCTTTGTCCCATTCTTAACTGGCCTTTCAAGAAATCAGACTGTATTTTTGTTGTTACATAAGTATTGAATTAAAATGTGTCAGTTTCACATTTTTTCCCAATTAGCTGCCCAGTTTTCGTATTTGAGTGGGGGTAAGAGTTCCTGGATGAGGTCCTTGCTTAGCAGATATCTTTTAAGCAAGAAGATAAAAGAAGTTATTTCTAATGAAACCTTTCAAAGTTTTATTTGCAGTTAATGATGCATATTTACAGGTGCTTGATTTTTCTTAGAATGCATTGTAGTTTGCTGTTACTTAGGTAGGGAAAGGATTTTTTTTGTTTTTAAATAACATAATGTATTACTTGTTTCAGGGGTACAGGTTTTTTGTTGTTTTGTTTTTGTTTTTAAACAAAAGCCTGTGTAGATGCACACAGTTTGGGTTACTTGAAGTATTTGTGCTATGAATGCAAATGAGATATAAATTAGAATATAGCCTTTTGATACCTTTTAAAAGTGCACGGTAAAACATATTTCACCTTTAATTTTTTTCCAAATAATTTCAAGATTTTAACCTTTTTAAATTGATGAATTACTTCATTATGAGACATCATGGGTGTAATTATTCTCCTTGTGTGAGGTAATTTTTTTTTGAGGTAATGTTTTTATGTCAGAAAAGTAATAATATAGCACCCAGCTAGAGTTTATTTTTTTATTTATTGTTTTTTAAAACTTCACTTAGGTTAAAGTACAAACATCTCTTGAATAAAGTTTTAAAAATAGAAATTCTGAGATTCTGTACTGGGTCTTGGTATTCAGGAATTGCTTTCCCCTAGATATATTTAGTATTCTTGCAAATGAAACATTTAAGAAGCTTGGGGATAGAGAGGATTTTGATGCTAATAGTGTGAAAATAAGAAGTGTGAGGGGCGCCTGGCTGGCTTAGCGGTGGAGCACGTGACTCTTGATCTCAGGGTCAGCGTCGTAACTCCACACTGCGGGTGAAGTTGTCTTTTTTTTAAAAAGGCCTGTGAGTGACTCTAGACAACATTCTCCAGGAACTTCTGTGATAATAAAAGTGTGCTGTAAATTGTGCTGTGTAATCAGAAACCACTAGCTATACGTGTGGCTATTGTAGTTATTTAAAAATAAATTTTAAGAATGAGTATAACATTTTTATAAGAGCAGAGTCAGGTTCGAAATTTACATCAAGTCTTTTAGACCAAGTCAGTGCCTAGACAGTTTGGGGGGATCTGAAAGTTAACCTAATGAATATGATGGTGAAGAATGGTTGCCTAATAACCAGATGAATTAGAAGAAAGACACTGACTTTATAGACTTGGGGACCATGGAGTTCAGGGAAAGCAATTAGCACATTATTCTTCCTAGCTCCCAGAAAACAGGCATGGACTCTTCCTAAAAACACCCAGAGACTATCTTGCCACAATTTTCCTTGTTAATATGTTCCAGTGTGTATTAACTCCTAGAGTTAGGGAAACTTTTTCACTGTATAAATGAAAGTGTTTTGTTTAATTTAATCTGGGTATTAACAAATATTAATGCCTGCTGTGACATTGGCAGTGGATGCACAGGTGATCCTAGCACTAGCTTTTTGCCTCACCCTTGCCTCTTTTAAAAGATACATGTATGGGGTGCCTGGCTAGCTCAGATAGTAGAGTGTACAGCTCTCAAACTCAGGGCTGTGAGTTCAAGCCACATGCTGGGCATAGAGTCTAATTTTAAAAATACATACAGTTGGGGAGATAACCAGTTAGGCTCGAATATTGGTGGCCTTTGGTCCTACAATGTCAGGCATAACAGAATTGCTTAATGTGCCTAACCCTCTGCATAACATTTCTTTGGGACGTGCCGGGTGTCACCTATGCTGGTGACTCTTGGCCGTCTTGCCTATTAGACTGTTTGAGTTAGAGTGCCTGTTCTCACAGCAGCGCTTGTTTCTTCCTGTCAGTCCCCTGTATGTCTGTATTTGCTCACATGTCATAGGAAGAACATGAGGAGCTATTTTGGATTGTTTCTGTGTACGAACTTAGCTTCTCTGGAATTTTAGGATGAATTTGAGAGAATGCTGGAAGTCCTGGGTTGCTAGGGATGTGTCTTGAGAACACTGTGCTCAGCTCATTGCCACATCATGGTTAGATTTGTATCCGTGCTGCCAGGAGTTACTAGAAGCAGTGAACTCACTGTGATTTTGATTCTCAGATTGCTGTTTTGGGAATACATAAGCAAATGAATTTATACCTAATCTCCTGTTTGGTATCAAGGTATGGTCTTGCTGAGATCCATAAAGAGTTGGCATTAGGTGCTCAGGTCTAATGAACACATTTTTACTTAGAAGGGCCCATCATAATTCCTTTGAAGTTATTCTAGCTAGTAAAAATCTTCCTGAAGTCTGGGATGCTTTGAAGGGAGTTCATTTTTCTACACAGTTTAGGTAATTCCATTTACTAGATTTTTAAAGCAAAGGTGAGGCAGATCCTTGCGTAGGGAGGATCCAGGGTACGAACTGAGTGGCAGAGGGACTTCTGTGACCCGCTGAGACTGATTATGGTCATTTTGCCGTGAAGATAGAGCCCTGATCTTGCCCTCGCTCCCAGCCCCATTGCAGTCCGTGCCCACGGGACACTGTGCCTGCTCCAGGGCAGTAGCATGGTGAGGTTAGCCAGATGATGGCCTTGAACTAGAGAGAGAGAGAGAGAGAGAGTGAGTGTGTGTGTGTGTGTGTATGTGGATTGTTTCTGCTTATCTGTTTAAGTTGCTTTTTCAGGAAAATGTGACTGTTTTTAAGAATAAATTTAATTAGATTTTAATGTATACAGCTGTGTTATAGAAATAAAATGCTAGTGTGATTGGTGAGTGATAACGTCACACTTAGATTTTCAAGAAAATGGATGGTTTAAGAGGAGTCGAAAAAAGATTGGCGAAAGCCTAAGTTAGGCGTGGAGTATCACGAAAGCTCAGCTGATAAGGCACAGAGGAGCAGTTGAGATGGTCCTACATGTCGATTGTACGCACACCTTTTTCTTTCACTTCAGTTTCCACTGGCTCCCTTGCTCAGCAGTATGCGCACCCTAATGCTACCCTGCACCCACATACTCCGCACCCTCAGCCTTCAGCTACCCCCACCGGACAGCAGCAGAGCCAGCATGGTGGCAGTCATCCTGCACCCAGTCCTGTTCAGGTAAGGAGACACCCAGGTCCTTGTAGAAGTGCGTCCTCATTCTGTTCACTGGGCGTTTTTGCTACTGAGGAGCGCGCTGGGTACCGCTTGATCAAAACCCCTCAGGGCACTGCCTCATGGCGCCAGCAGACAGCTAACTCTGCCCGCTGTGGCCCTGGGGTTTGGTTTTTGTTGTTACTGTTTTTAAGGCATATTAAGATACATCTTGAGAATGAAGTGATTGGGTAAGTTCTAGAAATAATTGATTGAAAAATCTAATTTAACATTGTATAGGAGATTTTCTTGGTTTTTTTTTTTTTTTTTTAACTTCATTCCTGACAGTTATATAATGAGGTTTTTTTCCCTGTTAGTTTCTGTAGTCATGTTTGTTAACAGGGCGGTTGAGGATTTCTTTGACATCTTTCAGTTCCCTGGGGCAGTGGACTTGTTTTACCTCTGCTTGGTTGGGGTCTTGCTACCGCCAGGCTGAGAATTGGGCTTATGCCCAGAAAGGAGTGTCTCTGAATGGGGGGTGCCCCCCAGCCCTGCCCTTCCTACCCTGTACATTCTCTGGTACTTGCCATTGGCCCTCATCTTCAGTGGGCCCAGTGGAGCCTACGCTCATGTATGGAGTTCAGCTTTGTGTGTGACCTTATCTGCTTTTCATTGAAGAAATGGTTTTCTCAGTTCTTTCTTGTCGCTTTGCAGCACCATCAGCACCAGGCCGCCCAGGCGCTCCATCTGGCCAGTCCACAGCAGCAGTCAGCCATTTACCACGCGGGGCTCGCACCAACCCCACCTTCCATGACCCCTGCCTCCAATACGCAGTCGCCACAGAATAGTTTCCCAACAGCACAACAGACCGTCTTTACAATCCATCCTTCTCACGTTCAGCCGGCATACACCAATCCTCCCCACATGGCCCACGTACCTCAGGTAAACCAGCTTTAGCCAACTTTCTGTGGAGACCAAGTAGAATAAGAAAGTTACTGGAGAAGCAGCGAAGAGCCAGGTGCTCTGCAGGCTAGGAAACCCTGTGTGTGATGCCATCTGCCTGTCTCCCTTCCCCTCTCAAATACATGTGATCTGGCCCTAAATGAATGTTGGTATGGTTTTGTAATGGGGTCAGTGAAGTTGCTGATTGGTCAGTCCTTTAATGTTTCCCATCTGAGACCTTAAAAATCTCTCTGATTTTGGAATGCAGCCCAGTCCTTTCCTTCCTGTGTCTGCTTTGCTATGTTTATACAGCTTCACTGCTATATGTGTATACATAGTACATACATTCTTTCTCCTCTTCTCCCTTCCCTCTCTCTCTCTATCCCTACCCCATTCTCCCTCCCTCACTCTCTCCATCCCCCCCACACTCCCCATCCCACCCCCTCACACACACACACACACATACACACACACACACAGAGAGAGAGAGAGAAAAGACTGGCAGGGAGGTTGGGCCTTCACAAATTCTCAGCTCTCTGAGGTGACTGCCCTGAGCCTGTCCGCTTGAATGTTAGTTACACGAGTTCCAGAGAAATCTCTCCCCTTGTTTTCCTTGCCTATCAGTACATCCGCTTTGACCATATGTTGTACTTCTTGAAAGGGCTTGGCCTTATACATTGGTGCGGTGTAACTAGAAGTTGGAAGCACTCAGGCGTTCCCATTTTTCTTAGCATCCTGGCTGTCTGGAGCTCTCCTCCAGCGTAAGCCTCTGATGGTTGAAAGGTGTGGTTGCCATCTCCGTGGTTGCCGGCTGCATCAGCTGCTGACAAAAGTCCATGCAATCCAGGGCCAAGTTAGATTATCTTAATAAGGAGCTGCACTGAAATTGGGCTCTAACACTGTCCTCGAGGCCCTCCCTGGAGCTCTTAAGGGTGAATCGGCTGTATTTGATGGCTCTTTTTGCTGCTTTCATAATAGAACTCTGTGAGGCAGGTGTAGGCTAGATTGCTCACTGAACTCCATTTCATGTCATGGTGCGCCCCTGAGGCACTGGCGTGCTGGGGGCTGGAGACGCGGCTCATTCGGAGCTCCCTCTCAGAAGGCGACATTGTGACTAGAGTTCCGCAGCTCTGGGGAGTTTGGGCGTCCTCCTCTGCACAAGTGAGGAGGGTCCTGTGGTGTGGCGCACTGCAGCGGATGATTGGTTTTGACAGTGGGGAGGGGGCCGGCCGGTCTGGTCAGGTGTGGGCCAGCGTGGTTTGGCTGAATCAGGAGCTTCATGAGAGGTGGGGTCCTGGAGGTTGTTAGCAGAGGCTGGTGGCTAAGTAGATATGTGAATTTACCTTAAGTTAGAGTTCCTAAAACCTCACTTTTGTGTTTTTGTGCTGAAAGAGAAAAAGGTTAACACTTCCAGGGAAGTCCAGATACGCCATGGGCCCTGGAATATGTAAGACAGTAAAAGCAGCATTTCATGCAAGGCTTATTGTGGTCTAGGACAGTGCACAGGGAGGCAGGAAAGGAGGGCTCTTCTGGGCCTGCCGTGTCTCCCCAGGGCTGGGATCTAGCAGTTGGGCTGGCTAACCCTTTCCCAGCTTGACACACCAGGTTGTACTCACTATCACTTGGTTTAGGGATACGGGGCTGGCCCAGATAATTTCACATCACTCCTCCCCCATTTCATTGGAGCCATTTACTGCAGCCTCCTCCTCCTGCTCAGTCAGCATGTCTCTTAGAATAAAGGGGCCCGACTGTCTCTCCTCTCGCTGCCCGGACTCATTCTTCACAGAGATGTGCTGGTGAGCAGACAAGCAGAGGGGAGGGGCAGACAACAAGAGGGCGAAGGAATCCATAGATGACTGTCATCACCTGCTTTCCTAATTAAAAGGGAGGTTACCTTTAAAACTGCTTCAGGCCCCACTCAGAAGCCAGATTCTGAAGCGTCATTGCACCTCTCTTCCCTCGGATCAGATATCTAGCTTTGTGACGGTCTTGCCTGACATACACAGAAACCAGCAGTCAGAAATGTTGAAGGCTAGGATGTTGCAGCCCTTACTTTTACCCAGGCTTGCTGGGCGCCTGCTCCCTCAGCCTCGCAGGACCTGCTAAAGGGTGAAGTAGGTCTGTAGGTCAGTGGATGATCCACTAGGGAGTGTCCACAGAGGAAAGAAAGGGCCCTGAGGGCCCCCCTGTTGGCCTTTCCTGCCCCAGCCCAGCTAAAGGAACACAGTTGACATGTTGTTTAAGCTGGAGATGTTGCCTGTATGCGTAAAAGAGCTCTCTGTTTCAGGCTCATGTACAGTCAGGAATGGTTCCTTCTCATCCAACTGCCCATGCGCCAATGATGCTAATGACGACACAGCCACCCGGCGGTCCCCAGGCCGCCCTCGCTCAAAGTGCACTACAGCCCATTCCAGTCTCGACAACAGCGCATTTCCCCTATATGACGCACCCTTCAGGTGAGGCGTGTGTGTGCAGGGGCCGCCGGGCACCCCAAAGCATTCTGCTCGCACAGATCGAACGGCAGGCAGGGCCAGCGCTTCAAGCCCCGCATTCGAGAACTAGGAAGACCCGTCAGAGTGTGCACAGTAGGGACTGTGATGATAAGTTCAGTGTCAGGGCCTGAGGCTTCCAGGAGCCGAGTCTGTGTGTGTTCTGATGGTATACAGGATTTGGCTTGATGAGAAGCAGCAGCAGCATTCTGTGTGGCTGACGCATGCTTAGGACTCAGTTGGCCTTCCTTGTTACAATAGGCTGGACAGGGCAGCGTTCGCCTTCCTTAGTCCCCGCCCCCCCCCCGCCCCCAGTCTGACGGGGGTCGTTACCACCATGGCAGAGTTTGATTGTAGCTCTGGAGAAGACTATTGATGAGAAAGTGTGCTGTGTGTGGACTGGTTTTGAGTGTAGCCTTAGCTCCAGCCTATGCCCTGACAGGGAGAGAAGGCCCCGTGATTGTGCTCTAACACTTGATGGCTGCCATGGCGATATTTCAGTCTAACCTGTTACTCTGAAATCAATACTGGTGCTTGGCTAGTATCTGGGGAGGGGGTATGTTAAGGCCTTTTTCTCTACCCCATGAGCAACAAATCTTCTGGGAGTTTTACCTGAAGTGGTTTTACATCTGACTGGTTTGTTTCTACCCACCCACCTACCCCTCCCCTTTTTGGTGCAGATGGGAGGGGGAAGAGTGAATTGAATTTTGAGTCTTGTTCAGCTAGCACAAGGATAGTTTACAGGCGTGTGCTGCAGAGACACTAGGCTGATTTGCGGTGTTGCCAGTTTTCTGTTTAAATATCCACTTTTCTTTCTTACAGTACAAGCCCACCACCAACAGCAGTTGTAAGGCTGCCCTGGAGGAACCGAAAGGCCAAATTCCCTCCTCCCTTCTACTGCTTCTACCAACTGGAAGCACAGAAAACTAGAATTTCATTTATTTTGTTTTTAAAAAATATATGTTGATTTCTTGTAACATCCAATAGGAATGCTAACAGTTCACTTGCAGTGGAAGATATTTGGACCGAGTAGAGGCATTTAGGAACTTGTGGGCTGTTCCATAATTCCATATGCTGTTTCAGAGTCCCGCAAGTACCCCAGCTCTGCTTGCTGAAACTGGAAGTTATTTATTTTTTAATGACCCTCGAAAGTCATGAACACATCAGCTAGCAAAAGAAGTAACAAGAGTGATTCTTGCTGCTATTACTGCTAAAAAAAAAAAAAAAAAAAAAAAAAAAATCAAGACTTGGAACGCCCTTTTACTAAACTTGACAAAGGTTCAGTAAATTCTTACCGTCAAAATGACGGGTTATTATTTATAAATCAAGTTTGATGGAGTGATCACTGTCTACAGTGGTTCAACTTTTAAGTTAAGGGAAAAACTTTTACTTTGTAGATAATATAAAATAAAAACTTAAAAAAAATTAAAAAATAAAAAAAGTTTTAAAAACTGATATCAAGTTAGTGTGTGTTTGTATAAGCTTAAGATATTTCTATTATAGGATACTTCATATCAAGGCAGGAGGGCTGAGTGTGCTTTCTTAAATAATCCTGGAAGGTTAGTTGTCAAATGACTTTTCTTCTTCACCTTTAGTTCTGGTTCAAGGTATCTCTAGAAAAAGACAAGACTGAGACATTCTGTTTGGTGGATAAAGGTCCGCTCCAGAAGGAGGAAGGCTGGCCAGAGCTGGGCGGCACTGAGATACCACATCCTCAGCCTGACGCTGGTTCTGTAAGCTTTCCTTTTTAATATCTCCTGAACGCAGAATGAGTGTTCTTAGTCAGAAGTCGTTCTGATTCACACACCTATTTTACCAGAAGGGGGCAGGAGACACTTTTTAAAAAGAAACTGATAAATCCAGAAGACTGAAAGCTAAAACAGCACAGCGCTGTACAGAGTCGCTTACTGCCGTAGACTGGCTGCAGTGCTCACGCTGCCGCGTGCGGGAGGACAGAGGGAGGAGCGAGCAGTGGAGCGGAGCAGGGATTTTGCAGAGACCGCAGTCCTGTAATGATAGAGCCTTTAAATATTGTGGCAACAAGTCAGTTCTGAAAACTTTTAATTCATGTGTAGCAATTTGTACATTATAGCAAAATTTGCATTATTCAAGAATAAGTTACTTGTACAGTACATAAACAATACATAAAAATTTGCCAAATATCTTCTGCCTATAATGATACAGAATGGATCCATTTACGCCGTTGTCATTACAATGTGCTGCTTATTCCAGCCAAACACTGGATGTCAGATGTGTCCTTGTTAATGGTGGATAATATACTATCAAGTTCCTCAAGCCTGTGGGAGATGTTAGAGCTCACGTGACATTTGCAATAAGAGACGTAGCCCTGAATTAAAAGCATGAAGGAATCTCAGGCAACACTTAGGGAAGAGTTCAAGGCCTTGATTTTAGGTTAAGAAACTGTTATGTAAAAATAGTGTTTTCTGGCCTAAGATTTTAATGATTGCTATTCCTTTTTCCTACACGGTCCAGAAATGATCAAAGGCAGAAGATTTATACCAGATAAAGCCATATGGATTGCTGGTCTAAAATTCAAGGCAGGTTAGTTGACTTAATTCTTTGGTGCTGGTGACTGTTAGTATGTAAAAGTTCATTCAAGACAGAAGAAGGAAGTGATGGTGCTGGGAGCAGTCAAGCTATCCTGTTGTCTCGTCCTTAGAGCTAACTGGAGGGATCATGGTGCTTACTGTCCCTTTGGCACTCAGAGCCCGGGCTCTCAGTGGAGGCTGCTGGCTTGGCTTCTTGCTGCCAGCAGCAGTCACCCTGGGGCCAGGAGGGTGGTGGGGTATGCTGTGACCATGCTGGGCTGACTGTAGCCAGCAGGGTCATTGCCTGTGAAGGCATCTAGCCCAGGGGACCCACGGCTCCTTTTCCTCCATCTCGACCTGCTCTAGCAGAAAGAAAAGGCAGTGGCTCAGTGTCACTTCTTCTCAGGCCCTGAGGGGGCTTTTTGGGGGGCCGTATTTGAGCTATCCTGGGAACTTGGACATGTTTTAAAAGGAAGTGTTTTTCTTGAGCGTATTAAATGAAGCAGTCTGGAGGTGGGTGACTTCCAGTTTTCTGTCACCGAGTCTGGACTTGTCCTTCATAGCCAGTGGGTCAGAGCTGCTAGTTTGCTGTGCCTGGCTTGCCTTTTCGTATTACCTGAGAATTGTATGGTGAGCAGCTAAGCAGTGAGGGTCCCTGGCTTAACGATGTCACATTCCAGGTGTTTAGATTCCATCCCTTCTGGCTAGAGGGAGGGGACTCACGTGGGTTGTTGCCTGCTTGGCCCCTTTCCTGTGCAGCCAAGGGGACAATCTGTACCAGTGCCTTCTCAGCTCTTTCTTTGATGAGTTTTCTCTAAGAGAAATTCAGAACATAGAAAAAAACCACAAATCTGGATTGGATCTGCTTTATAATCTACTGGAAACACCCAGGAGTGTTGGTTTCTAAAGTGGTGAAGAGGTGACTGCTTGGCCCCCTCGACGCCCCCCCAAAAGAAAACCCCAGAAAATTCTAGAATCAAAAGTCTGACCACTGGGAATACAGAGAATGGCTTGAGGGAGCAAACCGAACCGTCACCCCAAAAGAGGGAAGCAGTAGTTTTAGGCCAGGGTTTATTTAGCCTCTGATTGATGTATCTGTAAAGGTTAAGCTGCGCTGAACTCCCAGTTTCCTAGAAGCCACATGGGTGAGCCTGCTAATGGCACCCAGGAGCAGCTGGCTCCACTCTGTCACTGCCCCCTTGGTTTAGAGCCTCTGCGTGAAAGTCCTGGGGGGAGCCAGCTCCCCTGTGAATTGTGTTACTGGTGAAAGGCAAGTGTAGAGGGAGGTTCTACTGCAGGCCCCCGGCTGGTGGAGACGCTGCGTGCCCGCGAGTGCGCGCAGACATTCCTCATCAAGAGAAGCAGTAAGCGGCTGGCACAGAATGCTGATTGTGGCTGTTAAAGGAGTTTCTCATTAGCTGTGGCACCAGATTCCCAGCTCCTCTTTTGGCTCAAGAGTGAGCCTAAAACCTTGTGGGATAGTTTATAAGCCATTAGATGTCTAGGGGTTTCTGAGCCAGCCCCATTGGTGAAGGATGGCCCAGGAGCCCTTCCTCCCTTTTTGCTTGTCCCTCCCCTTACCCCTTGGTTAAACTAGTTTAAGTCTCACCATAAAACTGCTATTAACCAGAATCCAGTTTTTTATTCATAAGGCACCAGGGTAGAATTATTCCTTGCCACCCTCCTATTTCAGTAATGGCCTGAATTTCCCTGAAAGGGTGACGTATTTAACTTCTCTTCATTAGTAAGGACAGTGGCTACTCAGCAGCAGGTGACTGTCCTGAGGATGAAAAAGACATGGATGCCAGGCGTGCTGGCTCAGACTGGGAACTAGTCAAGTAGGGTTTGCATAGCTGTCTCTGAACTACAAAATCGCATGGGTATTCGTTTAAAGAGTGCAATGACATAAGCAATAATTGAGTTTTGAAACCTGAATCCTTTGAAAAATTAATCTGAGGTAAAATGTTTAAAAAAATTGTTAACCTTGAGCTTTGTCCTAAAGCTGCGAGTCAGAGCAGGAATGGGGTGTTCACCTATGACGTGGGGGACGGCAGACCTGCCACGTGGACTGAGGCTACGACAGGCAAACCATATGAGAATCCAGGGCTTGTTAGTGTTTTGGGCTTCCTGACAACCCCCCCCCCCCCGAAAGTCTGCCATCCGCTGTGACAGTGTCCGTGAAAAAGAGCCCAGTTCTGCCGCCAGCTCTGGCCCTCACCCATTACCTCCTGTAAGAGGATGGGACAGGTCCTGGGGACTCAGGGCAGGAACTGGTGGCATCTGCGAACAAGAACTACATCTGTAAACAATAAGGAGAAAGCAGGTGGTGGACGATGAAACTTACAGGAGGCCCTTTAACAGGCCGAATAGAAGGGTCACATCGAAACTGGAGCAGTTAACAGTGTCCCTTAACTCTCTCTCTGGAAGGAAGGAAAGAAAATTACATTCACAAGTTCACATCTCTGCTTGCTTGTGCTCCGCGGGGGCACGTGTGAGGCCCGGGATTCCTCACCGCCGGTCAGAGAGGTGTGTACTGATTGTCTATGGCCCGTAGATGGCTCCGGGAGGAGGAGTCCATTTCGTAGTCTGAGTCCCGGGCTCGACTGGCAGCTTCAGGCTCCAGGTGCCGCAGGCTGTTTTCCAGCTCCTCGGGCGAAGGCAGCAGGTGGAATATCTGCTCTGGGGGGGAGGGTCGGCTGGGGGGACCCTCCGGGCCATGCCCTCGCGGACAGCCAGAAGAGCTAAGGTGGGGAAGGCCCAGCTCCGAATCCCAGTGAGCAAGGGAGAAAGGGAACAGGACGGTGTTGGAGGAACCTGGGGGACAAGTGACCAAGAGAGAGACCAGCGCAGTCAGTCTTAATGTGATGGGGCAGATGTTGGAAGAACACCAAAATCTCTGTGCCCCTGGGTTTGCAGCAAGCTTTTACCCTCTGGTTCCCTGTGCCACCCACCCCCTTTATCAAGGGTCACACCTGCTGGCTGGGAGACGACTACCACATAGCTGGACAAGCGGACGTCACAGGCAGCACCGCACTCGAGTGGGATGGGAGAGCGCTGGAAGTGGTGTAGCATGTCCACGACAGAGGGGAAGTGGAGGTGCTGCACTCGGCACTGGCCTCGCTCGGTCAGCGACAGGCGCAGGTGCTGGAGAGGAGAGGAGAGGAGGCTCAGCCACTGGCCACTGAGGGCTTTGAACTTGGGGGTGGGGGAGGTACGGCCCCACCTACCATGCCCCGTACCTTGGCTATGCCTTGGAAGTTGAACGTGAGCACATACTCCCCTCGCCGTGTCTCACTCTGCCGTACCAGGAACACTCCGTGAGCATCAGGACCCTGCAGCTGAACCAGCTGGGCTGCCTTCACCCGGGAGATGGGGCCATGGAACCAGGGATAGCAGGACAGGAAGTGATCTGTCTTCTGACAGGCTGGGTCCAGCAACCCCCCAGGAGAAGCACCTGGTAGACAGGACGGGTGATGGTCACCCCCGGTGGGTACCTTACATCCTAGGCTGAAGCTGGTTCCGACTTACCCGGAGAACGGAGGCCTGACCCACTCACCTTGGTTCAGGGAATCTGTGCTTCCCCGCGGGGAGTTGGATGTGCCAGACTCGGGGGCTGAGGGAATGTGCGTCTCTGGGTCTGTGCGCTCCAGCCTGCTGAAGAGGCTGAGGTTAGGATCTGGATAGACCAGGGCAGTAGGAAAAGCTGTGCCAGGAGTGGGGCCCTATGGTCCGGGGCCTCACCCTTGGCCTGTGCACTCCCGGAGCTCAGCCATCCAGGAGTTCAGCTGCTGCTCGTCCCCCACCTCAAAGATGATGTCTGTCCGGTCCTTCACCTGGCAAGGAGGAAGGGAGTGGCTGTGTGGGTGCCTTGGGTGTGTAGGTGTGACCCCGGGTGGGAAAAGCCGTTCCTTACCTTCAGGACAAAGGTATAGAGGTTGTCCGGCATCTCGAGGCGTGTGCATCGCCGAACCTCCTGGATGGTGGAGCAGGCTGCTTGTAGCTTGGGCTTTGAACTCTAGGAGACCAAGGTAGGGCACTTGAGGCTTGATCCTGATGGCCCTTCGTCCCCCCAGGCCTCTCCTTTCCTGCAGTCTCCCCAAGGGCTTAGTTGGGTGGGTGAGGGCTCCTGGTGCTGCCACGCAGGCCCCCCAAGCCTGGACCAAGGTCGAGCATTGTGGCTTGCTGGAGCCTCGCCGAGGGCCCTTCTCCTGTAGCCTCTAAGCACTCTTCCCGTGCCCCAGTGGACCTGAACCTCTCTGACCGCTGTCTGCCTGCTGACATCTGTTCCTTCTCCACCGGTGGAACAAAGAGCGCTGCCCACCCCCCAGCCCAGCCAGGTCACAATGGCTGCTGACCTCCTCATCAAAAGAAGCGCTGAGAGTGGACATGAGGGCATCCAGCCCAAGTCGCATTTCCCTCCACGGCGCTGCCTGTGCCGGGGGCTCAGGCCTTCGTCCTGCCTTTAGTTTATCCCCCTGCCATCAGCTCCTCATTAGTGCAGGCCTCTCCGGACCTTGTAGGAAACATACTCTCATCACATCATAAAGAGAAGCAGCTCAAATCTTGGAGGTGAAGTCTTTTGCCTGAGGGAGGGTAGATCGGGTTTTCACCTCCGTCCACAGCATACAGCCTAGAAGTTCACACTGTCACGCCCAGCTGGTCTGTCTGCAAGGCTGAGGGTGGGGGTTGACAGAGCAGCTTAGCCACAGGTTCTTGGGGCTCCTGCCAGCATCCCTAAAGGAACAAAGCTGGGTAGGGCTGGCCCCAGGTAGAACCAGCTGGAAACCTACACAAAACCTTGGACCCGGGAGTCTCCCGTGACATCCAGCATACACGGGGTTCAGGGGGCATGGGAAGTGGTCCCCTACTCCTTTGCCAGCAAGGGCTCCTCTCCCAGGTCCAGACTGAACCTGACTAAAGCAGGGGCTGAGCTTGCAGGTGCCTGTTCCCAGGGAGCAGGAAGCTCTGGGGCCCTAGAGCACAGAAGTCCGCATCTCTAGGGCAGCAGCGTCTCAGAATGCAGGTCCCCCTCTACTGCCCACCCCCATCTCTTCCTCTTGTGATAAGAGTGATAAGATTATTTCTCGCAAGGTCAGGAGATGATGGATGGCTGCTTCCAGCAGGGGCCAGAAGCAGATAAGAACAGCGGAAGGAGCCAAAGATGGAGGAATGGACATGGAGGCTCAGTTGGGCCCCGTCTCTCCAGTACCTCTTTCTTCTCCAGGACCGAGAGACTGCCAGGCCCACCTAGGACCAGCTGGGAAGGACCGGCCTGACCAAGCCAACACAGGGCAGGGGCAGAGGGATGGAAACAAGGCAGGCCCAAAGGCTTGTTCCTGGCACTGTGACTTTGGGGGAATCTGACCTCCACATCTTGAGCAGAAGCTGCCTTTTCAAGAAGTACAGGAGCCCATCCCCAAAGCCACATGTGTGACTGCTCGAGACACACAGGCACCAGGCATCTCTGATAGAAGGATGGTGACCCTAGGACCAGGCCACCTGCCTTCAGCTACTCCCTACCTGCAGGAGAGCTGTTAAACAGTGAGGGATGCAGCAGTCTGGCAGGAGACGTTTGGACAAACGGGGGCTCTTCCCAGTCCAGGCAACCCCTGCCCCCAGCAGTCCAGAGGAAAGAACCAACTCTAGGAGCCCCTGACGTTCGCCTTGGTGGACTGCCTCATCTCACTAACGTGATAGCAAGCACAGAGAGGTGGCCAGCCAGTCCCAGCCCTAAGTGACCACCAGCCAGGGTTTTTTTTTTAACCTTTCAGGTTTCTCTTACTTGTCCCCCATACCCCAGTTTCTCAGCCTGGGAGCTCGTGAGATGTGGGGAGCACAGGAATCCCATGCGGTACGGACACGGGCCCTGGGCGTGCTGGAGCGAGCAAGGCTCCACCTTTCAGAGCCTCGGTTTCCTTTCTGCACGATGGGTACTGTCCAAGTGCTCTTTCCTTCCTTATGCTGTTGCAGTTGGCTCTGCCTGGCCCGCGAGCCTCCCCACTGGCTCCAGGCCCTCCGGATCACTGGGAGGAAGTCAGCCGGCGAAGCAGCAGCAGAATTAGTCTCCCTCTCAGTTCCGCTCCGGGCCTGGCCCCAGGGTGAATGCTGAGATTAACCAGCAGAGCCACTGGTTTCACTCTGAACGTGGGGCCTCCATGCCAGCTCTGTCCGCAGAAGCTGAGGAACTGCTGACCTGGCAGGCAGTGGTAAAGAGGACTCCCCTGCTTCCCCTACAGCCAGCCCTGCTGCACAGATGCTGGCCCCCCATTCGCCCACTGGCTGAGATACAGGTTCTTCCCGACTCCTGTCAGGCAGCTTGGGGGACAGCTGTCCCAGCCAGCCCAGTCATCTCCCCTGCTGCCGCACAGCTGGGGGCACAGCCAGGATCTGAACCCCAAAGCTGGTGTGTCCAGGTACTGTGCTGTCTGATGGTAGAGAGAGGCCAGAGGCTCTGCTCAGACTGGAGTGGTGAGCGAGCACGTGGGGCAGGATAAACCCTGCCTGTGGCCACAGCCCTAGTTGGATGGTCCAGAGCAGGACTCAAGAGCACTGGTCACATGTGGAAGGACCAATGGGTGCCTTCCTGGTTCAGCAAACAGCTGGGAGGGGGAGCTGAGCCCAAACCCTGGGGCTGGATCAGCAGCTATAGGAACATGAGAGGACTCCACGTTCCCCTCTCTAGCATGTGCTCTGTCCCACCTGAGTGACTGGAAGAGCCAAAGCACTCCAGGTGATGTGGTGTGAGCAGTATCCTGTCACTCACTACATCCCTCCTGGGAAGCACGTTTCACCTCCCAGCATCCACAAAGCTAGCTGCTTTCCTATGGCCCCTCAGGCTCCGGGGCGGGGGGTGGGGTGGGTGGGGGTGGGGAAATATAACCATTTCTTTCTTTGCCCTGGCTGCCTGGAAGCTCAAAGGCAAAGAAGCAGATAAGCTCTGACACTGTCCCCACAGTAGGGCTTGCATTTCAATACCTGACTTTATCTAGGCTCTACACTTTCTTCACCCTCTAGATGGCAGTGTTCAGTCTTGTCTGTGCGACTTCTGTTACCCTGGCCAAGTGGCTCATCCCTCTTGTCGGTGTTGTCATTTATAAAACAGATTTAAGAGTCACTCTCTCCTTGCACAGCTGCTATGGTGACTGGGTGAGCTACTGCAAGTGGGAAAAAACAATGGCCTGACAAACAGCTGTGAAATTTCCAGGCTGGGGCCAGCCAAGGTGGGTAAAGTGCGGGGTCCCCTGTGGTTGCAGTACGACAGCTTCCCCTCCATGTGGCCCAGGAACCAGACACACAAGCCTTCCTTCAGCCCATCCTGCGGTGAAATCCACGTGTCCCCTAGCTTGCCTCTGTAAGTGCCCTAGTGAAGGTAAGGGGAAGACAGCAGGATGCAGTTTATAGTAAGATGTGCTTCAGGGGCGCCTGGGTGGCCCAGTCAGCTAAGGGGCTGTCTTCGGCTCAGGTCCCTCTCCTCCCTGCCCTGCTTGTGCTCAGTCTCTCAATTTTTTTTTTTTTTAATGTGTTTCAATGGGACTATCCATCAATGAGCCACTCAGGTGCTTCGAGTTTGTTTTAAAAGGAGCCTGAGAGCAGGGTAAGCCCTAAGAGAACAGTTAGTCTCTTCAGTGGACATTAAAACTGGGCAGAAAGTTCCATGTGCTTCTGTAAGACTGTACTTTTTGGGCTCTTGGTTTGTCATCTCTTACACTTTTAGAGGGTGGCATGGACATCTCTGCCTCAACCTGTGGGTTTACCTGGTCCTTCCTGACCCACACTGACCCATGGGCCCGTCTGCCTCTGGTGGGGCTTTGGGCTTCAAATGTGCCTGGGGGACTGAGATGGACAACTGGAACCAGACTTCCTTTCCCATTTCTCTCAGCCTTGTTTTCCCCTCATGTTGTCACCTGGAAGCTGTCCCATGACCTGTTGCTGTTGCCCATGTGCTAAGTTAGGGTAGGGCCACAAGCATGGGCTGAGGGCGGGGATGGCCCAGAGCTCCAAGGTTACACGCTATATCCCACTCTGCCATGTCCTCACAAGCACCGTGAATGGGGCCTATCACCATTTGTTCTTTAAGACCCCAGCGCAGGGACCGGCCAAGCCCTCACTGAACTCCAGGTGCAGTACCGCAGTGGAAACAAAATACGCAGTCCCTGATCACAGCTTACATTTTAGCAAGGGAGACAGATGCCCAGTGTGAAGGAGACGGGAAGGACCCACATAGGTAGGTGGGGGAAGCCATGAAGGGCCACAGAAACAAGATGGGCTCATTTTAGCTATGAGGAGAGCTCAGCTGAGGTTGCCAGGCACCCTTGCAAAGGCCCTGAGGTGGGAAAGCACAGGAGCACCTAAGGAGGCTGATGGGACTCCTGTGCACAGTGGGGTGGTTAGAGGAAGGTGCCAGAAGTCCCCGTGCGGTGTGGAGGCTTTGAGGGTCAGTTTGGGCTTGTCCTAAGTCCGAGATGTGGAAATGGCAGCTGGATGTACACTTCAGAGGCTCCGGGGAGCTCCTGCAGACAGCAGCATACCTGCTAGTCGGGCCGGACCAGCTCTTACCTCCTGCTCCCTGGGAAGCTGGAAGGGAAGGCACCACTTCACGCACACCCAGGTAGCGAAGGGCCTGGCACAGAGGGTCCAGAGGTGTGGGGAGGGCAGGCCCTCACAATGGCTCTGTTCCACCCATGGCATCCCACCTGGCCACTGGAGAAGCCCTTATCCAGCAACAGCCTAGGGGAAGGCGTCTCACCAGCGGGAATCCCCTCAGACCATCGCGCGCCCCTGGCAGACTTATCTCTCCCAGGGCTTTGGGCCCTCACTCCTCTCCTACAAAGAACAGCAGTGGCTCAGGAAGGAGGAGACCGTGTACAGTTGGGAGGTCTAGGTCCAAGCCTCACATTTCCACCCCAGTACCCATGCCCTCTAGGCAGCTTCTCAGTGGCCTGGAGCCCCGCTCGAGGTGGTTAGACGAGTCCTAACTCCACCACTTAGTACCTCTGGGATCTTGGGCATGGCACTAACCGCAGCCTCAGTTTCCTCTTGGTGACCTGGAGACAGTAAAAAGATCCTGCTGACCTCCCAGGAATAGAGGGAGGATGGGAGGTGGTCTTGGAGGACGGCTTGAAAACTTAAAAGACTCAGAGCAAATTGCAGATCCTAGTCCTGGATGGCTGAGTGTCCGCCCCCCCCCCCCATTCCCACCCAGAGCCCAGGATGGGTGCGGCCTGGGTGAATGAATGAATGAACAAAGGATGAAACATCCCTATGGAAAGTGCTCAACCAAGTCTTACTGATGGTATCAAAACAGCAGCCTACGTACAAGGTAAAGAGAATACCCTGGCTTACTTGCCCCCACACGCCTCCGAAGAAGATTTTAGGATCTCTCAGTGGGAGGGAGACAGCTGCTAGAATACAGAGGAGAGTTCTACTTGCCACTTAACTGTCGCTGAGGTACCTGGCAGCCAGTGCAAAAGAGGGACTCTTCCCAAGAGAGGGCAGCCTCCTGTGCCCGGGAATCCTATTCACAGTCCGCGGAAGGCTCTGGAAGTGCCGGAGCCAAGAAACCTGAGGGATGCGTGTGTTCCCGTGACTTCAGCATGACTTCCCGTGACCCGGTGTCCTACTCAGACACCTCTCTGGGGCCTGCATAACAGCCACACGGCAACCTTTCCGTCCCAGGCCTAGGGTCTCAGCTCTGCCTTGTCCTCTATGCACAGGTGACACCTGTCCGGCTTGTCTTCCCTCTCGTAAGACCCGACGGTGCCACACCCTCCCACGAGAAGCTGGGGACGGAGTGTGCGCGGTGGGTACGGGAAGGCCTCAGAGGGCGGACGCAGGCCTTCGGAAGAGTCCGTCTGCGCGGCAGCGAAGGCTCCTCTCTGCGAAGCTTTCCTCCTGTTACTCGCCACCCCCCTTCTCACCGCAGTCGGCCCACGTGGCTGTCTCCCCACTTTACGCCATAAGCTCCGGAGGCTTCGCTTCTCTCCAGCTTTGCCTTCAGCAGGGCACAGAGTCAGCGGTTCTAAGTGTTTGCCGAGCACCCCTGAGTGGCAGAGGTGGAAGGAAAGGCACTGGAGGCTAAGAGCACAGCAAGAGCCACTGCTCAGAGGCCAGAAGTACGGTCAGACCCAGAAGATGGCAGGGGAGTTGCCTGGGGCTGCAAGTGCTGGCGGACCCCCTTTGGGAGCACCTGTTCGGTGTCCGGCACTGCTGCCTGGGCTGTCCCATCAGTGGCTTCTGGACTATTGACTTCATAAGCCACCGCCATTTAAAACTTTTCTCCAATTTCACAAAAAAGAGCACCATATTGAAGAGATGCCAGGACCAAGGAAGCCAGAAGGTCACTGTCCCAGAGTAAGGGACAACCCTAATATTAAGTGTGGAGGGAAGACCCCCATGCCCTGCTCTGGGCCGTCTGTCTGCCCGGGGAGCAGTGGGGGGGGTCCGTCCGCGCCCCTCCAGCCGCCTGGGGGCCGGTGCTTTATCCCTGCTTCACAAGGGCGGCGCCAAGGCTCAGGAAACCTCCGGGGGTTACGAATCACAGCCCAAGTCTGACCTGTAACCCGCGCAAGTGAGCCTGACGTCTGTGTTTTAACCCAAACCCTGGGTGGCTCTGAAACTCACTGGCACCTGAGGGGAGTCCTGGGCCGGAAGGCCAGACCCTGCCTCCTCCCTCGCCCCCCTCCCCGGGCTCCTCCCCCAGAGGCAGACCGAGGGGTGCCAGGAATCTGGAGGAGGGCAGCTGCTGAGGGCAGAGCGGGTGCTCCGGGGGAACCCCGGCTACAGAGTGAGAGCCGAGAAAACAGGGTGACCTCCCGAGCCCCCAGGAGGTGGGCAGCGCTGAAACAGAGCTGCCACCCACCAGTCCTTCCTGGGCTACTCCCAGGTGGGTCCAGAGTCCAGCTGCTCAGCACTCTGGGCCTCATCTCACCCCAGGAGGAGCGCCAGTCCTCACCGTGGCCGCAGGACCCTGCAGCGCCTAGTCCTTAGGACCTCCCGGAGCTCGCCTGCTCCCACTGTGAGCACAGCCCTGGCCTCCGCCTTCGGGAAGGGAAGTGGACCAAGCACGCTCCCGCCGCGGGCCGCTCCACCTGCCGCTCCCTTGGGGAGGCCGTCCCCCTCGGCTTCACAAATCTAGCTCTTCACTGATTTGGGTCTCAACCCATGTGCCACCACAGGAAGGCCCTCCCTGATCCCAGTGACTAAATACACAGTCCCCGTCACAGAAACCCCCGTACTTCCTTCCCTGCATTTATCATCCTGTGAAACAGGCTCCGCCGGGGCCTTGGTCTAGTCACGCAGCGGCCCCGGCACCCAGTTGGCCCTGAGTGCTGGGGCCTGGGGGACACAGGCCACGGTCCCTCCTCCACTGTGGAGCCCCACCCAAGGGAACGCTCTGGAAGAGGGACAGCGTACTTCGAGGCGCTGTGTGGTCGGGGGAGGACCGGAGGACAGGCAGTCGGGACGAGAGCTGGGCCTCCCGGGGCTGCAGCTGGCTGGGGGAGGGGGGCGCTGGCCGCAAGCAATACTTGGGGCGCCCCGCCCCGGTACAGATGGAGAGAGGGAGGGCCCGACAGGCAGAATCCGCTTGCCCCCAGCCACAGAGAGGAGCTGCGGAGAGCCAGGGCTCGGACCGCCGCGGTGCCTGATCCAGAGTGTGGCCTCGGCAGAGGGAGCCTCCCCTCCTCCAGGGAGCCTTCTCTGCTCACTCGGTTGTGGTTAGTGCGATTCCCCTGCCTCTCCCTCCGCCTGGGTCTTATCAGGCCCGGCCATAATTTCCTGATGAGGCAGCTGCCCCCACCGTCCAACTGGGAGTTCCTCTGGGGGTGGGGACAGGGCACCAAGACCTTGTTCGGAGGTGGGGCCCAGCAACGGGGCGGGCCCCGAGGACATGCTTGGGCTGGGTGCCGGGGGTCCCAGTCGGTAGATGTGGGGGAGCAGAAGCAGATGTGGGGTGTGGTGAGTTATCACCCCCCCCCCAGTTCCCCAGCTCCCTTGCGGGCGAAGGGAAGGCAATGAGTCTATTCCAGGGCTGAAGCCTGAAGAAGTGTCAGAACTATAGACCACGGGCCATTTCCTTCCTGGGGCCCCAAAACCCACTCCACAGGCCCTTCAGAGGCCTGCTTCAGCCACTTCTCTCTGGGGTGACCCGGAATAAATCACTTCGCTTTCCTGTGCTTTTGGTTCCTCCTCTGTAAAACGGGAATGACCATGGAACCCGCTGCCTAGGGCTTCTGAAAGCAGACCTGCCTGTGACCTGACTACAGAGGAGTCCCCCAGACTCACCAGTTCACTATGAGCCAGATTTCCTCCTTGGTCTGGCGCCTTTGCCTTATGCCCCTCTCAGAGGAACAGGAAAGGGATGGGAGACACTTCTGGAACAAGTCAGCTTCCCCCCTTCCCTGGCAAGCAAGAGTTCCCAGAGCCCCCGGAGGGCAGGCACAGACAGTGATACACTCCCCCCAAGTGCAACAGTTCTGCTAGAGACCCAGTCCCCATCATCTGCCCTCCCCTTCGCCCACTCTTGGACCCTCAGAAGCCCCAAGGAGCCCCTATAGTGTAGGTGATTAGCCAGAGATGCTGAGACAGGGCCTGGGGGCCTGTCTAAAGCCCCACCTGCAGTGAGCTCCCCTCATGCCCATAAGGGTACCCCCACATGCCAAACTTACAGTGACACAGTCACAAAGCCCCCTCTCGAGATGACCCCCACCTCCTCCCCCCCCAGAATCACAGGAACAGGGACACAGAGCTGCTCCCAGATGCTAGAGCAACCTCCCCCTGACAAACACCTGGAGCTAGAGACCCCCCCACACACAGAGGGAGACAGCCCCCCAACAAACAACTGGCCTGGGATCTCCCCGACACTCACTCGACCCCCTTCCGAGATGCAGGAGTCCTGGTTGACACAGAGTGGCCGAGTGTGGAGAAACCATCTGTGAGGACGGGGGTGAACTCCACTCCGAGGCCTGCCCATGGAGGGGCCACACCCAAGCCTAGGGGGGCCATGGCTTACGAGGGGCCACCCCCGCAGGTTCCACACCTGCCGTACCCACTCGCAGGCATGACTGGACAGATGAGCCAAGGAGCCAGTCAGTCCATCGGCACCTTTGTCAGCTGATCTCGCCCCCCAACAGGGTGACAAAAGTGACCACACCCGGCACCACCCAGGACAGAGCCTTACAGGGCAGGAATGGAGGGAACCAGTGCCCCCCACCCCCACTGGCCAACACCTCCTTCCTGGCTGTCTCTCCTCCACACCTGTATTCAAGCTGCGCCCCCACGCAGGGCATCGCTCCTGGCCCAAACCTGGGCTCTCAGGGTGGCAGGTTAGAGGCATTCTCCAGACCCCGGAGCTGAGCAAAGACTCCGAGGACCTCATGGGCTGGTCACCCACTACCACCTTCAGTCAGTTTATGGCTGGCCTGGAACATTCTTGTGGACGGAAATGGCCTCTTAGTCTGGGAGTGCTCAGCAGGCAGCCAGCAAGCCCAGAGATGGTCCCGAGCGGGGTCAGGACCCAGCCAGAACCCCCCTCTACCCCGCCCTCCCCGTCGCCCGCTGCAAACCAGCTGCCACCAGCCCACACCTTGAGCAACCACATCCTGCTCCAGGAGACCCCGCCAGGAACCGTCCCTGCCCCCACATGACCGCAGAGCCCCAAGGCCAATGAGCCCCATCCCCATCCACCCTCGCCCCAGGCCATGCCCTCCCATCACAGTGCCACTGCTCCTGGCCACCTCCATCCCGGGGACACCCCAAGCCATGAGTGTGGGGCTGCAGTCAAGACAGAGCCATGGCTCCAAGAGTCCAGGCCATGTGTCCAGCTGTGCCCAAGCGTCAGAGCTGGCACTGCCCACCTGGGCCTTCTGGCCACACAGTGGGGTGCGCCTGCAGGCTTGGACACCCCTCCCCCAAACACGGATGGGCCCACTGGAGTCTGCAGGTGATGACCATGGGTGTCACCAGGCTGAGGGGTCCCGGGCCCCAAGGCCTTAGACAAGGTGCCCACCAAGGCCCCTGCTGTGAAGCCAGAGCAGCTGGGGGAAGCCCCTCACCTCAGCAACTCGGGCTTCAGCTGCAGCCCCGGGGCCCGGAGGCTGCCGAGCCGGCTGAGGGTGGAAAAAGCTGTGGTTGAGAACTAACAGCCTCTGTCGGCAGCCTGGGGTGGGGGAGCGCAGCGACGGAGGGGGGGCTCGTCACCACCGAGACCCACCTCCTGCCTTCGAAGAATGGTGATTCAGAAGAGGCTGAAACGATGGCCTCTGGGGCGCGGGGGGCTGCAGGGGCGCCAGGAAGGCTCCGAGCCCCGGAATGGATGGAAACGTGGGCGAGAGCAAGGAGCTGGCCGGGTCGCAGCCACAGTCAGCACAGCGCCCGGGGGTCCCCCACCCCTCTGAGCGTGTCCGACAGACTTGCCACCCTTACCTTGAGCCTGTTCAGTGAGCGCTCCCCGTGCCATGTACCTGCACACACAGCATCTCATGGACATCAGAAAACAACAGGAAATCACACCAGCCAGAAAGAATAGAAACCGGATGGGTTAAATAATTAGAAGTGAAAAATAAAGCTTGAGACAAAACTGGAATAGAACCCAAGTAATTATCTGATCCAGGGTGGGAGGGGCCTGAGGCAGGAAAAGCAAAGGACAAAACCCCAAGGGAAAAGATCACTGTGTTTTATTGCCCAGACTTAAAAACCTCCAGAGATGAAGAACCTCAGGATAGAAATTGAAAAGCCAAATGGCGAATAGGGGAATATTATTAGCAGCATGTGACCGCTTATGCTCATGTAAAGAGCTCTGGCAAACCAACAAGAAAAAAGGCAGACAGTGTTGTAAATGGCCTGTAAGTCACAACAATGTGTATGACCCAGAAATGGAAGAGAAACGGTCCAAATCCACAGGGACAGAAAGTAGACTAGTGGCTGCCAGGGGTTGGGGAGGGTGGGGACGGAAATTGGACTGACTGCTAACAGGTACAGGGTTTCTTTCTGGGGCGACAGAAATGTTCTGGAATTAGCAGTGGTGATTGTGCACACAGTGAATGTAGTAAAAACCAATGCACTGCACTCTCCTGTGGTGAAATATTAGTGAATTCAGTATTTTTATGGGTTTTGGAGAAATGGTCTTTTCCACTGCAGTCAGAAAGGGCAAGATAACCACTTCACCCAGAAGTTGGCAGAAGTCTTCAATACCCAGGGCTGGGCCCGCTGGTGGTGAGAAGGCGAGCGGCCCCAGCCCTTCTGCAAGGCTATCTGCAAAGGATCTATCAGAAGCACAGAAATGGCCAGTTCAGCACATGAAAAAAATGCTCAGCACCGTCACCATCAGGGAGATGCAAATCAGAACCCGATGAGAGAGCTCTTCACACCCACCAGGACGATTACAATCAAAAAAAGACCGATAACAAGAGTTGTCGAGGACGTGGAGAAGCTGGAGCCCTCGCCCGCTGCCGGTGGGAACAAATCGGGGCAGCCGCCGCGGACAACAGTCTGGCAGTAAAATGTGAAACCGAGAATTACCATGTAACCCTGCGGCGCCACTCCTAGACAGACACCCGAGGGAGATGAACCCACGATGTCTGCACAGAAGGTTACACACGACCGTTCACGGCAGCCCAGCCCCGTCCACACGGGAGCCACGCCACGTGCCAGAAAGTGGGAGCGACGCAACGTCCGTTCACTGATGGACAGATGGAACGTCGTGTGTCCGCACGATGGAACAGGACTCAGCCATAAAAGGAGTGGGGTGCTGACACCGGCCACGTCATGGGTGAACCTTGAAGACGTGACGTCAAGTACAAGATGCTGGTCACAAAAGACTGGCAAATCCTCAGATTCTACTTCTGTAGAAACAACCTAATAGGCAAATGCAGAGAGACCGAGAGCAGACCAGTGGCGGAGGGAGGGGACAGTGGGGAGTGCTTGCTAATGGGTGCAAGGTCTCTTTCTGAGATGATGAGAGTGTTCTAATAAAATCAGATCACGGTGATCATTGCGCAAGTCCGTAAATACACCCAAAGCTGCCGCTGTACGCTCGAAGTAAGTTCATTTTCCGTGCTTGTGAACTGCATCTCGGTAAAGCTCAGAGGGCACCTGAGTGGCTCAGTTGGTTAAGGGTCCCCCCTCGACTCAGGTCATGATCCTAGGGTCCACAGGGGCTCTGCTGGCTGGTGGTGGGGGGCACTGCTTCTCCCTCTGCCCCTCCCCCTGCTCACGCTCTCTCCCTCACTTGCTCTCAAATAAATCAATAAATAAATAATCTTAAAAAACAAAAAAGCAAACAGCTCAGCGAGCACGCTGTAGAAGCTGTCATAAAGCCTTCGACTCAGCACTTCCCTTTCTAGGAAGTTAACCTAAGGAAATAATGAGAGCTGGGCACGAAGATTTATGTACGAGTGTATGTCACGCAGTTCTCTCTCCAAGCAGGAAAGTGAGAAATGGCTGAATTAGGAGTCTGGATAATATTAAATACACCACAGCCTCTCTGTGTAAATGAAATATTGCGTAGCCAGTATAAAAAAAGACATTCTTGGAAGATAGTTCAGAAAAATGTCCAAGCTCTGTTAAGTGAGAAAAAAAAAAAAAAGGTCACAAAGCAGAACGAGGAGTGTGCGTCCCCCCGGGGCTGGGGTTTTTGTCCTAAGGTGTCTGCCCGCACTGCCCCCGCGCCTGGCGCGCACAGCGGGCTCCAGAGAGAAGCTCGGAAAGGAGGAGGAGAGAGTGCTGGAAGGACTGCAGTTCAGAGGGGGGAAAGTTAGGAAACGCAAGAAGAAAGGTCACCAAGACTTCTGCCAAGATGGAAAATGCTGGTTCTCTCCAGGTGCGGGGCTCGGAGGCGGTCTTCAGTTGATGCTCTACAGTCTCTGCCGTGAGCTTTATTAGCAGAAAACGCAAAGCCAAAACCAGGAGGAGCTCAAACGTGGAGGCTCTCGGCAAATTAGAGAGTTTCCTAGATTACGTGACGGTTCAGATGAGACAGAGCAGGGGCCCTCGGTGCCGCACGATTCCCCGGAGACCAGTTTCTCCCTCCACTGCTGTTCCTGCGGGCTCGCAGCACCCCCGCCTCGGCCAGCGCCAGGACCCCCCACTTCAGCCCCAAGTGAGGGAGGCTCCCGAGGCCTGGTGGCGGGCGCTGCTTCGGTCGTCCCCGTGGATGGTGTCACCCACTGATGCCAGACCCTGAGATGTCAGCGGAGTCCACGGCCGGAGGACAACACTGGCCTCCTCCCCAGCACAGAGGGGAGATAGGAAAAAGGGGTGTGGGGCCCCCAAAAGGAAGCTGAGGCGGCCCCTCCTGCCTTGGGGAAGGAAGCTCCCTCCCCCCCCCCCATCACCACTAAAGGCCGGTGGCTCAGAGCACGGAGATCTCTTCTTGTGCATTTTGGTTTCCTTTTCCATTCACAAAGACGTGGGTGGGGGATTTCCAGCAGCGGCCTGCCTGGCTCGCTGGGGCTGCCAGCTGGTGCCCAGGACGGCCACGGTGGGGCCCAGCCCCAGGACAGCAGCCAGGGACCCACCTCCGGGATGCGGCGCCCTCTCGGGTGGGAGCACGCTGTGCCCTTGCTGAGCCTGCTTTTGACTCAGTCACCCCCAAAATGCCACATACTGACATTCTGCTTTCTAGAATGGGAAACTGAGGCTCAGAAAGGCCAAGCTCTCGGCCCAAAGTCACATATCAAGGATATGAGAGCCAAGATCTGAGCCTAAACCCGTCCACCTGCTGCCATCCTCCCCGGCGGCCACGCTCACAGCCCAGACTACTGCGATGGTCCCGAACGAACGAAAACCGAACGTGCACTTCCAGGAAGCTGGCGAAGGGCCCTGGGGAGCAGGTGAGGTACCCCCAGAGGCGCTGGGGGCAGGGGGTGAGGATAAACCAACGTGCTCCGCCGCCCTCCCCCTGCTGGAGTCAGGAGCACTTTCTAGCGTGTGGATTCACAGAATTTGAGCTGAAAGGAAACACCGATACCATCTGCCCGCGGTGTCAGCATGGTCAGGGGTTTCTTCTGAGCGGCAAACTACTCTTCAGAAATGATCTGACACGGAGCCCCAGTAAGGGGCAGCTGTGTGTGCCTTCGGGGCCCCCACAGGAGCCCGGCCCACCACCACCCCTTCCTTCCTTCCCCCACCAGTCCCGGAAGGCCCCGAACAAGCCCCTTTGTTGCCCATTTCACAGCTCAGAGAGGGGTGGGGACCCGCCCGGGGCCCAAAGCAGCCCAGAGCGGAGCAACGACAGGAACCCCATTCTCACTGGGGGAGCCCTCTGCCTCTGGTCATCCTGGGAGAGGGTGGGACTGGGGCGCCACTGGCCTCTGGCACTCCCATCTGTCCCCACGGGAACACGGGGTCTCTGCCTGGCCCACGAAGATCTACGGGGCTGGCAGTGAGGGGTGGGTGACTTCTCCACCTGTTGGGGGGCCGAAACGCAAACCCCTGGCCTTGGCAGGCCTATAGCAGATGCTGTTCCTGGCTCTTTCGCCTCCCGGCTGTGTGGCCTTGGGCAAGTCTTTCTACCTCTCTGTGCCTGGTTCCTCACCGGTGAGATGGCTTCATCGCCACCCCCCGCCCCCACCGTGTGTCAGATCGACAACCAATGTTGGTAATGACACAACCACAGCTCAGCTCTGCTGGCGGCGCGGGGCGCCCTCAGGTGCTTCGTGGACAGCAGCTCGGCCGCCCCTCTCAGCTCCCCACAGGTGAGGGCCGTCACGCCACTAGTTTTAGGAAATATTTGAGGAAACTGAGGCACAGTGAGAGAGGGCCGAGTGCCTTTCCCAAGGTCACACAGCTCAGGGGGGGGCAGAGGCAGGACTCAAACCGAGGTCTGTCTGAGCCAAGGGAGGGTGCCCCCTCCCGCCTGGCCGCTTCCTGCCCGGCCCTCCTCCTCTTCCTCCTCTTCCTCCTGCCTCCGAGAGGAAACCGCCAGGCCTCCGGCGGACATCCCTTTCTCTCTGCTTCCTCTTTCCCACACTCAGGGGCACGAGCTCCAGGCTCAGGCCCCCGGCATCCACACTGTGGCTCCCTCTGCCTCTCCCAGCCTCAGTTTCCCTACCTGGAAGGCAGGCGCAGTGCCAATGCCAACCTGATCGGACAGTGAGCAGCCCCAGGCTCCTACAGTGGCGCCCTCAGCCGCAGCGCGCCCCCGGGGGTGGGGGGCCCGGCCAGCACCCGGGCGGCCAGAGCCCCTGCGGCTGCACAGCCTCCGAGAACCACCAGAGCTGCAACTCCGCCTCCTCCCGGACACACAGTGGGCGCGGCTGAGGAGCCGAGGGGGCTCGAGGCCTGGGGACCTCTTGTCACAAACTGGGTCCCCCAGACTGTCCCCCGCTGGACAATGGGCTCTGTGACAGCGGGGCCAGAGGGCTTCCAGGCACCCCAGGGAGGTCTGCTGCCTGGATGCAGGGGCCTGAGGCTGACCCCAGCCACCCAGTCACACACTGCATCCGTGGCCTCTGCCACATGAGCAACCCCACAGGCAGGTGCTGTGACCATCCCCATTTCACAGATGGGGAAACCGAAGCCCGGAAAGGCTGAGTCGCTTGCCCCAGGCCGCCCAGCTCAGAAAGAGCAGAGTGGGAACGGCTCTGAACCACAGTGTCCAACTGGCCCACCCCCAGCCGCCCCAGGACCAGCAGCACAGCTACTCCCAACCAGACCACTTCCTCCTGGGGCTAGTTGAGGCCTACGGTGTATATGGGGGTGCTCAGGGCTATTGGCTGAGGTGTCCCCCGCCTCCTTCCTCTACCTCTTCTCCAGGCCAGCAAAGGCCAAGGGCAGAGCATGCGGGGTGAAGGAGACACTGGCCGGCCCCCTCTAGGGGGGTGGCACTGGACAAAGTGGTCACAGGGAGCCTTTCCCGGGATGCGAGCTCCGAACAGTGGCCCCTCCCCAACCCCGATGGGGCCACTAGTGATAGTAAGTCCTGCTGAAGGCCCACTCGGCACCCGAGGCAGCCTGGTTCCCCGGGGTTCCTGTCCCAATCCGGCCACTCACGAGCTGTGTGACCTCAGCCAAGTCATCATTCTTCACCTCCTTTCCTCATCTGTGAAATGGGGGCAACTCCAGAGCTCTCACAGGGCCGCTGTGAGGGTTCAGCAAGCCAGGTCAGTAAAGTCCCGCGTATATAACAAGCGCCAAATAAATGTCGGCGAACAGGTTACTTTCTGACCGCAGCTAGAACTCCACCATCACCCCCTTGTGCGGAAGAGAGAAACTGAGGCTCAGCCCCCAGACTTGACGGGGCTTGGAAACCATTTCAGCCAACTAAGGCCTGGATACATGGGGAAACTGAGGCCCTAAAGAGCAGAGAGCCGGCCCAAATGCTATGGCCGGCCTGGTTGTGCTCCATCTGAAAACGGACCCTGAGCTCCAGGGGAGGGCCTGGCCCGGTGGCTGCTTCGGTTCCTTCTCCCCTCCCTGCCCCGTCCGCCCACCGCCTCCTGCCAGGCTCTCCCTCCTCAGCACATAGGCTTGGTCCACGCCCTGTGATGCCGGCCTGGCTCTGGGGATCCACTGACAGGTTTGGTTTTTTTCTTTTAAGATTATTTATTTGTTGGGGGGAGGGGAAGGAGAGGGACAGAGGGAGCAAGAATCTCAAGCAGAGGCCCCACAAGCAGGGAGCCCAATGTGAGGCTTGAGCCCGTGACCCTGAGGCCACGACCTGAGCAGAAATCAAGAGTCAGACACTCAACCGACTGAGCCACCCAGGTCCCTGCTTATCCACTGACTTTGTAAGAGAAGCCAGAAATCTATGGAGCGCCTGGGTGGCTCAGTGGGTTAGAACCTCTGTCTTCAGCTCAGGTCATGACCCCAGGGTCCTGGGATCGAGCCCCACATCGGGCTCCCTGCTCAGCAGGGAGCCTGCTTCCCCTCTCTCTCTGCCTGCCTCTCTGCCTACTTGTGATCTCTGTCTATCAAATAAAATCTTAAAAAAAAATTAAAAAAGAAAAACCAGAAATCTGGATTCTTCTGTGAAATCTCTACATTTTATGTTTTTAAATATTGGTAACCAATCCAACTTTTTCTTTTAACTGCTGAGTACAATGGCATGTCTCAGGCCTGGCCTGGTGGGGGGCTGACACTCCACGGGCTCGGGCTCCAGGGAGAAGTTGAAGAGCGTGGCCAGGGGTTTGGAGGTGGGAGCCCCTTGTGATCAGTGTTCCTCTCTCCTCAGGTGCATGGCCCTGAGCGAGTCCCTTTGCCTCTCCCAGAACTTCGTTTCTCCCCTGTCAAATGGGTCAGTGGCCTTGACCTCACGGGTAGGGACTTCGGGTCAAGTGTTTAGGGCAATGGTCGGCACATAGCAGGTGCCCAGGCAAGATAGTAAATATGCTGCCCACCCCCCCCAATTCTAGCCCAACCCTGGGACTCAGATGTCTGAGGAGGGGGAGTTGCCATAGGACAAGTGGAGATGGAGACCAGAGGGTCTCATAGGAGAAGAATCATGCCACTGCTGATAGTGTGAGACCCCCAAGTCCTCCCTATGGCCACATGGTCCCCACCTAACCCAGCCCCAGCATCTTTCCAACCTTTTCTGTGCTTGTTCCCTCCATTCCAACCCCCGGCCACTTGTTCATTCCTCAAAGTCTCCTGGTTCATAGCCACCCCAGGGCCTTTGCACTTGCTATTTCATTGACCTGGGACTCCTACACCCAGATCTTTCAGAATTGGCACCTTTCCTCATCTCAGACATCACCTCCTTCCAGGGGCAGGACTACTTTGAGGACCACCCCCCAATCCCCAGCCTTCTCCTGAAGGTGAGCACCCAGAAGGGAGGTCCGTCTCCTGCCCACCCACTGAAACCAGAGATGGCCATAACCACCCATCTTTGGACACTGGAAATAGCCACAAATGTCTCCTCCAACCACCCTCCAGCCACACCCCCCACCCCCGCCAGCAGCCTGGCTCTGGCCTCCACCCTTGAGAGCCTCATCATGAACCCGAGGGGCTTTTACCCCTGCTTAGAGGTGAACAGAAGGAGGCTGAGTGGGGACGAGGTCAGCCAGGGTCACACAGCTGGTCAGAGGCAGAGGTGAGTCTTGAGGACCCATGAGTCCTTGGTTCCCGGGCCTCAGAATCTGGGTGGCATTTGCTTGGCTGAGGCCCAAGGAACATGTCTCTGGGCAGCTGCCCTGTCTCAGCTCATGTTCTCCAAACCTCGGCCTGCTCTATGCAGCGGGACATTCTCCAAGCTGGTGCTCGGCACCGTGCAAGGGCCATGGTGGGCGTGAGCCCAGAGCCCAGGCCCTTCACCACCACCCACCGGCTGTCGAAGCTGCAGCCTTCCTTTGCCTTCTGTTCAAAGCTGCTCCTTTGAACAACTCCAGGCTCAGAGGTCAAGACTGCCCACCTGGCAGGCACACTCCATCAAGACTTAGAGTCTAACAATCCTCAGCCTGGAGCCTGGACGCTCCAAGTCATTCCAGGGAACATTCAGGAACAGCCCCTAGACTGTTCCAAACACAGTGGGGGGCTGCTGGAAGCTGCTGGAGCTGGGCTGCTCCGTCAAGCCAGATACTCGGTGCAGGGGCTGGGAGAGGCCTTAACAGGGCAGCTCACTTTGTGGAGGACACCCCAGGTCTTGGACCAACCACTGAGCCTACGGCACAGCCCTAAGGGCCCTAGCAGCCCTCCTCCGGGCCTTGACTTCACCAGGGCCAGAACACCACACACAACATTTGTGCCTCTCAGTTGGGCACTGAGGACCCAGATCAGCACTGGGATTAAAACTGTTCTCAGTCCCAAAGTCATTACCATGACCACCACCATGACAAGAAGAAGCACTAACACTGAGTGCTCCCCAGGCCAGGGGCTACCCAGTTAATGCAACAACTCCACAAGGCGAAACTGTGAGTAGCCCCATTGTACAGAGGAGGCCACTGAGGCTCAGAGAGGGGCTATCACTTGCCTATGGCCCCAGAACTGGGAAAAAAGTTAAGTCATTAAACTCAGGTCCACTTGACTCCTGACACCTGGTTTTCCAAGATGGTTTGTTTTAAGCAGAAGTTGTTTTTTTAATTTATTTTTTACTTGTATTTTTTAAAGTATTTATTTAGTGTTCTCTACCCCCAACATGGGGCTCAAACTCATGACCCCGAGGATCAAGCATCGCACACTCCTCCAGATGAGCCAGCCAGGCACCCCAGAAGCTGTTTTGAAAGTGAAGTTTTATAGGGACCCCGTGCTGTCACACAGATAAGACCACGTGTTTGGGATGTTATTTGCCTTTCACGGTGTCATAACCTCAAGACTTTAAAAATGATGAGAAAACAGTTTTTATCTGCACTTGCATTTTCCAACAGCTTCCCGTTGTGTTTGGAATAAAACGCTAACTCTTCACGGGACCCTCTAACCACACATACGCCCCATGCCCCATATTCCCTCTCTGTGCTCCCACCACCCAGGCCTCTTCTGTTATATTCTTCAAAACGCACAGAATGCCTACCCACCTCAGGGCCTTTGTCTGTGCTGCTCCCTCTGCCTGAAACACTGAGAGGTTTTTTTCGTTTTAAAGATTTAATTTTTAAGTCTTCTCTGCACCCAAATTGGGGCTCGACCTCACAACTCCGAGATCAAGAGTCACATGCTCTACAGAGCCAGCCAGGTGCCCTGACACTGAGAAATTCTTCACTCAGGATTAAGACTGGTCCAAAAGTCACCAGCTCAATACTCACTAGGACACTTTGGTAATTAGGACAGGGTAGTGTTGGCTTAAGGACAGACACATGGGCCAGTGGAACAGAAGGGAGAGTCTTCCAGAAGCACAGCAATGGACACTGGATTTAGGATAAAAGCAGCATTGCAATCCAAAAGAGAAAAGATGGTCACATCAGCAAATCGTGCCAGAACAACTGGAAGAATCATGACCCCTACCTCACGCTGTACATCAAAACTAATTCCAGATGGATTTTGGTCCAAAATGTGAAGACCCAAACAATAAAGTTTCCAGAAGAAAAGACAGGAGATCTTCATCACCCCGGGGGGATAAAATTTTCTTAAACAGGACACAAAAAGCAATAACTGTAAGGAAAGCAGCTGATAAGCCGCACTTAACTTGTGTTCATGGAAAGATTCCATTAAAGAAGAAAAAAGGCAACCCACAGAGTTGGAGATGATATTTACAAAACAAGGAAGTATGTCCAGCATATATGAAAACTCCTAAGAGAAGAGACAACTCAATAAAAATAAGCAAACATAAAAGAGTTAATTCCAGTGGCCAATAAACATATGAAAAGGTGCTTAACCTCAGGAGTCATCAGGGAAATGCAAATTAAAGCTGCAGTGAGCACCCGGTATACACAGCCACCCGGAGGGGTGGGAGGGGTGGGACGGAAAAAGACTCTCATACACTGCAGGTGGGGACAGAAGATCTTGCAGCCACTTTGGAAAAAATACAGACGTTTCTGATAAACATGCACTTGCCACATGACCTAGCAAGGCCTCTAGGAATCTTCCTGAGAGAAATGGACGCGCACGTCTGCACAGGGAACTATTTGCGAATTTCGTAGCTTTTATGAATTTTATTCCTAAAAGTCCCAAAGTAGAAATGATCCAAATACCACCGACAGGTGGGTGTAAGCTCCCTGCGGTACCGAGATAGGAACAGGCTCCTGACGCACAGGAGAGCACAAACAAGCCTCTACAACATTCTGCTGAGCCAAAGGAGCAGACGCAAAAGGCAACATGCTGCGTGATTCCATTTGTATCAAGTTCAAGAACAGAGAAATGTAATCCGTGGAACAGGAGTCTGTGGGAGGAGGGGGTGGCCTGGGTTACTGACAGGCAGCAGGAGGGAGCCCTCTGGGTGTTGGGTGACTTGGGTGTGTGTGAACATGGCAACCCTCGTGGGGCTTCCCGTTCGCTCACCCTCTGCCCTGAACGCCCGGGACACAGCGCCAAAGGTTACGTCACACAAGGGGATTCTTTGGCAACAACCGATCCCAACCACCAAATCGGGACCTCTCAGAGATACTCCCAGAGGCCCCACTGCTCTTCCTTTATAACATTGTGCAGAATTTATAACTCCCTATTCGGTTGTAGGTTTCTTGCCCAGTGGCTCCCACTAAGATGCCAGGACCCCAGCATCAGCATCTGTGTACACGGTCCGTGCTCAATAAACATCTGTTAAATGAATGAATAACTAAGTCTCCACCATTCAGACCGGGACCCTCCGGGGGCTAGGATCACATGTGCCTTGCTCACTTTCCAGCAGTGTGACAGAAAGAGAAAGGAATCAAATGAAAGCCACGTGGTTGCATCAATTTGATACACCTGAGTCCAAGATAGAGCTTGTCAGGTGTTTGGAACCCCTTAAGCCTCCAGCCTCACCTGCAGAGTTGAATTAAGTTGTGGAAAAACACAGAGAATTTTTAACACTTGAAATAAGACATCCACCAATCATGAGACATGCAAAGGAATCAAAACGACAGTTTTCAACCCCCCTGGAGAACCCCCTCCTCTTGGTCATGGTCCACCTGGGTCAGGGGTGTCAAGGACCAGAGGGCCCTGTCACAGTCCCCGTGATGCCCATCTACGGTGTCTCTGCACTTTCTACAAAATCCTTGACCACTACTCCTCAAAACCCTCAAAACCGTCATCAGAAACAAGGAAAGCCTGAGAACTTGTCAAAGCCGTGAGGCCCCTAGAGAGACACCACGACAACCGAATCGAATATGGAATATGCTGGAATAGAAAAACTGCTGCGAGGCGCGCGCTGCCTCGGTTAGGCACGAGCCGCAGTAACGCGAGCCGCTAAGGTCAGGCACGGCTGCGTGGGGTGTCCGAGGGAACCCCGGGGCCATCTCTGCACCCTCTCCGCAAATCCAAAACCGCCTGAAAGAAACGCCTCACTTTTCCCAAGGCATGCTTTCCCTCCGGGCGCGTGCAGCCGCCCGTGGGGCTGTCGCCGGGGAGCTTACCTTGGGCGGGTCGAAGAGCTCCAGCACGCGGTCCGCGCCGCCGTCGGGGCCCCGGGCGCGCCGCAGCGCCAGCCGCCCCCGCTGCCAGCGCGCCCCGCTGTCCATGGACGCCTCGTCTGCCAGGCTGTAGCGCAGCGCCGCCTCCTTGAGGGCCTCGGGCGGCGGCTCGCGGGCCAGGCTCCAGGGCAGGAGCTTCCTGGCCAGGCCGGAGCGGGCCGGGCCCTCCCCCGCCTCCCCCGCGGCCCCGGTGGCGGCCGGCAGCTCCCCGGCAGAGCCGCGGCGCAGGATGTGGCGCAGGCTGTGGCGCAGGTGCTGGAAGGTGCAGGCGGCGGACGGTCGCGGCGGGGCCAGCTCCTCCGAGCTACGGGCCTTGGGCAGCGCGGGGACGGCGGGACCCGGGCCCGACTCGGCCGGGGCCGCCTCGGCCTTGGACGGGGGCCCGCGGCCCGTGTCCCGGTAGTCACGCGCAGGCGGCGCGGCCCGGGACCCCGGTGGCCCGGGCACCCAGCCCTCGCGCACCTCGCGGCAGAAGTAGCGCTGGAAGAGGTCGGTGAACTGCAGCGACACGAGCTCGGCGCGCAGCGGCGCGTGGTGTGGGTGCTCGCGCGCGAAGAGCCAGTACTGCCGGGCCACCTCCCGGGCCGCAGCCACCGCGTGCAGCTCGCAGAACTCGCTCCAGCCCCGAGGGGACGGTGACGACGTCGCGGCGGCCGACGAGGAGGGCGAGGACGCGGAGGAGGCCGAGGAGGGCTGCAGGGTGGGCCCGTTCATGGCGGAGACCGAGGTGGGGCGGCCAGGCTGAAAGACAAAGAGGGGTGGGCGACAAAGGAGTGAGCAGCTGAGCAAACGACTACTTAAACCCACCACCGCGAGACAGGTTATTCACCAGGCCCAACGTCAGAAATCGGAAGTCACCGATAATACCCGGTGCTGGTGAAGGTGCATCGAAATGGTCACTTCCCTCCAGTGCTGCCAGTGCTCGGAGTGATACAGCCTTTTTGGAGGGTAGTTTGGCAGGGTGCATTTCAGACCCAGGAATTCCACTCTCAAGTATTCGAGGGAATGCTTGCTTGCCTGTGCAGAGAGGTAGGTATAAGACAATCCCCGGATGTGTCCGACTTCGGTGTTTATACAACTTAAATGCCCATCAGAGACTGGTAAAGCCAACAGCGCTGCATCTGCAGGCTGGAGCATTCTGCAGCAGTGGACGAGGTAGGGGAAGGTCCACGCTGCCACCCCAGGGAGATCCCCAAGGCAAACCATGAAACAACGCAGACTCTGTGATCCCATATACGTGAACACACACAAAGCCGAATTACCAACTTTGATGTCCATGTGTTTAAGTGGTGGGCAAGAAAGGTGTGGCTGGAGCGAAGCTGCTGAAAACAGTGGTGACTTCTGGGGGAAGAACCGGATTTGGGATTCAAGTACCAAGGAACACTGCAGCTACATGTCTCTATGGTTGAGAACACTGAGCCTGGGTTCAAACTCCAGCACCGCCACTTACTCGTTACCTGACTTTGGGTGAGTTACTGACTTCTCTCTCAGTTTCCCCATCTGTAAAATGGGGAACACGCTTGTACCTGCCTTATAGGAGTGTTACAAGGATTCACTGAGTTAATAAATGTAAAGGCATAAGAACTTAGGAAAAGCCTACTAAAGTCTGGCTGTTACTATTTAAATATTACAATGAGGGGCGCCTGGGTGGCTCAGTGGGTTAAAGCCTCTGCCTTCGGCTCAGGTCATGATCCCAGGGTCCTGGGATTGAGCCCTGCATCGGGCGCTCTGCTCAGCGGGGAGCCTGTTTCCTCCTCTCTCTGCCTGCTTCTCTGCCTACTTGTGATCTCTGTCAAATAAATAAAAAATCTTAAAAAAAAATAAAAACAAATATTACAATGAGAGTGTATCATTGGTGTCAATAAAAATAAATATAAAACGACAAATAAAAAGGAATTAACAAGACTCACAAAGGAGTGCAAAGGTTATTTCCTGCTCCGATGAGGGGGGGATGTCAGGACAGGCAGACCCTTGCCTACACATCCCACCTGGGGCTCCCTTCTCCTCCTACTCCCATGGCTCCTTCTTCAGCACCACACAATCAAAATGGTAGAAGCCCCCCACCTTCTGCTGTCCAAGGTGCTGAACCCTGGACCTCTCTAGTTACAATCAATGCTGTCCTTCCAACTAAGCCTGGCTGGGCCTGGGCCCCTTTGGGGACGACATAATGACGGCTGCTCATTCTACCACCATGCCCCCTCCCCAATAAAAAACTATTACTGAGGGTCTACTCTGTGCCAGGCACCATGCTGGCACCAAGCTATACTATACACATATGTGGAGGCTGTGTGACCTCTGACACCTGACTGGACCTCTCTGAACCCCACTTCCCTCATCTGTCAAATGCGGAGCACCATGGTACCCACTTCATTAAATGGTTATAAGGAGTCCTTGAGAGGCACTCAAGGTGGAGACCAGGACCTGGAGACCAAGGTTCCTTCTACCACACCCCACAGCACATATACCTTCTATCTATGCAGGGGCGGGGTGGGGCAGGCCTGCAGGGAAGCTACAGGACAGTGAGGGCTGTGCTGTCCTGCCCTCCCTGGGCCACACTGGGGACCCTGCAGTGACTGCAGCAGGATGCCCCAGGCAGTGTAGAGCAAGTGTCTGCATCAGTGAGGAAGGCGGAGACCTCCTCGCAGTAAGCACCTTGCACAGAGTAGTCAACGAAGGCTGCCAGGCAGCAGGGGAGGGAGGAACATGTGCCCTTGGCCCCCACACTGCCCAGAAAACCGCCTTGCTGCTGAGGATCTGTGTGTGTGTGATTTGTCCTTAGTTAACCCCATGGCTACACCCATGCAGCCACACAGGTGAGGCAAGCACTGTTCTCGCAGGCTATGGGGCCCAGAAAGCTCTCAGACCCCAGACCCAAGCTCCTGCTCCTCTAGGAGACCCTGTGTGTGCAGCATCACATGGCGGCTGCAGCCTCTGGGCCTTGCCTTCAGTGTCCCCTCAGCCCTGCCTGCTCTCAGCCGGCTTCCGACTTCACACGCGAGAACCTTCCATGAGCCCACAGAGTCAAGTCCTGAACTTGACCTTCAGCACACCCATCACATGTTAGCATTCAACAGCCACGCGCAGCTCAGTCAGTGAAGCATCCCACTCTTGATTTCAGCTCAGGTCATAACCTGGGGGTTGCGAGCTCCAGCCCCCGCAATCGAGTCTGCTTGAGATTCTCTCCCTCTGCCCTCCCACCAAGTGCGTTCACTCCCTCCTCTAAAATAAATAAATCTCTTTTTTAAAAGATTTTATTCATTTATTTGACAGAGAGAGAGAGATCACAAGTAGGCAGAGAGGCAGGCAAAGAGAGAGAGGGAAGCAGGCTCCCCGCTGAGCAGAGAGCCCGATGCCGGACTCGATCCCAGGACCCTGAGATCATAACCTGGGCCGAAGGCAGAGGCTTAACCCACTGAGCCACCCAGGTGCCCCTAAATCTTTTTTTTTTTAAATAGCTGTTATTTTTTAAATTAGTGGCTATCTCCACACCAGACTATGAGCTTCCCAATCTGGTCCCTACTCTAGCCCCAGTTCCTAGCATGCAGCGGGAGCTCAGTAAATGCCCACTGAATGAATGAACGTATGAATGCAAGCGGTCAGCTGCATTTGCAACTCGTGGCCCCGCAAGAGATGCATTGGGGCCAGTCCCCCCCAACAACCACCTCTCCCCGGGCCAACCCACCTCCCAGGCGCCCCCGAGTCCCGATGCCCAATGGCAGGGCCCAACCTCGGCAGGAGGCTTCCTGGAACAGTGTGCCAGCTCCGGGCTTCCCCACTGCCCGGGGGATGGCTGGCAGCCCTCCTAACCACACCTCCTACGGTTCCCCCAACAGAAGAGCGGTGTGGCCCAAGTACTTGCTAGACATCAGGCATCGGTTCTGCTTTTGCAAACCATTAACTCTCCTAGGCTTCATGGAAGCCCTAGGAAGTTGGGCCTATAATTGCTCCCATTTTACAGACAGAGAAACTGAAGCGTGGGAGGTCCCATTGCTGGCAATAGAAACCCCCACAGAAGCCGTCCCAAAATGCCTCATCAGGGCCAGAATGTACACCGTTGGGAAGACTCACTTTCCCAGGAAATGTATACTGAACGAAGGAAACCCAGGGGAGGGACATAAACTTCTCATTCAGCCTCTGCGGGAGTCAGGAGGCATCAGCTCCCCTGCCCAGGTCCCAAAGCCACCAGGGGGTCAGGAAAGCAACCACAGGGTACAAGTTTAAAAACAATGATTCGACATTTGTATACATTATAAAATGAGCACAGGAAATCTAGTTATTATGTTGTATTCCTGAAACTAATGTATGTTTATCATATCTCAATTTTATTTATTAAGATATATTTGACAGGGAAAAAGAGAATACAAGCAGGGCGAGCAGCAGGCAGAGAAAGAGGGAGAAGCAGGCTCCCCGCTGAGCAGGGAGCCTGATGCAGGGCTCGAACCCAGGACCCTGGGATCATGACCTGAGCTGAAGGCAGACACTTAACCGACTGAGCCACCCAGGCACCCCAATTGTATCTCAATTTTAGAAATACAATTTTAAAAACAAAAATAACAATAAATGACACTATTTCTGGCTTTTTAGATGCCCTGCTGTGTGCTAAATGCTTTGCATTTATACTCGCTAGTTTAATCTACACTGGAGGGTAGAGGGGAGACCTATCAATACGTCCATTTTATAGATAAAAAAGCCAAGACATGGGAAGATTAGCTTGCCCAGAGCTCCACATCCAGTGAGGCGCAGAGCTGGGATTAGAACCACTCTCTGTCCTGTGCGCTCAACCAGGGCTGTTTGCCCCTGGAAGGTGCAGAGGCCATCTCGCTCCAGTCACCCCCACCGCCAGGTCAGAGTAGATGCTCCCGAAATAGCACCTGTATGAGTTAATGAACTCCTGGGATTGGGGCAGGCTGCGGTTTGGTAGTCCTGCTCTTGGAGTCGTACTCCTGACCGACAGGGACAAACAGAAGGGCTGCAGGGCTCTGAGAAACACACCGAGATCCCCCCACCGCCCAGACAAGCACTTGTGGAGCTACCCGCCAAACCTGGGGCCGCCTCCTGCCTCTGCCCCTTCTTCGCTGTGCGGTACAGAAAAGGGGGCTCATCTCTCTGAGCCTGTGCCCCCATCTGTAAAATGGGCCAGTGTTCAGCTCTCGGCATTCACTAGGAACATTCTGAGAACGGAGGTCTGCGAGGTGCTGGGCACTGGGCTCAGCAAACAAGTGGCTGTTGCTATTTTATTACTCTTACTGTCAGCAGAGAAGAGCACCAGCTCCAGAGAATTTCAGGCCTTTGATCACTGAAGCCAGAGAGGGAGCCTGCCTTGTGGGCTGGGCCAGAAGGGAGCGAGCATCAAGGGAGCCTGAACAAAAGGCCTTCTCAGGGGAGAGGTGGCTCCAGGCAGGAGCTCCGGGCAGGAAGTCACCAGTCAGAGCACTGAGCTCTCCGCTGGGGCCCACGTCTGGGAGGGGGCGTGCCTCAGAGGTTTCCTGGCTGGGCTGGCAGCCAGGCAGCAGGAAGGTGGTCCTCTCCTTGGGCCTGAGCCCCGGCTGCAGCCATTTATTGAACACTTACTATATGCTAAGTAATTGATCAGATCACACCAGCTGTGGGAGTAAAGCCTGAAAAGCTCTTAGCAGAAAGCATTTATTAATCACCTGAGGGTTCCCAGGAACCTCCAGGCTTAGGGTGGGGGTATAAGTAGAAGAGGGTCTCGGGGGCACTTCCACTGGCTCCCTCCTCCCCCCTTCCCCCACCTGCCAGAGCACTGGAAGCCTGGGTGGCCAAAGGGATGAACTCACACAGAGGGGCCTGCAAATCTGCAGAGTCCCTCCCACCTGATGAGCTTGGGCTTCTGGGGCGGGGAGTTCCCAGCTATGTGTGTGGAGGTGGGGCGCGGGCATTTCCCAAATCCCACGGTGGGGTGAGGGACAAGAAGGCTGTTATGCGGAGCAGGAAGGTCGAATCCTGGCACCCCCCTTCCCCCCAAGTCCCCACAGTGAACACATGGAAATCACGGTCTCCCTGACCATCCTAGGGCCCTGGGCTGGGCTGGGCTGGGGGTAGATCTGCCTCTCAGGACCCCACATTCAAGACAACTATGTCCACCAGAGTGCCTGTGGGCCTTAAAGCCCTAGCCCGTGGGGCACCTGGGTGGCTCAGTGGGTTAAGCCTCTGTCTTCAGCTCAGGTCATGATCTCCGGGTCCTGGAATCGAGCCCCACATCGGGCTCTCTGCTTAGTGGGGAGCCTGCTTCCTCCTCTCTCTCTCTGCCTGCCTCTCTGCCTACTTGTGATCTCTATCAAATAAATAAATAAAATCTAAAAAAAAAAAAAAAAAAAAAAAGCCCTAGCCCGAGCTTGGTGTCCCCCGTTGAAGCAGATCCAGCCTAAGCAACCCTCGAGCCTCTACCAAGTTGGAGAGAAATGAGGCGCTGAACAGCTGGGAATCCTGGCTCTAGGCAGGGAATCTGAACTGTGGGGTCCACTCTAGCCCATGACCCCAGAGACTGGGGCTCCTCAGCCCCTCCTCTATCCCATCAACCTGGGTAACAGTGTAATCTGGGGAAGCTAACATTTCCCACTTAATTATGAGGCCCAGGTGCAGACAAGATCTTTACCCACCTGTGGGAATTCCACCTGCCAAGGCTTGGAGAGGACAGTTTAATTTGTGGTAAATGAAGTTAAAATGAGCCAGTCCAGAGCTTCCATCCTCCCCCAGGTCCACAGCTTCCCCTGCCCCCAGCTCACAGATGTTTGGGCAGGAAGTCCCATATCTTCAGAGGGAGACACCTCCTCCAGGGAGGCCTCCAGGTTGACTATAGGCCACAGCAAGCATTTTGTCCTTTCCCACCTACAGCACCAACTTCTCCAGCAGCCCAGACCCTCTGCCCAAGGAAGCCCAGAGAGTTGGGGGGATTCCAACACACACGCCTGGGAGTCAGCCCACTGCCCTCTCACACCATTCAGGCTGTCCAGACTGTGGAGAAGCCCCTGGGATGTAGGGAATCAAGGTTCTGAGGTCCTGGGGAGGCTGAGAGGTGGGTTCTGCCCTATATCACTGAGCAGTCTGTGGAGTCCTGAGGCACCCTCTCTGGGGTCACCTAGTGCCCAGGGACATTCAAGTCCTCTGTCCCCACGCCCAGCCTGACACCCCAACTACCTACCCAGCTAGGCTTCAGGAGAAAGCCAGAGACTATCCCCCCAAGAACGGGCAGTACTCCCCAGCCCCAGCACCACCCCTCCATACCAGCATGTGACTTCTTCTCACTGTCCCTGAGTTGAGAAGGCTGAGAGTCTACCCAGGGGACAGCCCCTCGGTGTCCTGAACCCTGCAGTGGTGTCAGGAGAGGTGAACCTCTCCCCACACTCCTCACCTTCTCTGGCCTGTCCCATGAGAGGCCGGCTCTCAGGGCGTATTCATGCCCAAGGCCCTCTTTTGTGACCGCCTCCCCCAGTCACATTTCCAGTCCTCCAGCTCCCCAAGGCCGGCATCTCCATCAGGCACCCTGTGAGTCAGCTCCCGGTGAGCAGGGCAGACTTCCTCCCTCCCAGGCCTCCCTGGGGACACAAGGGGCAGGGGCAGGCTGCCCTCCCTCACTGCCCCCCTCCCCGCCAACCGGGGTGGGGGCCCACATCCGGACAGGCCCCCAGGGGCTCACGGCCTGGCTCACGAGGAAGCCTGCAGCCTGGCCCCCCTCGCCGACCCCGGACAGAGTGGCGTGGGAGGACAAATCTTCCAGCCATCTGCTCAGCTGCTGAGTTTCCGGTTGAGGCGGGGCTGGGGGACTCAAGGAGGACTTGCTCTCCTGGGGAAGTGCCCCTTGCCCTTGCTGGGAAGAAGAATACCAGGTTGCGAAGCCTAGGGGTGGTCCGTGGGACCTCAGAGCCCCGGCTGAGGAATGGTGGTGGTTGCCCAGGGGACAGGACCCAAGTGAGCGGGTGTCCAGCTGTGGCCTTTGGACCTGCCCAGTTTCCAAGGGACTACAGGCCCCCGGAAGCCAGGGAGCTGGGGTGCAGGGCTCCTGGGTCCAATTAAGCCTGACTCAGCGAGTGACCCCAGCTGAGTCACTTCCCCTGGGCAGACTGCCCGCCTCAGTTTCCTCAGGGAGGGCGGGTAGCTGGGAGCAGGGTCTGGCTGGGAACAAGAAACTTGTATTACACCTCTGGACTCTGAGGCAGGCTTCTCCCATCTGCCAGATGGAAGCAGCTTCCTGCCCCGCCCAGCCAAAGATGCTGAACACCGGCGGGGCGGGGGGGGGGGGGGCCCTTGGGACCATTTTCCCAGGAAACCAATGAAGTGTTAGCCCCCTCTAGGGCACTCACAGTAGCAGCTCACACTTATTGAGCACCAACTGCCTGCCAGGCATTATGCATGCCTCTTTTCAATACAATCCAGTCATTAGTACTCCCTTGTCATAGAGGAGGACAGCAGAGCTCAGAGAGGTTAAGGGACAAGCCCAGGGGCACAGAGCCATAGCAATTACAGCCAACGCCTTTCAAGTCCCTACACTGCCCTGGGCTCACACACTCCATATATTACCTTACGCGCAGGTTCATATACCCCTGAAAGGCAAAGACTCTTGGTCCCCGTTGGGCAGATGCAATCCAGAGAGGTCTGATAATTTGCCCTAGGCCTCACAGCTAGAACCTGGCAGATCCTGGATTTGGCTCCAAAATCCATGTTGCTACCAAGGAGAAATGGGAATTTAACAGCAGAGGCAACTCATTTAATAATACTAATAATAATATCCTCATCTATTATCATCAGGGGAGGCCCAGCTCTGACTGCTTTATGTGCATCTCCATACCTCCCCCAACCCCCAAAGTGGGCTGCACTGGGACTGGGAGGTCTCTCCAAGTGCCTCCAGCCCTGCCCCCTTTGTCCTTGGGGAGGTTCCATCCAGGAGGTGGAGGGTGTCCTGGGGTAACACGGCTGGACCAAGATATCCAAGGGCCCCCAAAGGCTGACCTGCTTCAGGGTTACCTGTGTCTGCTGGGCCCAGGCTCCCCCCATATCTGGAGTGGTTCTACAGAATCTGATTTGTACTAGAAAGTTCTATGTATCAGGAAGGATTAAGTCCAGGGTTTACAGGAACAGCAGGGGAGAGGGGGGAGGGAAAACAGAGGATCAGGAAGGAGAACAATCAGAGCTAACATCCACGACAAACAGTAACAGTCTCATCATTATTACTATTATCACTCCTGATCAAAATGTTCTAAACGCTTTGCAAATTCGCTCATATGGTTCCAATGACCCTAAGAATTAAGTACTCTGATCACACCCATTTGACAGACAAGGAAACTGAGTCCGGGATAGTTAAGCAAGGCTTTGTAGCCAGGAAGCCATCCCCTCATCCTGCCTGCATCTTTGCAATTCTTCTCCTAAAAACTCAGGACCCCCCCAGAGCCGCACACGTGCTGGAGATGCTCGAGGGATGCTGATGGACAAACATTCCACAGCCAGGAAAATCATGATAATGATGGTAATGATAATAATAAAATAACCACCACCACCTGTAATTGAACCTTTTCTCTGCCAGGCAGCAGGTGCTTCTCACACAATGACTCATTAAATCCCTACCATAAACCTGTTATTATCCCATTTCACATGGTGGGGGGGGGGAGGGAGACTGAGGTTCACAGGTGTCACTTGGCCATGCCCTCAGCTGGACAGAAGCAGTGGGAGCATGGAACCTCCGCCTCCAGAACCCTCCTCTCCCACTGCTAAATCCCTGAAGGTCCTCAGACCCCAGCAGCTGGTACTTCAGTCCAACTCCTTCCCAGCTGGCTGTCTCTGTGGTCCACAGGGACTCGCTCAAGTTCTAGGAATGTTCACCCTTTGGCTCAGAAGGATTTTCCCTCCCAGAGGAGGGTTGTGGGAAAAAGCTCAGAAAAAGTGTATTAAAAACCCTTCCAACTTCCCAAGCGGGCCCTGGCCTCTCATCGGCTGACCCCAGCCCGCCCGGGCGGCCTCTGCCTTCTCTCCCCCCAATTAGGGCTGGGTCTCCAGCCCCCGCAGCCCCAGGGAGCCTTCAGAGCTGTTTCCGCTCTGGCAGCCAGGTCAGTGATGAGAAAGCCAGACATGACTCTCGCCCCTAGCCCTGGAGACCCATGTGCCCATCGCCTGGCAGGGGCCTTGCAGCTGGACTGTAAAAGGGAAGGCAGGAAGGGCTGGCTGCCCTAGCTGAGCCTGGCAGCTGGTGGGGGTCAGAGGATGCTCCTCTCCCAGGAGAGGGGCATGGGGGTCAGATCTCAGCCCATCCTGCCCCCAGAGCTGGACATTGCTTTGCCAGGCCCTCTGCTCCAAAGCCCCCACCGCAGCCCAATTTCACTTCCTCCCACTCAGTCAGGCCTGGCCATGCCCCTCCCTGGAGGCCTCCAGCTGCAGGCAGTGACCTCCTCACCTACATCATCTTGGCCGGGAATGGGGAAGAGAAACAGGAGAATGAGGAAATTAAAGAAAAAAAAAAAAAAAAAAGGCAGGACAGGCAGGAAGGCCCCCCTCCCCAGTTCCTCAAATGCAATCCCCATCATCCCAAAAGCCCCCATGGGCAGAGGGAGGGAAGGGAGGGGATTTCTGCACCAAGCATTAAAGGCCTCTGAAATGACCCTCCCAGCCATGCTGACCTAAAAGGCAAATCACCCCCATCCCACCCACTTTTTTTTTTTTTTTTTCTTAGATAGGAGGATTCACCTGAGCTCCAGGTCTGGGGTGTGAGGGCACCAGCTCAAAGAGAACTGAGCTCCAGGACTCTTGAACCCTTGGGAAACCCCAAACTCAGCAGCTTGTGGGCACCTGGCCTGGCCCACCTCTGAGGCATGGTGACTGGGGAGAGAGTTTCTAGAATCCAGAGACACCCTCATAGCCACATGGTCTGGGCTGGTAGAGTGGGGAGGGACAGGTGGCCCCACTCCCAGAGGGCTCTTCCATCCTCACAGCCCCGTCTGACTGCTTTCACTTTCAAGGTACCAAGCGCTTGACCCTGGACCCCTCCTCACCACGCACAAGTTGAGGGGGACTGCTGCCCTCCTTTAAGGGGTAGACTGGGAGTATTAACCATACCCTCTCAGCGCCTTCCCCACTGCCTCCCCTATTACATCGCCAACACGTGTGTGGGTGGGGGTGTCGTCTGGGAGGGTGTCGCAGGAGCTGGAGAAGGGCCGCCCCTGAACACCCCAACCGGGTCAGGGGCAGGACAGTATTTCAGGCTGTTATGGGAGTGCGCAGACACCGGGCAGAACAGGACAGGGGGCCTCCTCTTCCCCCATCAGAGCCCTCCCAACCCGGTGGAGGGAACGCCAGGAAAGGCTGGCTTACCTGAGAGAGAGGGGGTCCGGGCCCGGCCGGCCCATGGCGTCGCGCGCCCCCGGCCCCCCGAAATCTCGAGGGGGCGGGCGGGCCCCCGCCCCGGGCGCGTTCTCTCCCGCGCGCCGGCTCCTGGCTCGCGGCTCGCTCGAGCGGGGCTCAGGCAGGAAACCCGGGCTCGGAAAATGGCCAGCGCCTCATCATTTCCGCCGCCAGCGCTTGACAGTTGCGGGGGGATGCGCCCCCGGGCCGCCGCGGGGGAAACTTGGCTGCTGCCGCCGCCGTCGCCACCACGGGCCGCGACAGTCCGGGCGGGCGGCCGGGCGGAGGCGGTGGCCCGAGCCCATGCCGCCTCGCGCCGTTATGTAAAGAGGAACCGGCTGTGCTAGCGGAGCCCGGCGGGGGAGGGCGGCCACGGCAGGGGCGGGGCCAGGGTGGGGCGGGACGGGGAGAGACCACGCCCCGGTCCTTCCCCGAGCCAGACTCGGCCGGGGGCGGCTCCTAGGGGCGGGGTCGGACCTGGCCCCGCCCATCAATCCGCATCCGACACGGCTGACTGGGTCCCGGGGTCTCGAAGGCGAGCTCGGAGAGAGGCGGGCCCTACCAAGCCACGCCCACACCTCGCCCACCCGAGGTCGCATCGCGAGGGCTAAAGAAGGGAATGAACGACCGAGGGGCGGGGCAACCTTGGCCCCACCCACCTAGCCCCTGCAGACCCCCAGGTGCCTCAGCGCTTCGGGGGCGTAGCCAGATGGAGGAGAGGCGGGGCCTGGGCGGGGAGGGGTCGAGCCTCTTGGCCTCGAGGGGGCGCGCCCCTGCGACTCCCTCCTGCAAGGCCTTATCTGCACGCTCCCGGCGGGTCCGCGCAATAGCGACCACAGCTTTCGTCACCCCCCGGGGAAGGATCCCAACTCAGCCGGGCCCCGACTATCCGCGACTCTGCTGAACCGACCCGCCACGGCCGTATCCCCTGCCCATTCAGGTTCTGTCCCCACCCTCGGTTCTGCTCTTGCAGTTGCTGGTGCCTGGGTAGACCGACCTCCCCTGAGCCACTACTATCGGGGCCACACCTCAGGAATACATCTTTCTCCAGAAAGCCCTCCCGGACCGCGGGCACCCATGCCCTCTGGGCCTCCCTCTCTGCTCTCCCCCGTGCTTTCATTTTTCTCTGCAGGCCTTACGTGGGGTGAGGTTGACAGTGGGGTGCCCCCTAGTCTGAGGTGGAGCATACAGTCAGCGGGCCCTTCCCCCAACACGGGGCAGCGAGGTGAGAGAGGAATGTCTACTCTTCTCTCCCTCCCACAACAGGAAACTAGTCGATTAGGCCCCAAGCTTGCAGGAACCTCATCACCCCTTCCCAGACAACACACTGTCCGGTCCGCTGCCTCCCCCTCTTACTAACCTTGGGCAAATGACTTGACTTCTCCATACCTCAATTTCCTCATCTGTGAAATGGAAATAGTAAGAGTACCCAATCCACTGGGTTACTGTGGGGATTAAATGAGTCAGTGCATTAAAGCACTTAGCATTGGGCATTGCCCAAGGGAAAGCACTACTACCTGCGTGTTTGTTCATCAGGCTTGAGTTCTGCCCCTGGAGATGCAGAAAGGGGTTCCCCAGAAGATGGGGATTTCCAGACTCCACCCAGACGGGGATCAGGGCTGGTCTGCTGTAGGATCCTTGAAATCACATAACCTTGAAGGACCTCTAGCAATGAACATGTGCTTTCCCACAAATACTTGTTAAATGCCTCCAATGCGCCAAGCACTGTTGTAGGTGCTGGAGACACAGACGTGAACAAGACAGACAAATAGGCTGCCCTTGTGGAGCTGACATTCTGGTGAGGGGACACACAGCATAAGTACTTGAATAAATGGGATAATGGATTGAGAGGAAGATAAAACAGTTAAAGATAGACAGTAGGAAGGGGCTGTCTTAGACTGGAGGCTTGGGGAGGACCGCTCTGAGGAACTAGCATTTGAGGTGAGACCACTCCTTTCCCCATCCTGTAGCAAGAAGCATCTGGGCATGATAAAGTCTGAGGGAAGGGCATTCCTGGCCAAAGGAACAGTGAGTGCAAAGGTCCTGAGGTGGGAATAAGCTTGGTGCATTTGAGGAAAGTCAAGAAGGCAGTGTGATACCCAGGCTTACAGATGGGAAGAGATGAAGTTGGAAAGGTAGGCCTGTCACATGGAAACCTGAAGGTCCTGGCATCAAGTTTGGGAATTATCTTGAGAGCAATAGGGAGCCACGGGGAATTTTTGAAGGACCTGTTGAGTTTGGATTTGAGCTGCAAAGTCTGGAGTTGGCAACCCATGAGAAGGTGCTCCAGTAACATTCACACAGCATCTGAGTATGTGGGACAAGGGGGGGTGAGGTATTTGGGAAGCCTAAACCGATCACTCCATATTATTATCTCTATATGGCGTCTGGGGAGACCGAGACCTAGAGAGAGCAGTTACCTGCCTGCAGTCACACAGCTGCCAGGTGGCGCCAACAGAGCAGTAGGTACACAGCAGTTGTCAAATGGTTGCTGAAAGCTGCCAGCCACAAGCACTTTCCCTCTCACTGCCCAGACAGCAGTTTTGCTGACTTAAATGGAGACTTGTGGTTCTTCCCCTTTTTAATCACAGTGCAAGCCTTCTCTCGTGCCAGATTTCTCTGAGGCCCAAAGTGGTTTCCCTTCTCGCTTAATTTCTTCTTGCCAGGCGTCCCCTCGAGTCCAAGTTAGTTGTTTCAATGCTCTCTCTGCAAGAGACTTCTCACTCTGTTTCTGCTTTTCCTTCTAAAGGCAACGGGTTTACAACGAACACCTCTTTCGTTGCCTTGCCCTAGATTTGAGAGCACCCCCGCTCTGAACTGCGATTTTCCTCCTCTCGCCGTGGCTCCTCCCACTTCAGAGGTCCCTGGGGCCCAAAGTGAGAAGGAGATTTATCCGAATTGCCCTGAAGCAAGGGAGGTAGCCTCAGCCAGCAGGTGCCACCGCCCTTGGGGAGAACACCTACTGCCTGCCAACTAGGGGCTGGAGACTCTCAGGATTAATAACAGTAACGAAACAGCAGCCAATGACAACATTAGTAAATGCTTATTAATACCATTAACATGATATTAACAACTGGTACTGATAACAACACAAAAGTTAACCAGTATGGGATTAATAAATCAATAACAATAGAATAATAACGTAACAACTGTTAATAGATCTTGTTAAAAATAATAAGTCACTGTTAGTTATTACAGAATTAATAGTAAATATAAAATAACAGTAAGATATTAGTAGCAAAAATAAATATAATAACAGGTCTAGGATTCATAGTTACCATAATAGCAAACGGTACCGGGATTAATAATAATAAATAAAAACTAACAGTAGAAGAGTAATAAGATTAATAATAAATGTAACATGGGGCATCTGGCTGGCTTAGTGGGAAGAGTATGTGACTCCTGAGCCCGGGGTCGTGAGTTCAAGCCCCACCCCACGCTGGGTGTAGGGATGACTAAAAAAATAAACTTAAATAGGGGCGTCTGGGTGGCTCAGTGGGTTAAAGCCTCTGCCTTCAGCTCGGGTCGTGATCTCGGGGTCCTGGGATCGAGCCCCGCGTCGGGCTCTCTGCTCAGCGGGGAGCCTGCTTCCTCCTCTCTCTCTCTACCTGCCTCTCTGCCTACTTGTGATCTCTCTCTCTCTCTCTCTCTGTCAAATAAATAAATAAATAAATAATAAACTTAAATAATAATAATAATAACAAACGTAATATAATAATAATATAATCAGAGTTAACAGCCCCAGGACTAATAATAGCACTTAACAGTTACAGGATTTAAAATAATAAATAGGGGCACCTGGGTGGCTCAGTCAGTTAAGCGGCTGCCTTGGGCTCAGGTCATGACCCCGGGGTCCTGAGATCAAGCTCCGTGTGGGGCTCCCTGTTCAGCTGGCGGTCTGCTTCTCCCTCTCTGTCTTCCCCTCCCTCCTGCTCGTGCTCTCACTCGCACTCTCTCAAATTAATAAAAACATTTTTAAAAAAATAATAAAGTAATAATAGGCTAGAAAGAGGACTAACAGTAATAGAATAATAGTGTAATCATAATAACTAATGATCTAGGATTAATAATAATACAATTACCAGTTGCGGAGGCTTGCGTCTTGTCGGGCATTGCTCCATGCCAGTGCTGGCAGAGGAAACTTGCTGTGATGATGGAGACGTGCTGTCTGCACTTGTCCAAAATGGTCACCACGAGCCACATGAGGCTACTGAGCATTTGAACTCTGGCAAGGGTCACTGAGGAACTAAATTTTAATTTGCTGTAGTGTTAATGAATTAAAATTTAAATAGCCTCATGTGGTCAGTGATCTCTGTCCTCGATGGCATGGCTCTGGACATTTTCCATCAGTTAACTCATTTCATTCTCATGACAGCCGTGGGCTAGGTACTCTTACTGTTGTTATTATCCCCATTTTATTTTATTTTTTTAAAGATTTTATTTATTTATTTGACAGACAGAGATCACAAGTAGGCAGAGAGGCAGGTAGAGAGAGAAGGGGAAGCAGGCTCCCCGCTGAGCAGAGAGCCCGATGTGGGGCTCGATCCCAGGACGCTGGGATCATGACCTGAGCCGAAGGCAGAGGCTTTAAACCACTGAGCCACCCAGGCGCCCCATTATCCCACTTTATTATGAGGAAACTGAGTCATTGAAAAGTAAAGTCATTAGGCCGGATCAGAATCTCCCCACTTCAAAGACAGAACAGCATTGTCTGAGGGGACCCCAGTTAAGAATGAAGGCTCTGGGGTCACCCCGACAGGTTTGGCATCCTCTTAGCTGGGTGATCACTTGGACTCCCTAGACCTCAATTTTTTTTGTCTGTAAAACGGGGACAGTCACAGGGCTGGCTTGGTTGGGCTGTGTGGGAGAATTTGATGAGAAAACTTACAGTGATGGCTGGAGTTTGGATAGCGCTTCTGTATGAACAGTACGTGTCCGACAGAGTGTTGATTGTAATGTGTAATTGGATGTGAGTCATAGGTCCCTCAGGGAGTGGTTCTGAAGAATGGTGGCCACAGAGATCAGCTCTGTGGGCACGAGAGCCTCACACCCCTTCTACAGATGAGGACACTGAGGTTTGACAGTAAAGACTGTTGCCTGAGGTCACCCAGCTAGTGAGCAGAGACCTTGGTGTTCACGTCTATAAAATGTGCTTCTGCAGACCTATCCTTTCCCTATGGGAAACAAAGTCTGGGTCACAGGATGAAGCCTGAGCGCCTGGTCTGCCCCCTATGGACTGCATGTTTATGTCCTCCAAAGACTCATGTTGAAATCCCAACCTCCTAGGGGATGGTGTTAAGAGGTGGGGTCTTTGGGAGGCGAATGGGTCATGAGATCAGAGCCTTCATGACCTATATAAAAGATTATAAAAGAGACCCCAAAGAGATCCCCCTCTGTTTCTACCAGGAGAGGTTACAGCCAGAAGCCACAATCTCTAAGCTGGAAAGAGAGCTTTCAGCAGACGCTGAATCTGCCAGGGCCTTGATCTAGGGCTTCCCACTCCGGAATTGTAAGGAATACATTTCTGTCGTTTCTGAATGGCCTAAGATAGAACGTCCATACTGAGAAGTGGAAGCTGCTGTAACAAATACCTAAAAATGTAGAAGCAGCTTTGGCACTGGGTGATGTGGGTAGAGGCTGGAAGAGTTCAGGGTGCCATGAATAGACCCTTAAGGGTGATTCTGCTGGAGACCCAGAAGAAAAAGAGGAGAGCTGCAGAAGGTCCAAGATGTTAGAAGAATGACCCCAGAGGCCCTTCGGAGGTCATCAAGGACCTGGGTGGCAGGAGGATTTCAAGGGAGGGGCCGCCGTTCCGGGCTCCCCCACCCCCACCCCCACCCCCACCATCGGCTGCCCCAGCTGTGGCTCCAGCTGGTCTCCAGCGTGCTGGGCCCTGCAAAGCTGAGAGGGTATGGCTGCCTCCACCCAGATTTCAGAGGAGCTGCACATGCACAGCCCAGGCAGAGGGCCACGTTGAGCACGGGACCACCGCAGAGAGCCGCCACCAAGTCAATGCCCAGCCGATTCACAGGAGCACCGCGCCCGGTGCCCACCCCAAGGGCCCCCAGCCCGTCCTTGGGGAGCTACGAGTTGTCCCCTCTTCCCCCAGAGAATCTGGTTTCGGAGGGGAAGTGACTCAGTGGCCTAAGGCCCAGTAGATAATTATTCACTTCCAATCCCGGTAATTAAAGGCCCTGATGGCTCCCCACAGGACGTACAACCTGTCACTTCCGCAGTCCTACCCCTGCCCCTGGATCTGCGCGCCGCGCACGAGCTTCCCTGGCGCGAGCTTTGCCGCGGTCCCAGGCTGCGGGTCAGCGGCGGCGGCCGAATTGCGCGCAGCTCTGGCGCCCTCTGGTGGCAGCCTTGGGGTGGCGGCCTGGGAAGCGGCGTCCTGAGCAGGATTGTAATGAAAATTAATTCATGTAGAAGTCCCTGCTACAAGCGGTAAGCGCTCAATAAATGTTATTGTTAACTTCCAAGGCACAAACTTGGTTATGTGCGACCTCTCTCCCCCGCTCTAAACCCTCCAAGGCTCCTATTACCTTCCGAATAAAAGCCTCACCCTGACAGGCCAGTCTCATCCTCAGGGACCTCTTGCGGCATATCCACCAAACACCCTGTGCTCTGGCCACACCAGACTTCTTTCTGACCCCGCTTCCCGTTTCCAGACCTTTGCCCACACTATTCTCACTGCCTGACATTCCCTTTTCCTTTCCTCTGCTTGGCAAACTCTTATGCATCCTTCAAAACCCCCGAAACATGATCTGCGCTCAAAGTCTACTCTGGTTCCCTAGGGACATTGCCTCCTCTGGCCTCCTTTGGCTTCCTCTGCCACAAGCTTCTGAGGGAGAGGGGGCTTGTCTCTTATGGTGCAATTACTCATGCATCTGTCTGTATACGCCCCAGACTCCGAGCTCTTGGAGGGGGAGGCAATGTTTTTCCTCATCTTTGAACCGCTGGGATGGAGCAGGACTCGGGCACACATCAGGTGCTTCAAAACCTTGTGCTGAGTCCAAACGAAAGGTCTAAGTGATTATTGGTGGATGGTGACTCCAAAGCACACGGTTGTTACGCAAGCCTTGGTTCTGTCACCTTCGTGCTGGTGACTTAATCTAAGTCTCAGTTTCCTCATCTGCAAAATGGGGATGAGAAATAATACCTACTGCACAGAGTATTTGTGAAGATTGAATGAACATATCTGTGTAGCACAGGACACTTGATCAATGATGCTGCTCATGATGAGCTAAACCTGTTCTCGGGTCCCCCCTTTACACTGAGGGGTAGGGGACTGCGAACACCTGAGAATGCGACCCTTTCCTATCTACACTACAAGAAGCATCAGACTGTCAGCTAAAATACAGACCCAAAGAACTAGTGACAGGTACTTGAACAGACACTTGTATATGAATGTCCATTCAGTGTTCACAGAGGCAAAATGTAGAAACAACCCAGATGTCCATCAGTGGATAAATGGACAACCAAGATGTGATCTATCCTCAACCATAAAAAGGAAATACTGCCATAGGATAAAACATGGATGGCCCTCCAAATAATATGCGGAGTGAGGGGCGCCTGGTTGGCTTGGTTGGAGGAACATGCGACTTTTGATCTCGGGGTTGTGAGTTCGAACCCTGGGTTGGATATAGAGATGACTTAAATAAATAAACTTTAAAAAAGACAAATTCACATGGAATTAAAAAACAAAAAGAAAACAAAACAAAACCCCCTTCCACACACAGAAAAACCCCAATGTGCTGAGTAAAGGCAGCCCGACACAGAAGGTCCCATAGTGTATAATTCCATTTCTGTGAATATGCAGAAGGGGTAATTCCACAGAGACAAAACACAGATCGCTGTTTGTTCCGGGTCAGGGGAGGGGAGGATGAGGATGGGGAGTTCCTGGTTCTAAGTATGGGGTTTTCTTTTATGGGGATGAAAAGGTTTTGGAACTAGGAAGCTGTAGGGGTTGTACAACATTGTGAATGTGGTAAATGCCACGGAATTGTTCACTTTAAAAGGATTAATTTTATGTTATGTGAATTTCACCTCAATTAAAAAAAATGTAACCAAAAAAGGGTTAGGTAGAGGACTAAGGTTTGGAGATGTGTCTCCTTTATTCCTCCAGTCCCCCACAGGCTGGTCTTCACCCCAAAATGGGCTGCCGGATCCTGGTCTCCTACCCCTGGCCTGGCAGACACTGGGGATGGTCACCCAGAGCATGTGACATGAGTGACATGTCACCTGCAGATTACCCAGGGTGGCTCTGAGACCCCAGTGAGACCCCTATGAGACCATGCTAGTGGCCACCTGAGCCCCTGGCCAGCCACTGGGTGACTGAGCATGGCTTCAAGGTGAGCCAAAGGAACCATGGGAAGGTTGTCCAGCAGCAGCTCTATGCTTAAGGATGGCCACCAGGCAATCAGGTCCTTTCTGGGGAGAAAATGGAGTCACAGGTCAGGTGCATATTTGAGGGCAGAGGTGACTGGTGTGAGGAGGCTGCAGTGTCCTCTGTGGGCTGTCTGGGACTGGGCTATGGTAGCAACTTGGCCTTGGCTTACTCCTGAGCCCAGAGCAGGACTTTGCCTTTAGCTGCCTGGGGACGCCTTTGGACTCTGCCACATGTGCTGGCTGTGTGACCTGGGACAAGTTACTTCACCTCTCTGAGGCAGCAGGAGCCACAGGACCAAGGAGAGGAGGAGCAGAGAGGAAGAGAGGAGAGAGGGAAATATTCAGCAATACTCTTGGAAACAGAAGTAGGAAGCTGAGGGCGTGCACAGAGAGCAGCTGAGCCCCACATTTCCATTTTCCCCAAGCTGGGCTCTCTTCAGTTTTGGAGTGATTGCCCATGATCGGTGGCCGTCAGGGTGGCCTGGCTTCCCCTTGCTATGGCAGCAGCACCTGGTTTTCTAGGTAGTCTCAGATCAAGATGTTCTCTGGGGCTGACCTTCCCATCCCTGCTCCAATGACTGGCTCAAGGATGGGCAGGGACCTGTGAGAATCAATTTCGGGCTCAGGCAGAACAGCAAGAAAGTGTCCTATTCCACTTGAAAATTTTAGAGCTGGGAAGACATAAGCTTGGAGCTTCTGGAGGGCCACTGTGTCTCAGAATGAAAACACTCAGAGCAAAAAATAACTTGGAGACAGAGACACTGAGAACTACTGATGTACACACCTAGATCCAGCCACACCTGAAACACTGTTACTCTTAGACTTCTCAACCAGATGTGTCAGTTGGTTGGCTCTCGTTGGCTGAAGCCCTGTTTGTGGGTAGGCTTTTGGTCACTTAGCAACTGAGAGACTCCCATCCAAGAACAACAGTGGCGCCTCCCAGGAATCATCCCCCACAGAAGGTCCCTCATGGGTTTCTCATGGCTGAAATAGGAGATGAGGACATGGTCTTGGGGTTGGAAGTAAGGAGTAGCAGGTGCCGGGCAGGCTGAGAGAACCTGGGGCGCCACGGGGGGGGCAGGAAAATACTCCCCTCATCAGGCTGAGATCTTCTGAGCCCCTACTATGTGCCAGACACTGGGGATCCAATGGTGGACCCTACAGACACTGCAGTCTATTCTCGTGCTCATTGGTAAGTGACCTCTTAAATAAACGGACAGTGACAAGTTGGCAAGGACCTCAAAGTTCGCTGAATTCTTCCAACAACCCCTATCTCTGTTTTCCAGGTGAGGAAACTGAGGCCCAGAGAGGTGAAGGTGACTTCCCTTAAGTCGCGTAGCTACTCAGATTCCAAGCCAGGATTCAAACCCAGGTCTGGCATCACAGCTTTTTAGTTCTTGTTAATTTTTTAAAAATCTGTTACTTATTACTTACTTTTAGTTTCAAAGATTTTATTTACTTGAGAGAGAGCACAAGCAGGGGGAGCAACAGAGGCAGAGTGAGAAGCAGGCTCCCCGCTGGGCAGGAAGTGGGGCTCGATCCCAGGACTCTCGGATCATGACCTGAGCCGAAGGCAGACGCTTAACTGACTGAGCCACCCAGGCGCCCCTGTTTTTTTACATTTTCTATTTCTCGAAGGTGTGAACTGCTGACAAAACTTGTGTGCAGAAGGTGGTAACACCCCACAGTTACGGAGGATTTACTACCTGCCAACCCTGTTCTGCGGGCTTTTTATTCTTTTTTTTTTTTTTTTAAGATTTATTTATTTATTTGACAGACAGAGATCACAAGTAGGCAGAGAGGCAGGCAGAGAGAGAGGCAGAAGCAGGCTCCCTGCTGAGCAGAGAGCCTGATGCGGGGCTCGATCCCAGGACAATGAGACCATGACCCAAGCTGAAGGCAGAGGCTTTAACCCACTGAGCCACCCAGGCGCCCTAGGGCTTTTTATTCTTAACCATATGGGGTGGCAAGATTTAGACTCAAAGTGGGACTGCCTGGATTTGAACTCATTTTGCTCGCTGCATGAGGCCAGGCAAGCCATTTCATCTTGGTTTATTTATCTGTAAAATGGGGATGGTAAAATCGCTCCTACTTCTCAGTGTTGTCCTGACAAGTAAAACACACAGCACAGCTCAGTGAACATGAGCCATTTTTCCTGAACCCCCTCCTAACACCTTATGAGACACAGGGGGTGAGGGTAGGAACGGGGTGACATGATGTTGTTATTTCTTCTGTTTTACAGATGAGGAAACCAAGGCACAGAGAGGTTAAGTGACTTGCTGAAGGTCACACAGCTTGAAAATGGCAGAGTGGGGATCGGCACCCACTTATACACATTAAGCCTGTTAATTTCATTGGCAAATGTAAGACTCCTCTGCCCCTTCTGCCATCTAGGGTGCAGCTCAGGGACCAGGCCAATCTGGCCTAGAAGGAAGGAAAACAAATCACACTTCATATACAGACTAAAGGCAGCCATTCTGCTGTTCTGGGAATGGGAGTGGCTTGTGTCAAGGGAAGGGATTAGTTGTTTGCAGGTTTTGCTATGGAAGGACCGGAATAAGGGGAATGCCGTTTCTTTGGACTTGAGGTGGAGCCAGCTGCATGGTAGGCTTTGATATCCAACAGGTCTGGGTAGTAATGTCAGCTCTGCCCCTTCCTGTGTGACCACAGGCATGTTACTCACCTTCTCTGAGCCTTGCAGATTCCATGTGAGGGTCTGGGGAGAAAGAGCTTGGCAGATCAGCAATACACCTTGCAGGGGGGTGCCTGGCTGGCTCAGTTGGCAGAGCAGGTGACCAGATCTCAGGATCACGAGTGTGCCTGTGGAGCCTCCTTTTAACGAACTAGCTAAGGAGCTGGTGAAACTGGGAGGAGGCTTAAGTCCTTGGGAGAAAGAATTCAGTAATTCGGGGGTCAGTGGCAAGGAGAGGCTTTAAGGAGTGGGGAGAGGCCCCGTAAGAGATGGAGGGGACAAGGAGAGGAGCTGGCAATGCTATGGAATGAGCTGGCAAGACCTTCCAGGTCTCTGTGCTTTCAGCAAAATTTCGCTCATACCCAGGACGCGGCTTTAGGCCGCTGGCGCGGATACCAGAGGAGGGGCCCTTGAAGTCAGGGACTCTGGCCCTTCCGGTCACTCCACTTCCCCCATGTGCCTCCCAGCCTGCCATGTGCCAGGCCCGCGAGTTGTGGTGGAGGACAATTTCAGTTCCTTCTTGGGGCTGGCGGGTCCTGCCCACTGCTGGGGTGGGGTGGCCGCTGTGGAAGGAAACTCTGCCTCAGACCCCAGCTTGGAGCGGGTCTTCCCCTGCTCGTGGCTAAGACAAGTGGGGGGAGGTGAGAGCTGGAAGTGAGATGGCAGGTCCTGTGGGCACCTTCCCAGGAGGACTGGCTCAGGCCCTGAGTCATGTGCCAGTCACCCAGCCCCAACTATGTGCCCAAAGCTGTGCCAGGCGTGGGGACGCAGGTGCGAGAAAAGCAAACTCCCTGCCCTTGTGGACCTACCATCTAACGGGCTTGGGGGTAGTGACAGGTTAGGTACAGAGTCATCAACCCCAAGTACACGGCCTACAGTTGGTTTCTCCTGTGGTTTTTTCTGCCCCCCCTCTCCATCGCATGTGCCCTCTGGCCTCCTTGAGAGTTCCTCCTCATCTCGCCTTCTGAGAAAAGCCCACGGGCCTCCTGATCTCATCTCTCCTCTCTTCTTGCTCTTTCTTCTCCAGCCACACTGGCCTCCTTAATATGTTTCTTGCCTCTGAGGCTTTGCATTTGCTGTTCTCTCTGCCAAGAATGCTTTTCCCTCTGGATATCCTCATGGTTTGTGCCCTTATTTCCTTCAGGCCTTTCCTGAAAAGCGCCTTCTCTGGGAGGTCTTCCCGGCCCCTCCTAGCAACCCAGGAGGGCAAGCTCATTATCACTCACACTTCCTATGTTGTTCCCCTGCTTTATTTTTCTTCTTGACTCCTAACTTCATCTACTGTGCTATGTGAATGTTGCTTCCTTTTCATCCCCCTCTAGTAAGAGAGGGGAGGAGCACTTGTCTTTTTTTCTTTCTTTTTTTTAAACATCGTATTGAAGGGGGCACCTGGCTGGTTTAGTCTGTACAGCGTGAGACTCTTAAGATCTTATTTATTTATTTGACAGACGGAGATCACAAGTAGGCAGAGCAGCAGGCAGAGAGAGAGAGAGAGGCAGAAGCAGGCTCCCTGCTGAGCAGAGAGCCCAATGCAGGGCTTGATCCCAGGACCCTGAGATCATGACCTGAGCTGAAGGCAGAGGCTTAACCCACTGAGCCACTCAGGTGCCCCAAGACTCTTGAGCTTGTGCTTGTGAGCTGGAACCCCACGTTGGGTGTACAGCTTATTTTAAATATACCCACCCCTAATTTATTGAAAAGAAACTCACATGGCATAAAATTGACCATTTTATTTATTCTTATTTATTTATTTTTTAAAGTTTTTTGCCGGGGAGGGGCAGAAGAAGAGGGAGAGAGAGAGTCCCAGCAGACTCTGTGCTCAGCGCTGAGCAGAGCTCTATGCAGGGCCCGATCTCACAACCCTGAGATCACAACCCGAGCAGAAACTAAGAGTCGGACACTTAACCAACAGTACCACCAGGTGCCCCCCAGAGATTTAATTTTTAAGTAATCTCTATACCCAACCCGGGGCTCGCACCTACAACCCCAAGATCAAGGGTCAGGCGATCTACCAACTGAGTCAGTCAGGCGCCCCAGAACTCTATTCCTTAATTATGGCTGAGTAATATTCCATTTTATGGATGCACCATATTTTATTTATCCATTCATCTGTTGATGGACACTTGGACACTTGGGTTGCTTCCAACTTTTGGTTAGGGAATATTGCTGCTATGAGCAGGCATATACTTATTTTTACCTTGTATCCCTCGTCCCTGGGACACAGTCATGCTTGATAAATGCTGGTGGAAAGAATGACTGGAGGAAACAAAGAATGACTTGGAGGAAACCAAGGCACTGGACTCAGTGGGGTGGGGCTGAGAAGAGGGGATGGCTGGGTGAGGACTTGAAGGAGGAGACTGGAAATGGGCCACATGTGCAAAGGCCCTGAGCACGGTGCATTGCTGGAGCAGAAGGAAGCCAGGTGGCTGAAGCTGAAGGAGTGGGGATAGGACACCATGCATGAGAAGCATGAGAAGCTGGAGGGGTGGGCAGAGTCCAGGACAAGTAGGACCTTGTCACTCACAGGGTGGAGGTGGATGTGCTTCTGAGGCAGTGGGGAGCCACGGAAAGGCTCTGAGTAAGAGAGTGCCGTGCCTTGGTTTGCCTTAAGTTTTACTAGGATTCCCTCAGAGGAAGATGGATTCGCCGGGTGCAGGGGTTGGAGGGGCAGCCGGGAGACGGGAGAGGAGGCCACAGCAGCTGTCCTGGTGAGAGCTGAGAGTTGATGGTGGCCTGGGATGGGGAAGTGGTGGCAAGGATGGAGAAGTGACAGACTCAGACATGGTTTGGAGGTAAAATCATCAGGATTGGTAACCGCAGCCACAACTCAGTTCTGGTTCTCAAATTCCCCTTTCCAGGCCTTCTCAATCACGGCCTCTTCTCCAGCTCTCCCCAGTCCCCAGCCACAAAGCTGCTCAGCCATTCACAGCCGCCAAAGGCTGGGATGACAGAACATCTCTCAACAGATGAAAGGATAAACAAAATGTAGCATATCCGTACGGTGAAATACGGATCGGCCACAAAGAAAGGAAGTACTGATAAATGCTGTAAGGCTCATGGACGTTGAAAAAACTATGCTAAGTGAAAGAAGTCAGGCACAAAAGGCCCTATACTATGATTCCACTTACATGAAATATCCAGCATCGATAAATCCATAGCAACAGAAAGTAGAGGCAACCTACTGAATGCGAGAAGATATTCCCAAATGATATATCCAATAAGGGGTTAATATGCAAAATATATAAAGAACTCATGCGACCTAACACCTCAAAACCAAATAATCCAATTAAAATAAGCAGAAGACATAAATTGATATGTTCCCAAGGAAGACATCCAGATGGCCAATAGACACATGAAGAGATGCTCCACATCACTCATCCTCAGGGAAATGAAAATTAAAACTGTAACGGGATAGCACCTCACTCCCATCAGAATAGCCAGAATTAAAACAACCACAACCACAACCAGAAATAACATATGTTGCTGAGGACGTGGAGGAAAAGGGACTCTCCTGATGGTGGAAATGTAAATTGGTGCAACCACTGTGGAAAACAGTGTTGAGATGCCTCAGAAAATTAAAAATAGTAACACAGTATGATCCAGTAATCCCACTACTGGGTATTTATCCAAAGAAAGTAAAAACACTAATTTGAAAAGCTATATGCAATCCTGTGTTTAATTCAGCATTAATTATAACAGCCAAGATATGGAAGCAGCCCGTGTCCACCCACAGATGAATGGACAAAGATGTGAGGTAGATACACAAAATGGAATATTACTCAGCCATAAAAAAGACTGAAATCTTGCCATTTGCAACAACATGGATGGACCTAGAGGGTGTAGTGCTATGTGAAATAAGTCAGACAGAGAAAGACGATCTTCATACGATTTCACTTACATGTGGAATCTAAAAACCAAAAATGAACAAATAACAAAAAAACAGAAACAGACCCATAAATACAGTGAACAAACTGGTAGTTGCCCTTGGGGAGGGAGGTGGAGATGGGCAAAATGGGTGAAGGGGAGTGGAAGACACAGGCTTCTGGTTGTGGAAGAGAAGTCACAGACATGAAAAGGACAGCACAGGGAGGACGATCAATAATACTGTAATAGTGTTGCATGGTGACAGATGGCCGCTGCGCTTGCTGTGAACAGAGCGTAAGTACAGAGTTGTTGAATCACTATGTTGTACACCTGAAACTAATGTAGCATTGTGTGTCAAGTCCACTTCCATGAAAAAAAAAAAAAAAGACAGAAAGTAGATTGGGTGTTGCCAGGAGCTGGAGGGAGGGGAGAAAGGGGAGTGACTGCTAAAGGTTGTGGGGTTTTACTTTGGAGTGACAGGAATGTTCTGAGACTAGACAGTGTTGGTGATTAAACATCATCAATGTACTAAATGTCACTGAATTGTTTCTTTTATTTTGTGCTGGTGATGGTTTTTTAAAAAGAATTTATTTATTTATTTATGAGCAAGAGAGAGAGATTGAAAGCATGCATGCCAGGAGGCAGAGAGAAAGAATCTGAAGGGTACTCCATACTCAGCACGGAGTCTGATGTGGGGCTCGATCCCACGACCCTGAAATCATGACCTGAGCCAAAACTAACAGTACGACCCTTAACCAACTGAGCCACCCAGGAGCCCCTGTGTTGGTGACTTTTTAAATTTTATTTTATTTATTTATTTGACAGACAGAGATCACAAGCAGGCAGAGAGGCAGGCAGAGAGAGAGGAGGAAGCAGACTCCCTGCCGAGCAGAGGGCCTGATGTGTGGGCTCGATCCCAGAACCCTGGGATCATGACCCGAGCCGAAGGCAGAGGCTTAACTCACTGAGCCACCCAGGTGCCCCATGTTGGTGACTTTTTAAAGCTCGGAGCTCTATCTTTTTTCTTTTCTTTCTTTATTTTTAGCTTTATGGAGGTATAATGGACAAATTAAAAGTAAGACATTTAAAGTGTACATTGTGATGATTTGATACATATATAAACTTTGTGAAGATTCCTCTCCCCTAGTTAACACATCATCAATGTGTTTTAGCATTTCTTTTTTGTTTTTTTTTCTTCTTTTGGTGAGAACATTTAAGCTCTACTCTCTTAGCAAATTTAAATTATACAAACTGTGTTATCAACTAGTCACCATGCTATATATGTATGTATACACACACACACACACACACACACACACATGCATTTAAATATTTTATTTATTTGTCAGCGAGAGAGAGCACAAGCGGGGGAGTGGCAGGCAGAGGGAGAAACAGGCTCCCCACTGAGCAAGGAGCACAATGTGGGACTCAATCCCAGGACCCCGGGATCATGACCTGAGCCAAAGGAAGACGCTTAACAGACTGAGCCACCCAGCTGTCCCTCACCGTGCTATATGTTATGTTTACTTTGAAATGGTTAATTTTGAGGGCACCTGGCTGGCTGGCTCAGTTGGTGGAGCATGCAACTCTGGATCTCAGGGTTGTAAGTTCAAGCCCCACGTTGGGTGTAGAGATTACTAAAAAAAAAAAATTTTTTTTTAAATAAATAAAATGATTAATTTTTGTTACATGAATTTCACCTCAATTAAAATTACAATAAATATTGAGGAATTTTTTTAAAAAAAGATGCCAGGTGGTTGCTTTCTGCCTCCTTCACCCATGGAAAACCCCAACTGCAGCATGAGGGGCTCCGAGAACCAAGGTTCACAGACTTCCGGGAATATTTCCCCACATCAAGACCCAGAAACCTTTGTGCCTGGCATTTTCCTAATCCGGTGAGTGTTTACAGTTGCAGAAATTTGGGCTAGGCTTTCCTGGCTGAAGAATTATGGCAGCATCCGGCATAGGTGGACTCAGGGGTTCAGTCACTATCAGATGCATTTAGGTATCTGTCTCGCTCCATGTTGTGGGTCTTGGTCCTATTTTCTCCCATGCTGGCTTCACTATCAGGGAAGCCGTAGAATTCAACTGCTCCTCTCCACCCCCCACTGCTTCTGCTTTGCTCTAAGCGACAACCATCACTTGCTTAGACTAATATAATAGGATCCTCCCTGGTCTCCTGCATCTACCCAGGTCTCCTGCATCTACCCTTCTTCTTGTAGTTCATCCTCCTCACAATAGCCAGGACCATGTTGAACCCAAGACAGACCATGTTTCTCTCCTGTTCTCAAAACCCTCCTATGGCTCCCCATTCTTCTCAGAGTAAAAGTAGAATCTTATGATCCACAAGGCTCTAAGCCATCTGGTTCAACCAATACTCTCTGACCTCATTTCCTACGATTATTTCACTGACCTGCTTGGCTGCAGCCCCACTGGGTCTGTTCCCTGTTCTCCAAACATGCTTGGGATGGTCTAATCTCAGGACCTTTGCATGTGCTGTTTCCTCTGCCTGGAACAATCTTCTCCTGGACATCTACATGTCTCTCTCCCTCACTTCATTCAGGTCTCTGCTCCTCAGAGAGACTTTCTCTGAGCATCTTGTCTAAAGTTTCACTCGCATTCTTGCTACCTCACTATGGCTGACTGTCTTCCTAGCACAGATCACTTCCAGAACTCAGTTGTTGACTGAATAAGGAACAGCACCTGACACATAGTAGGTGCTTAGTAAGGGGCTGTAGAACGAATACATGATCCTGGTCTGTCCCGGTCCTCTCTTGTCCTCAGGCCAGGACCGGACAATGACTGAGTCCTGGAGGGTGGCAACAAGAGCCAGAAATTAAAAAAAGGTCCAGGAGGTAGAACAATGTTATTTTGGGTAGAATAAAAAGAACAGCAGTTCCTGTTTGCTGAAAGCACCTACTGTGTGCCATGAACTTTATATTCACTGTCTTTACTTTACAGACGAGGAAACAGAGACCTAGAGTCGTGAACTGACTTCTCAAGGGCCCACAGCAATCAAACGGCTCAGTGGGACCCGAACCCCATGCCCACCCAACTCCAGGACTTTCCCTCTTCACTGGGACAAGTGGTAGGGCTGCCAGGCACCCTGTTTATATAATACAGTTCTCGACTGACTTTGTCAAAACGCCCGAAATGTGCTGTATTCGGGTTGTTGTTGCCTTTTTTTTTTTTTTTAAATAAATTACAAATTTTTAGAAGAGTTGTTTTTCAGATTCGGCTGGGAGCTAAAATTTCTAAATCTGGCAACGCTAGTCAGGGAAGAGCTCCGTCTCCAGGCCTAGGGCTGCAGGACCTGGTCTCGCCCACGACCCCAGATGATTTTTCCCCTGCAAATCCGCCGCCAGTCCTTACCCCTAGAAGCGCGCGGTGTCCAGGGCCTAGGCCTCTTTCCTGGGATAGGGCACTGGGGATTTGGGAATTAGGCGCGGTCCCTTTAAGAGCGGTTTCGGGAGCCGGCCAGCGGGGGCGTGGCGAACCCAGGGGCGTGGCGAGTCGGGGCAGGCCAATCCGGGGGCGGGACGAAGGCGGGGCGGTCCCGGCGTGGGTGGGTTGCGAAGGGTTAAAGGGGCGCGCCCGGGGGTCGTGGACCGTCCGGCTGCTCCCGCCTCCTTCCGCCTGAGTGGCGCTCTCCCGCGGCTGCGCCAGCCCCGCCACCCAGGAGACAAAGCGCCACCGCTGCCGCCGCCACCCAGCGGGTCCCGGGCCATGGCTGGGCCGCCCCGGGGCCCCGCGCCTCCCGTCCCGCTGCTGCCGCCACCTCCCTAGGCTGCACGGCGAGGTAAGGCCGGCCTGGCGAGGGGGGACCTGCGGGTGGCCCTGCGAGGGGACGCGAGACCGGGCTCGGACCGCCGTGGGCCTCGGGATCCCCGGCTGTCTGGGAGACCTCTGCTGGAGAGAGCTGCCCATCTGCGATAACACGCCACTGGTAATTTACCCTCTGGGGACCCCGGCTGCCGGCCGAGCTTGGCCGCCGACCCCGCCCCATAAGCGACCTCCACCCGTGGTGGAGCTCTGGTTCCCACGTTCTGCGGTGAACCACCTCATCTGGGCTCTGGCTGTCCTTTAAGGAACACACCAGACACAAAGAAAGGAGCAGAGGGCAGCCAGGAGCAGTGCCAGACCTGGAGAAGCAGCCTCTGCAATGGGCAGTGGGGCTGCTTCGGGCCTGGGCGGGGGCCCTGGGCTCTCTGTGGCCCCTGGTCTTGGAGAGGCCCTCTTCTTCGGGGTTCTCAGCACGTTTTTCTGTCTGTACCTGCCACACCCTCTCCCCCATGCCCACTGTTGGGGACACTTGTGCAGCTGGATTCAATCTCAGCACCTGCGGTCTGGCTTCTTGAATTGAATGCCAAATGTCATGCCTCAGTTTCCCCAGAGTCCTGGATTCTGGGCCAGCTGTGTCCCTGGAGACGTTGAACTAATTAATTTGCCTTTTGGACAGCTTCTTTCCTGAGTGCTCACTACCTGGTAAACATTTTGCAGAATGACTTCTCAGGATTTATTCAATCCTTCCCAGAGGGATAGAGATTAATATTCTCACTTTATAGATGAGGCTCACCCCGACTCCCAGTGGCAGTGCTTTCGGTTCCTTTCCCAGAGTTTGCCAGTGGGTTTTCCTCATTCTAGCCCATCCAACCCACTCCACAGCCCGTTTGGCAGATGGGAAACAGGCTGGGAAAGGAGAAATGACATTTTTTAGATGGAGGAGAGAACTTGGCCTTGGGACCAGAGAGAGGCCAGGCTCCCTCCAGCTTCCTGCTTGGCCAAAGGCTGTTGAATCAACAGCAGTACCCGGAGTGGACTCTGAACTTGGAAAACAGCACGAGAGTGAGGAGATAAGTGGGTGACCAGGCCCTCCCAGGAGCTGGAGGTTGCACCCCTTCTGTTTCCTGCTCTCTCTCTCTCTTTTTTTTTTTTTTTTTCCTGGGCTGGAGGAGGCAAGAGTCATGGGCAGAGTGGGGTTCTGTGCTGGGTGGTGATCGTGGGCCAGGCTGGCCCCATTTGGGCAGCAGCAGGGGGACAGCTGCTGAGCCATGAGGGAAACTGCTCTTCCTTGGGTCTTAATGGGGTGGGGACATCTCAGGATCAGCCCCTTTGTGCTGGCTGCCTGGAGCATGTGACTCTGGGCACAGCACTGTGCCTTTGGACAAGTTACTTAACCTCTCTGTCTCCCTTCTCCACATCTATGAATGTGGGTTGGGGATGTAGAGAGATATCAGAAGATAACTGTCTGATTCATTCCACAGGTATCTGAGCATCTGGAATGCCAGGCACTGGAATTCAGGCAGGAAACCCCTGCCCTCCCAGAGTAGGCAGAGACGACTCAGGTAATTTCAGGTTGGGGTGTAGGGGAGTGACTGGGGTATGTGTCTCTTGAGTACAGGGTGGTCAGGGACTGCTTCCCTGATGGTCAAGCTGACACTGAAGGATGAGAAGTCAGCCATGTGAAAATAGAAGAGGGCCATTCCAGGCAGAGAGAACAGCCAGGGCAAAGGCTGGTGTGTCTGGGGAACAGCAAGGAGGCTCTGGAGGCTGGAGCTGAATGAGCAAGGGGGAAAGAGGGAGGGGAAGGGCATTTGGAAGCCATGGGTAGGACTGAATTTAATACTGGGACAAGCAGGGAGTCATGGGAGTGTTTAGAGTAGAGGAGGGGTGTGGTTGGACTTTTCTTAACAGGATCCCTCGGTGGGGAATGGATTGTAGTGGGGCCAGGGGGAGGGGCCAAGGAGGGAGTTTGGCTCTTACCCTGAAGAAAGAGGACAGGGAAGGTGCAAGGGTGGAGGCAGGGAGACGACCAGGAAGCTATGGCAGCTGTGAGGTAAGTGACGATAGGGATGGAGGACAGGGAAGGGGTAGAGGGCAGAGATATTAGACCAGTGATTTGGAAGGGGTTGGGATTGGGGGGGGCATCAACTGGGCTTGATCAGTGCACAGTGGGGGTGAGGTGGGGAGGCGGAGTGCTGAGGGGAGCATTTGGTGAGGCCGAGAAGAGTATCAACACTACCACTGCTGAGGGTGTACTGTGTGTCCAGCACCAGGCTCGGCACCTTCTACAGAGTCACTGTCACATCGCAATACCCTGATGTAGGTGCTGTCATGATCCCATCTTACAGATGTGGAAAAGGAGGCCCAGAGAAGCTTAAAGGTTGCCTGGCTCACACGACCTGAACACTACAGAGCTGACATTTGAACCCAGAGAAGAGCAAGCCGACACCAGACTGGGCAGAGGGCAGGGAGGCAAGTGGTTGCCTGAGAGGTAGGAGGGCGATGTGGCAGGTAGGGTGGGTGGTTCTTGTGCAAAATGGAGCCAGGGTCCACATGGAGTTGTTGGGGTGTGAGGAAGGACGCATGAGTCCTGTTTTGCAGAGAGAGGAACTGAGGCTTAGAGCAGGGCAGCCTGTGTCTAAAGTCACTCAGCTCAGGTAGGCAGAGCAGGGATTACATGCCCTGAGCCTTCAGGGCCTCTGTCTGACCTTGGCCCCACTGCTAGGTCAAGACAGGCTGATCTCCGCTACTAAATCATAGCTCGTGTTGTCTCTTCCAGGAAGCCTTCCTTGACTGCTCAGGCAAGTTAGATGAGGTGGATTCAGTTGGGAGCAGTCGTTCCCCTCTGCTCTGGGTCAGGTTGCCTGGCTTGGCAGATGCTCCCAAGAGAGTCACCAGCCATACCTCATTCCTCCAGGCCCTGAGTAAGGCACCACCCAGGCTGGGGAATAAACGTTCATTGAGTACCTTCTGCAATCCAGGGACTTTACATGCTTTGCCTCTTGAAAAATACAGCTACTGTCCTGTGCAGAGTGGGGCTGTGAATCCCAAACAAACTGTCCATGAAATACTCCAAGGGAAGGTATGGCTATGTTGGGGGCCCAGGTTCCACCTCCCAGTTAATCCCGTCTGGCCAGTGTTGCCCCCATCATGTACTCTTTGGGGGAAAGTGGATAAAAATCACTGGCCAAAGGTATAGAGTTAGAGTCCTCTGCTTTAAGTGGGTATTAGATGTGCTCCGCATCCCTTTCCTATAAGTGTGGGCCAAGCCCTGGGCCTTTTATCTGGATCACTTCATAACGTGTTTTCTGCCTCTTCCCTTCCCCCTCTGCTCTGGCCTCACCAGCCTCCTGGCTGTTTCTCAAGCATAGTAGCAGGTTCCTACCTCAGGGCCTTTGCACTTGCTCTTCCCTCTGCTTGATATGTCTCTGGGGCTCCCTCCCTCACCTCCTCAGGTCTTTGCTCAGATGTTACCTTCTCAGTATAGCCTTTCCTGACTCCCACTAAAGTCAAACATTCCTTTGGTCCCTAACACCCTTGGCCCCTTCCCTTCCCTTCTTTTTATTTTCTACAGCACTGAAGACCACCTCGCAGACGTACCTTTATCTGTTTGTTAATGGTCTGCCCTCTTCCCCTGCCACTAGCACGTCAGTGCCACCAGGGCAGTGACCCTCTCTCTCCTTTATGGCTGTACTCCTCGTGCCTGGAGCAGTCCTCGGCACATAGAAGGTCCTTAACAAATTTGATGAATGAAGTTTGATGAGTGAAGGCCCTACAGCCTTCCAAACTAAGTTCTGTTCATATCCCCATTCCAGGGATAGGCAAATCAAAGCCAGTTATAAAAGCGGAGCTGGGATGTGGAAGGGACCACAAAGAGACAGCCGGTCTGGTTTCTGGGGATGCTGAAAACCTCCGGGCCTGAGATGAGGCCTGGGTTTGAATTTCAGTTCTGCCCAACCTGCTTTGTGACTGTCTGAGAGCAACTAGCTCCGTCTTTTGTTACCCCACCTGTCAAATAGGGGTGGTGCGAGGCCCTACCAACGGGGGTTTGCTGCTAGATGAAATGAGTTAATACATACAAAATGCTTGGCCTGCAGTAGTTACGCTCCACCTTACCTTGGGGAGACTTCGGGGGCTAGTTAGCCCTGCATTTGGGCCCTGGCTCTGATCCTGAAGAGCTGCGTGAGCGTGGCCAGGCCGCTTCTGCTCCAGGAGCCTCAGTTTCCTCAGCTGTGAGGGGGTGGGGAGGCGTTGAGGGCCGCAGGTGGCCGAGGGTGGCAGTGAGGTGGCAGTGAGGTCACAGCGAGGCGCGGTGCGGGGAGGGACCTGGTGGCCGTGGCCGTGTGAGTCACGGCGGGCTGTCCTGGGGAGCAGGGACAGGCCCCTGCGCGGCCGCCATGAAGCTGAACGAGCGCAGCCTGGCCTTCTACGCCACGTGCGACGCGCCGGTGGACAACGCGGGCTTCCTGTACAAGAAGGGCGGCCGGCACGCGGCCTACCACCGCCGCTGGTTCGTGCTGCGCGGCAACATGCTCTTCTACTTCGAGGACCCGGCCAGCCGCGAGCCGGTGGGCGTCATCATCCTGGAGGGCTGCACGGTGGAGCTGGTGGAGGCCGCCGAGGAGTTCGCCTTCGCTGTGCGCTTCGCAGGGGCCCGGGCGCGCACCTACGTGCTGGCCGCCGAGAGCCAGGCCGCCATGGAGGGCTGGGTGAAGGCGCTGTCGCGGGCCAGCTTCGACTACCTGCGGCTCGTGGTGCGCGAGCTGGAGCAGCAGCTGGCCGCCATGCGGGCCGGGGACTGTCCGCACCCTCCGCGCCGCCCGCGCGCGCTCCCGCCCAAGGAGAACGGCTGCGCCGTGTGGAGCGCGGAGCCCCCGGCCGCCAGCCCCGCCCCCAGCCCCGCCCCCAGCCCCGCGGGCGCCTCGGCCGCCGGCTCCCCGCCGGGCCCTGCTCCGCCGCCTCTCCCTCCCCGGCGGCGGGCTTCGGCGCCCAACGGGCCCCTCCGCGCTGGCTCCTTCGCCCAGCTGCACGAGCTGTATGGGCAGGAGGTGAGGGCGCTGAGGAGCCAGTGGCTCAGGAACCGGGCCCAGCCCTGACGTCACCCCAGTGGTGGAGGAGCTGGTTCCAGCGGGACCCCAGCCCCAGGCCTCGCTCTGACAGGCGCTGCCCTGGGAGACCAGGGTGGAGGGGTTCCTGAGGGAAGTCAGGGTGGCCTGGTTTCCGGGACCCGGCTCCGAGGGGTGCTTTAGGACTGTGGGACTCAAAGGGGGCCCTGTACCTGCTTCTAGGGAGCCTCCGGGGCCTCGGTGAGCCTCAAGAAGCCAGAGTCCTGGTATCCAGGGAACTCTGGCCCCAAGCCGGCCGGAGTCACCCAGCAAAGGCCTGTTGCTGTTAACAGGCCCCCACTGGGGTGACTGGGACCACGTGAGGATCTGGGGCCTGAAAGGCAATGCCCACTCAGCCCTGGTTCTGGCCGCTGGGACTGGCCCTGGACGTGGACAGAGAGAAGCCTTGACCTTGCAGCACCACACCTGGGTTTGACCTTTTGCTCCAGGCCTGGAGGTTTGACCGTGGCTCCAGGCCGCCTTCCTGACTCCCCAGGCAGGTGCCGAAGGCCGCGCAGGCGCCCCGTTTTCACGCGCGGCCGGTGCTCTGACATGGCCTGCTCCCAGGGCTCTTGGCTTGCAGTGGGGGCCGAGGCAGGACTTTGCCCTGAGACTCAGCCAGGCCTTGACAAGGTACTGCTGGCACAGCAGCGGCGCTCTGGTTTGGGCCATGTGTGTGTCCCTGTGGTGGTTCTCACATGCCTTCCCGACACTCCTTAACCACATACTTCAGTCTCCTTCGGAAGTGGGTCTTCTGCCCCACCCTGGGCTGGGGCCTCTCAGGAGCTCGCCTGACCTTGTCCAGCCCCGAGCTGGGCAGGTGTGGCCTGAGCTGACTTTCTAGCGGGGTTCCCCAGGGATGGGTGGCCAGGAGCTGACTCACCACCCAGAAAGGGCCTGGGTGCTGATCTGGTACTGCAAAGAAACAGCTGCCATGCTGTGTTTGGCTTCTGGAAGCCCCTCACTCCACAGTCCTGGCCCACCTCCACCCCCAGTATTCTGAGGGGGAGACCAGGTCTTGCTTTGCTTCAAGGCCGACTGCTGTTTTACGTACTCACCACAGTGGCCATTCTTCCAGGGAGAATCTCGGGGGGCTGGGACACCCCTGACCCTCAAGCTGGGTTTTGTTTACAGTCCTCAGTGCCCCACACTGGGGACCACCTGAGGACACATATGCCCCAAGCTGTATTTCCCCAGAGGGTCCCTCTTGGTGACAGTGGGCCTTGGTCCTGAGGCCCCTTCTTGCTGTCTTTGGAGACCCTGGGGCTCGGGGAAGAATGGGGGGGTGTCTGTGTCTGCAGTCACCAGCTCACTGCTGGCTCAGTTGACTGGGGCTTCAGTTTTAATTTAATTTTTAATACTTTAGGGTGTTTTTCCCCCAGCAACAGAGCCTGGTGTTTTCACTGCTTTTGTTTCTTGTTAGCTGGTGGGAGGGGATGAGGTGCCCCAGCTCTGGGCTGGCTGAGGGTCAGCGGCGGGCAGTTGGCACGGCTCCCAGGGAGAGGGTCAGGAGCCTGGGCTGGAGACCGTCACCTCAAGAATCTCACCTGGTTTTCTACCTTCTTCCCAGTCTCTACACGTCCTTTTCCGCTGACAGGTGCCTCTGGGGTGTTCCTACGCTTTCCATGCCCCTCCTTTCCAAGTCCCGAGTGGAGGGGGTAGGGATGGCTGCTGTTGTCTATAGGCTCTGGGTCTCCAGGGATGTTAAGATCTGCCCAGAGCCCATGTACTGGCCAGACCCAGCTGGTGGGGTGAGGTGTCGGCCCCCATCCTGGTACAGGTTTACAAGCTCTGTAAAGGTACAGTGCCTACCACTGGTCCCCTTTTCCACCCCATCCCCCCCAAAAAAAGCACAAGATGGGGTCAGGCTGCCTCCAGAGTTGGGTGGGGACAGAGATATCAGGCAGCCTGGGAGGGGCATGTAAAGGCTAAAATTAAAAAAATTGGTAAAAAAAAAAAAAAAGACTGATTGTGTCATTTTTCCCCATCAAAATCCTTCATTGCAGAGCAGACCCTACAGGAGAAACGACTAGTAGATGCTGCGTGCCCATGGCTGATGCTCTGCCTGGCACATTCTCAACATCTTACAGCAGATAACAGCTCCGTTTTACAGATGAGGGAACTGAGACTCGAGTTGAGAAAGCTGCTAAGTTCACACAGCTGTAAAGTGTCAAAGTAGGGACATAAACACCTAGAATCCTGTGGAAGAAGGGCAGAGCCTTCCAGAGGAATATGGTGGTGGCGGGGGGTGGAGTTGCAAAGTTCCTTTTCAGAGGGGAGAGGAAGGAGGGGGAAAGGTGAAGACTTAAAAGTTAACTGTGGGCTAGGGCTTGACAGTTGGGAGGGACATCAGGGATGGCAGATGGAAGAGTCAAAACCTGCCTCTTCCCACAGATCAGTTCATGGTGGCTGCCTAGGGCCCTGGAAGAGAATTCTGACATCAATGCTGGTTCAGAGAGGAAGAGCCTGTGATGAGTGATGTCTTCTGTGAGCACAGGGTGGATGGTGGTGGTGCTCAAACAAGACTCCTCGAGCTTGTTTGCTGGGCTACTGGGGGATTCACAGATGGGAAGGGGCTGGCCCAAGGTCCTCCTAATGTGGTTTCAGAACTTGAGTCACGTGTCTCCCTTGCCAGCCTGGAAAAACTGTGCACACTCAGGAAAATGTGGCTTAGGATGAGCAACCTTCCATCCTCAGTCCTCTGAACAAGTTCATGAATAAGAAATGAAAACTATGAGGGTCAGGGAATCATGCCACCGTGAGCACCCAGGATGTGCTGAGTAATTACTCCCACCTCTCCAGGGACCACAGCTGACATGGGAGCCAGGGAAGTGGTTCCCCACACAGGCTGAGTCAGGGTGCTCCCTGTGGTGTTTGTGACCACAGTCTCTGCAGGGCCTGGGCTGTAGGATGGGGGAAGTCGCAGGAGAGATACGGCCGCAAGAGGGAGGGTCACAAGGGTGTCCTCACGTGCCAGGCTTTTGAGGGCTGGAATGTTTCCTTGCAACCCGCTGAAAGGGGAAGGGGAGACAAGTCGGTCCATACCAGAGCGTTGGACATCTACCTGCTAGTATGTCAGTGTTTCCGCCAGACCGAGGGGGGATGTTTGGGGCATGTGTCTAAGGATGAGTAAAACATCCCAGAAGCAGGACAAAGTAGAGGAAATTGTCCTTACCAAACAGTCTTTGGGGGGATATTGTATATATTCAGAGGGATATTCTGAGAAGCCACTTGGGGTAGGGGTGAGAACCTCAAGGACGGCAACCAGGCCAAAAGCTATGGGCTGGTTGACCACATCCATCTACCCTAAATGGTTAATTGTGCTGCTCCCGCTTGACTTTCAGGGATCAGCTAGACTTTAGCTGCTAAAGAATGGCTGTGTGACTGAATTTCAGCCAAGGAGATGTGAGTAGAAGGGTCTTGTTGCTTCTAAAAAGAGATACAATGAAAAGCAATTCATTGCTCTCTGGGGATAGGTTACATCTGATGCCTGGAGCTGTGGCAGCCATCTTGTGATCATGAGTAGGCCACACTAAGGAAAATATGCCCTGCTGGGTTGTACATATTTGAAGATATCCTTGAACTGACAAATCAACGGACCAGAAGCCTGCCCTACTCCTGGACATCTAGTAATTTGAGGTATTAAATGTTCTTGTTTAAAGGTTTGAGTGGTACTTTTTTTTTTTTTTTTTTTTTTTTGCAGCCAGAGGCTTCCTAACAGGTAAGTTTGAATGACTGTAGCTGTTCCTTCTAAGGAGCATGGCTCTAGATGACCAAGTGTAGGGCTGTTCTCAGCTCAGTGGGGTGAAGGTTAGTGCTGGGTGGTATTCCCTGGGACATCCATCTCCTCTTCGGAGCGAACAAATACTGAAAGCATAGCACTGTACTTATATGTTCTAAGAGGGGCTGTTTTGTCCCAACTGTCCACTCCTCCCAACCCATCCCCAGACACCTTAACTCATGTTACACAAACTTGGTTATTGAAAAGTTCCTACTACTTGTCCCAATTTCTAAAGTCGCGGCATCTAAAATTAAACTCTTCAAAAGCAGAAAAATGATAAACTCCTTAATTAAGCCCAACTCCAAATTTGCATTTCCTGATGAAGACGTTTTAAAAGGTGGGTCCCATGAACTGTTTTTTCACTTAAGGTTTCAAGACCGTTTTCTGCTCCTGACAGAGGGGTCCGAGCTGGCTTGGTCTGATCGCACTTGGGGCCACGGCCATGGCTGTTCTTACCAGGAGGGGTTTGGGAAGCACTTGCAGGCTGGGGCCACTGCCACTGCACTCCCTTCATTGTTCGGGGGAACTGCTGTTGTTGTTTCTCCTTTGTGGGGCCGAGATCCAGAGCAGTGCACCCAGGCTTTCCAGAAGGTGCGGATCAGCTCTGCTGTTGGTGCGCACCCACCCAGGGCTTGGCACTGAGATGCCAATCGCTGCCTCCCGTGCCCCGTGAGCTCACTCACGTGATTCTTCTCTCCCCAACTACGGTCGCCAGGCAGGAGTTGGTCTCAGACGCGGGCTGAGCCAGGCAGGGTCCTAGGAACTTTGAATTTGGAGGAACAGACTCAGGTATGAGGGGGTCTGAGAGAGAGAGACCGTCTGGTACCCCAAAGCCTGGCTGAAACTCCTGCCTCTGGATTTCACAGGGTCTTCTCCTGATCTTCCCAATAAACCGTTGGCACATCTCTAAGAGGATCCATATTGCTCTCAACACAGCCGTTCCCGATTATGCCAAGACACCCAGCGGATGTTTGTTTCACACACCCAGGCTCTCCTGTTTCACCAGCATCTGGGGCCTGGCACACCCAGTGGGGCCAACACAAAAAATTAGCTCTTCCTCCCATCTGCTGACACCTGTGATGTCCTAGTCACTGCAGGGGGTGGGCATGGTTTAAAAATGCAGATTCCTGGGCCCTGGCTCCCAGAAATCTGGGTCAGGAGGTTGGAGGCAGGGCCCAGGAACCTGCATTTTTGAGTAGGAAACAGGGATTTGAGGGCCACAGCGTAGGAAATGCTCATTTAATCTTCGAAGAAAACTTCTAAGGTGGTGTGGTAGCCAGACCCCATGATGGGCCCTGATGAGCCTTGCCTCCTGGTGTCCGTGCCTTTGTGTTGTCCCCTCCCGCACTGAGTCATGGCAGGCCTGTGTGCCAAGGGAATACCGTGGGAGTGACAGTAGGGCTTACAAGTCTGGGTCACGGAAGACACCGCAGCCTCTGCCTTGCTCCCCTTTGGCTGGCGTGTTGTGGGGACACTCAAGCAGCCCTGACAGAGGAACAGAAGCCCTCAGCCAACAAGCCAGCCCCAGCCTGCCAGTCATGAGGGCACCATCTTGGGATCAGATTCTCCGGTCCCAAAACAGCCTTCAGGAGACTGCAGCCCCGGTGGTTGGCAGCTTCCTGGTACCCTCATGAGGGATCCAGGACCCAGAACCACCCGGCTACCCCACTCCTAAATTCCTGACCCAGCAGAGACTGAGAGGTAAACATTTACCGTTTTAAGCCACTAAGTTTTGGCATTGTTGTGTGGTAAGAGGCAGCAAACACAAGTAGATGCTACTATGATCTGGTCCATTTTACAGATAAGGAAACTGAGTCTCATTGAAGGACCCTAGATTACCTGATAGTGGAGAGTCAAACCCAGGCTAGGCTAAGTCCAAAACCAGTGCTTTTAACAACACCCTGAGGGCCTGGAGAAGGTCATGAAACCAGCAGTCTTATTCCTTCGTTGTGGCAGATGGGAACCTGATCTGGGGTGAGGAGTCACCTTGGCTAAGGTCACTCAAGGTGCTGTTCCCTGCCCCTTCCCTACTGCTCTTGGGTTTACAGGAGTGACGTCAGCCTCCAGGGTGCCCACAAAGAGCGCCTAGATTCTACAGCAGCATATACGCTGTGCCTTTGGCTATGGAAAGCCTGGTCTTAATCTTTATTTATTTATTTATTTTTAAAAAGATTTTATTTATTCATTTGAGAGAGAGAGACAGAGAGGAGCAGGGGGAGAGGAGAGGAGAGACAGAGAGGAGAGAGCAGGGGGAGAGACAGAGGGAGAAGCAGACTCCCTGAGAACCTGGCCTTTGGAATGATCTCTAGAATAGCCAGCCTGGCAGTCATGGGCTAATCAGCCAGGAGAGGTCTGGTTTCTTCACTCACCAGTAGGTGATGGGAAGTGGGGCTGTTGGCCCAGGGCAGGAGTTTAACTAGTATCCAAAGGGGGGCAGGAGTAGGAAGCAAGGGCCATAGAGGCCTGAGGGTCAGGGCCTATGTAGGGGTGGGCCTGCTTCTCTCCTCTGGCTTGCCACTTCCCCAGGCAGATGGAACCTCCTAACCTCCTAAGAATGCAAGTCTGAACACAGCAACTGCCTGCCTCACACCGTCCATGGCTCCCAGTACCCTCAGTGGAAAGGCATATTTCCCAATGGGCTTCGGGATCTGACCTTCATCCTTCCTCCATCCACCCCATCTCAAGTTCCAACCTCTTTTGGACCTGTTCCCCCATGTTCTGGCCCCTGCTTCTCCTCTAACTCCTATAGTATTTCAGGTGTCCGCTGAGATGTCCTCTCCTCCAGGAAGCTTTCCTGGATTTCACTACTCATACTCTCATGGTTCCCCATGTTTCTGCCATTGGATCACTGAGCACATGTAGGCATTCGATAAATACTTATAACCCGGACAGTCACCCAATTTCCCCCAACTCAGCTCTCTGTCTCCTCTGTCCCCTGATTGGAATCTACCACCACTCTCTTCCAAGGCCTTCCCTGCCTTCTCTTATCTTTCTGGTCTCTCCAACCCCCACTCACCTATGCTCCCTAGTTCAGCATTCCATATGTCTGTGTTTTTTACTGCATTTTCCACTCCAGATGGGCAGCGACTGCGGACAATATCAACACCAAAGATGATGGCCCAGGATGGAGCTTTAGTTTCCAGAGGCCGGGGGCACTTGCTTCTGCAGGATCTTAGGTGGCTTATGGATGTCAGATGTGGCTTCTTCTCTACTCTGGCCCCCACCTACACCACCATGGGGCCATGTCCTGGGAATTTCTGCCTTCTGTTTTTCCAGAGCTGTGAACCGAGGGTCCAAAGAGTCAGTCCGTGGCGTTGCCTCATCTGAACCCTCACAACCACCTTATAGGGAAGTTGCCATTATTATTCTTTCCACTGTACTGTTTGGGAAGTTGAAGCACAGAGTGGCTTTGGCTTATACCCAAGGTCCTACGGTTCCAATAGATGGAGCCAGGGTTGAACCCAGGTGGTCTGCTCTCCCCTTCCCTCCCCGGAGCTCTTGACTCTCATCCTTTTCTCCAACTCTGAACAAAGGCCAGCCCCGCCCGAGATGTCACCCTTAAGGGCTAGCTCGGGACCCCCATGGATGGGGGCCTCGGCCTTACGTGATGCTGCCCTCGCTGCCCTGATGGGGTGCTCAGGTATCCCGGGGGGCAATCCTGCTGGGTTTGGAGTAATTAATTATCCTAATGAAGGTGATTAATCATTTGATTACCACTTTAAGGACATGTGGAAAGTTTCCAGAAAGGAGAGGTCTGTCTTGGGACACCATGTGGCCTTGGCTCACGGGTGAGTAATGCCATCTCAGGGACTCTCTTGACATTACTGGTCAAGAAAAACCCTGCCGCTTGAAGCAGAGACTCACCATCACGGGTTGAAAGAACCCGACCTCTGCTCATGGGAACAGGTCACGTTGAGCCCTGATGTGCCGCACTAACATAATTTACACGCGTGGTTGTTCTTCATAACCACCTCCTGAGCTGGCTGGTTGCTGTGATACCCCCATTACGCAGACAGGGAAATCAAGGTCCGAGTTACACAGCATGGAAAGGGGCGATGCTCTGTTGGTTACTGGGAAGCCCGTCTTGGCCTTTTCATATCGGAAGGCTGGGGACACCTCTCCTCACTCCACTGGGTGATCCTGGGGCCATGACCTGTGGCCACTGATGTGGGGGCAAGGCATGATCTCAGGCCCAGAGTCTAACTTGCTTCCACCCTGCTGCACTGAGGACAAACATGGAATCTGATCCTTCCATTTCCCTTTGCCGGAGCCCATAGCACAGTCGCCGACAGAGATGTCCATGGGACCCAGGAAGGTGGCACAGGCGAGGACTGAGGCACATCACAGGCAAGTGTCCTGTCTAAAAGGGGGGAACTGCTGTTACCTTAGAACTTGTGTCCAGTGTGACTAGATCTTACAGTTTTCAAGAGAAGCCGGTAATTAGGATTTTTATGTGACACGTCCCCATATTTTAACCCACTGAGCCACCCAAGTGCCCCCACATCCCCATATTTTAATGGTTTGCAAACTAATTAAAAGCCAGTCCCCCCACCCCCCCACAAAAACGTCTTGTAAAACACCTCTGAGGGCCAGCTTGGACCTCCAATTTGCATCCCCAGCTCTAGAATAAAGCAAGCAGGACACCCAGACATTATTATACAATTCTGTATTGAGCGACGCGTTTACAGAACGTGTTCTTTTTAAAATTTTAAACAAAGTTCATCAATCTCTCATAGAAACGGTTTTGTGGGTTTTTGTTTTGTTTTTACCGTTATAGGACGCGAACCTGACAAAGTTGTTCATGAGTCTGCTAGCTTTCAGTACAACAGGATTTCCGTGTTCAAAAGACTATATGCTAAGTGCTTAATCAAATCCCGTCACACAAAAGCCAGATTGAGTCCTCTAAGATCTGTAGTCTGCGGGTGAGCCTGGGTTTCAATGTTGTGTGGGTTTCAACAGTAGAAAGTTGTGTGTTCCCTCACGATCGTCTTAATTGAGACAGGGCGGTGGTGGCTAAAAGGAGATGTTTCGTTTGTTCCTGATTTGATTACTCTGAAAATTGGTCAGTGTTTCCTATTGTCAAAATATAAAAATACCTTCATCTGGATAAAAATGTATACAGTGGAAAACTCTTCAATGCATAGCCTGGGTGTACGGAAAAGGATGTTTTCCTGCAGCGTTTGTGTTCTTTTTCATTGATTGTGGAGTCTGCAGCCTGGCCTGGGTGCATGAGAGTTGAGATTTCTGGAACAGCCCTCAATTGTCCCCTTCTGGTTACTGGATTTTGCTGCATCCTTGAAAACCCTCAGCCATCTCCCCCCAGGGCACTGGATTGGCACCGATTGTGGCCACCTTTTCATCATCATTCTGGTTTCAGCTGGGGAGTCACCAATTCAGCCTTCCCACGGAGAGTTTGACAAAGGAAAAGAAATAAAAACGGGAGAGAGAGACAGCGTCGAAAACCAATATGGTGGCTGTTCCATCCACACTGGGAACTCTCCCGCCAGAAACCCTGGTGACGAAGTTTCTAGAGGAAGGGCTCCTCTGAGTTTGGGGAGATAGAGTCTCCGCTCCCGAGAAGGTCATGTGTCGGAAGGCAGGAGGGTAGACTTAGGGCCTGGGATACAGTGGTTATGCTGTGGTGAACTCAACCTTCTTGCTTTTGTTCTGCCTTAACTTGGGAGTTGCAGAGGCCTTCCAGAAACAGCACCTGGGTCAGCTTGAGAGCGAAGATGGCAAGAAGGGGAATTGGGGTCTCTAGTTGGAGGAATCTACTTTTTGGTGCTGGGTGCTCATGGGATGACCAATGCTGTTATTCTCTTAAAACATGGGGAGGGGAAGATGGCGGCCGCAGTCCTGCTCTGGAAAGCCAGTGGGGAAACTTCCTGTGCCAGGGCCACGATTCAGGGGAGCGGGGTCATTCTGGCTCAAGTGCTGTCCTCCAATCACCTGACCCCTCGCCTGGCTTCCCGGAGAATCCAGAAACACATCTTGTCTAGAGATGGACAGGCTGGGTGTCCAAACTTGGCAGCCCCCAGGTTTCTGACGAGAGGGCGAGGAAGCAGTTTTGTACCACGTCACGTCTTGGGGAGGAGGGCTGGCCACGGCCCACACCTCTACAACATTTACGACAGCACGGGACGCTCAGGGTTACTGAGGCTGCACGACAGACCGGCAGAATGGAACACATCCTCAACGGCATCGAGGTTTTCATTTAGAGTCTTTTGGACTTTCTCTTTTCAACACGGTTTCTGGAAGGGCAGTAGCAATGTGCTGTGTCTCACAGACAGATACAGAAAAAAAAAAAAAAGCAGTTCAAGGGTTATCTAAATTTTGGTCAGTCTTAGAGTGTTTTGTGATGGCTTTGAACAATTGTCTTCTTTTAATCTCATCTAGTGGCAAAAACGACACAACTTCAGTGTATACTTCGCAACAGTTGTGACAGCATCCTGATTTTATAACTCTCTGTAATATCAAAACAGCATTGGCTGGGAATAAATTCCAAAGGATCCTTTATTAAAATATCTAAAAGAGGTCTATAAATATTTATTTTTCTAAAAGAGTTTGGAGTTTCCAGGTGAACGTGTGGTGCCACATCGCTTCCGCCTCCCGCAGAGAGGCCAGGGTAGAGAAGGGGGTGCTCTGTGGGGCTGGGGGTGCCAGAAAGAGGAGGGAGTGGCACTTGCCCCGCCCGCTCACTCACAACGTCAGAGAACTAGGATCACAACAAAAACCGTAAACTGCATACCACTGCTGTCCCCTTTTGGATGGTTGAGTTCCTTCCTTCCTTCCCCCACCCCGTCTGGGGGAGTGAGCGAGAGTGGGGGGCGCTGGCCCCCTGGTACGCCCCGCGCCCTCACGCCCCTGCCTTCAGAACTCCCACTCCAGGGCCTCCTCCCGGTTGGCAGCTCTCTCTAGCCGGTAGATGATGCTGTTCAGGTTGGCCATCTTCTCATGTCGCCGCTGCAGGTTGGGGTTCACCTTGGCGCTGGGGTGCAAAGCCCCAGCTGTGTCGGCGGTGGGGCTGGCACTCGGCACTTTGGCAGGAGGGGCGCCGGGTGGGGATGGGGAGATGGGGGCTGAGGAGGAGGGGACGGGTGACACAGACATCATGAGGCCCGGTGAGGAGGCAGCTGAGGGTGAGTTCAGGGACACCTCCAGACTACAGCGCGAGGACTCTGAGACCGACTTAAAACTTAGAGGGTCCGGGTGGAGCCGCTCCCCGCCCTCGCTCTCCTGGGGGGGCTGTAGTGAGGGGCAGTCTGGCGTGGTCCCGCCTGGAAGGAGGAGCCCCGGGGCCACTTTAGGGAGTCTGTCGTTACCCGGACGGTCAGGATTCGCCTCTTTGGGGGAACCGTGGCCTTTGTCTGGCTCCCCCGAGTCCTGGAGCTGGTTGCCCGCCTCTTCCTCTGCATCCTCCTCAGTCTGTTCCTGCTTAATCCTCACCTGGGCCTTGTCCTGGGGGGTCGGGGGTGTGATGCTCTCCTCGGAGCCTTCCCGAAGTTCCAGTTCCTTCACGGTAGGCTTCTGGTCCTCAGCCTCAGAGTCGGGGCTCTGCAGGGTAGGGTCTGGGTGGGAGTGGCCTGGCGGTAGGACACCAGGACCCCCACTAGGGTCGAGGTCTGGTTCGTCTTGGGTCCCCTCCACCAACATCTCCCGGCGCATCCGGGACCTGGGGCAGAGATGGTGGTGAGCGAGGGGCTGGATGGGGGACCCAGCTAACCCCCGACTCCATCCAGTCAAGTGGCCTTGTGACCCCGCCCACTTTCCGTGGGGGGGGGGTCTTCACATGCAGCGTCTTAGTAAGTCCTGTCAACAGCCTTACTCGTGGGTGCTGTGCTGTTATTAACCCTCCTTCATATAAGAGGAAGCAAGCCTCACACAGCCAGTAGGTGTGGAGTCTGGGCTTGAACTCAGGATTGTTAAAGATTCCAAAGTTCTTGATCTAGACCTGTGCTGTCCAGTAGAGGAGCCACTAGCCACATGTGGTTCTTGAGCACTTGAAATGTGGCTAGTCTGAACTGAGGTGTGCTGTACGGGTTAAAATACACACTGGATTTTGAAACTTAATACAAAAAAAAAAGTAGAAGGTCTCATTAGTAAAGTTTTTATATTGATTACACACTGAAATTGTTACATTAGGCTAAATATACTATTATAATTAATTTCATATATTTCTGGTTTTTTTAACATGGCTCCTAGGGAATTTCAAATCACATGTGGCTTGCATTGTTTCTTTTGGACAGCAGTAGTCTAGAGCACTTCTTGAAGCCAAACCCGATGTGGGTTGTGGCAACATGTCTCTGCTTCTTTCCTGTGGGGACTCTTAGACATCAGCCCAGAAGGGGAAACTGAGGTGCGAAGAGTGACTTGTACAGGTCACCACGGCGTTTATTTGAGAGAGAGAGAGAGTGAGAGAGATCACAGAACCCACTCATCCTCTCTTCACTTCTGTGGTTTCCCTGCCACTGGAGGGCAACTCAGTCTTACACTGTTTTTAGAGCCGACAAACCAGGATTGGGACTAACCCCAGTCATTATTTTCCTGACAGCAAAGGAAGTCTAGAGAAGTGAAATGACTCATTCAGGGTTATAGAACAGAAGGGCTTCCTCAGCTACCTGCTGTGGCCCTCTGCCCGTCTATATTAATAATAAAGTACATGTGATTGATATGTAATACTAACGATTATAAGTTATAAACATCACACTAAAGGTGCTTATCATGCATCAGGCACCATGACAAGTGCTTTTTCCAGATTATTTCATTTATTTTTTCAAAATAACTTTAGGAAAAGGATATTAGTCTCATTCCTTTAGATACAGGAGACAAGACTGAGAGAGGCACAAGGATTGGTATGATCACAGGGCAAGCAGTGGGGCTGAGAACCCGGTGACCTGGCTACACTCTCTTGTCCCCTGGCTCCCTGTCCAGGTTGGGGATGGGGGTCCCATCTCAGTAGCCTGGGTCTAGAAGGACTCTGAGGGGTTATTTGGTTCAGTCTCCAGTCCCTCTACATAGGAGGCCTTAGTCCACCGTCCACGGGACTCCACCTTCACCTTTAGTCTCCTCTAGAAGAGGGAAGAGCTGTTGGGATCAGGGAGAGCCCTCGTGGGTTCCACTGAGGTGAGATTGGAGGGGGGTTTAGGATGGCTCAATGTCTGAGGTTCCAGCATTAGACTGTCCAAACTGTAGAACAGATATAAATATGAGGCTAATAGTCATTTACACCATAGTATAAATTAGTTTTTAATCTCTTTTTTTAAAAATAAAATTCCTGACTCCTGAATCTATACCAGGGTATACCTGGTAATTCTTTTTTCTTTTTTTTAAGATTATATTTATTTATTTGAGAGAGAGAGAGTATGTATGTGTGTGCACAGGAGCAGGGGAAGGAGCAGAGGGAGAGGAGATAATCTCCAGCACACTCCACTCTGAGTGCAGAGACTGACATGGGGTTCAATCCCACAACACTGAGATTATGACCTGAGCCGAAACCAAGAGTTGGATGCTTAACTGGCTGAGCCACCCAGGCTCCGCTCCCTGATAATTTATTCTCGAAACATCCTGTCGTTCACCTTTCCCAGAGTTCACTGCAATTTGTAATGATGCATTAATACGAGTGCTCGTGTAATAGTGTCCTTTCCTGCTGGTCTGTAGGAGATGGGAAGGACAAGGACTTTGTCTTGTTCTCGTCAGTGCCTGGTACAGACTAGGTACTCAGTAAACATTTATAAAATGAAATGATATATTCTCCTCTAACTCTTTGAGACCAGTTTCTTTCTTTTGGGAGTGGAATTCTCTCTGCTCCTCAGTGCAAGTTCCTAGTCATCTTTCAAAACCCAGCTCAAATGCCACCTCTTCTGTGGAGTCTCCCCTGGACAGAACTTCCTTTTCCCTCAGCCCCTTAGTCCTCCTGTTCTATAGTAATTAGGCTGTAGTAAAATTATCTGGTTCATAATTTTAAACTCTCTAAGGGCAGGAATGATGGCTTTTTAAAAGATTTTATTTATTTGAGAGTGAGAGGGAGTAAGAGTGAGAGAGATCATAGAGAGAGAGGGGGGGAAGCAGGCTCCCTGCTGAGCGGAGAGCCTGATGTGGGGCTTGATCCCAGGACCCTGAGATCATGACCTCAGCCAAAAGCAGGTGACGCTTCACTGACTGAGCCACCCAGGCGCCCCGGGATGATGGCTTTGAACCCCTGTATCTCCAGATCCTGGATCAGTGTGCATACATTGTAACTATTTGTTGGATGAATATGTTGGATAAAAATGGAGTGCTCAGTTCGTACGAGGAACAAGAAGGGAGAGGACATCCACATATCACCCAGGTAGGGAAGGAGGACGTGAGGATTTAGGGACCTATGTCATTTGCTGTTTGGAAGGCCCTGAGTCTGATCAAAAGCAGAAATATTTCACAATATTTTTATGTCTAAAGTTTTTTCATTCACTCCTTGATTCAGCACTGTGGGGTATTAGATTCCTTGTCTGCCTTGTCTGTAAACAGGGATGAGACTCAGAGAAGTACAGTGACTCTCCCAAGAACACACAGCCAAGGTGAGACTGAGCTCAAATCATTGAGGTGCCCTGGCCTGGGCTGTGGAGAGGAGATTTCAAACGTTCCACCTTTCCAGGCTCCTCCTTCCTCTTTTCCCTTGGGGAGCAAGAAACCATCTCCCGGCCCCCTAGAACACGTGGAGGGACTCTCTCTGGCACTGCATGGACACCAGAGACCCTTCCCGTTCAGGAAGCTTGGCTGGGGAGGGAGGCTCAGAGACGGAATCCCATCAAGCCTTCCCCGCAGGGCTCTCTGCTGAGCTTAGAAAGCCCCTCTGCCATCTTCTTGGGCATTGCTGAACCAGTCACCGCCCCCAGCCAGCCCCGGGACTTAACTCCCAGGAACTTCAGCCACTAGAGACCAGTGACCCCCAAGACTAGGGAGCAATGAATGGGAGGTAGCCACAGAAATAGGAATCACCCACTCCCCCGGGCAGGCGAGACTAAGGAGACTGAGGGTTCTCCTTTGGCCTCAGGAGTGGGAGAGGCCAGAAGCCCCAAATCAGGGCTCCCATATGAGGCTCAGTGGGTAGTTAGGGCTTCTCGGGCCTGTGCCCCCAACACCATTCCCCGCCTCTTCACAGAGGCAAATGCAAACTGGGTTGAAGCAATAATTCAGACAGGTGACACCAATATCATCAGCTACCCTGTACCATGTGGCCAGCATGTTCTGTAAATATGGTAGCCCCCTGAATTAATCCTCAAATCCAGGAAGCAAATCCCAATATGGTTCCCATTTTGTAGGTCAGGAGACTACGACTCAGGGAGCTGAAGCGACGCGCTCAGGTGCTCACAGCTGGAAATGCTGGGACTGGGGTTTATACCCGGGTTTGCCTGACTCTGAATCTAAACACTGGGCTGCGATGGTCCCCGCACCCCCCGCCCACCCGCCCACAGGCCGAGCTGGGTTCCCCCTGGGCCTGCGATGGGGCCGGGTCGCGCCGGCACCGCCCCCCTCCCAGCGGACACGCCCCGCGCCGCACCTGTAGTTGTGGAACCAGTTGATGACGGTATTGGTCTTGAGGTTGAGCTGGAAGGAGAGGAGCTCGATGGTCTGCTGGGAGGGGTAGGGCTCCAGCTGGTAAGCCTTCTTCAGCGCCTCCTTCTCCTCGGGCGCCAGCACCACTCGGGGCTTCTTGATTTGAAGGAGGCTCAGGTCCTGGGGCTGCAGACAGGGGCTGGGGCACTCGGAGCGGGTGGCCGGGGACTCGCTGTCGGAGCCGGTGCTGATGAGGCCGTACCTGCGCTTGAGGTAGGCTGGGGCGGGTTGGGGCGGGGGGAGGAAGCGCTGAGGGGGTGCCGACCAGAGGCCAGGCCCCTAGTGTTGGCAGGAGCAGGGGGTGGGGGCGGCTCCCAGCTCGCGCCCCACGCTCAGGGCCACAATGCCAGTCTCATCCTTTCCTCCCTCCAAGCTGGGTTTCCACATACTTCCAAACCCTGCGCGGAGACGCTGGTCTGCCTACACCTGCCCCTGACGTCTGGTCTGGTCGTTAGCATGCAGAGAGCGTGGCTGGACCCTCACAGAAGGGAGTGTTCAACACCGGGGGCTATGCCGTGTTCTCTTGGTTGACAGAAGGGTCACTGAAGGGCACTACAGTCTTGGGGGCGAGGGCAGGACATTCATGTAATGGACCCCTGTTACTGCATGGTGCATCTCCATCCCAAATCTCCAAAATGGGGGAAGAGAAGCCTGCTTCAGAATAGAGGGTGTAATTCAATCCCCCCAGCAATGCCCTGAGGCTCTTCTCTTCAGATGAAGCAGCATGAGGCACAGAGAGAGGGAGCAACTTGCCCAAGGTCACAGAGCCAGGAAGGGGTGGGTCAGTTCTCAGTTGCAGAATTGTCTCATGCCAAAAGCTCGTGTGCCCTTGGCAGCCTGGCTTGGCCCTGCGCCCTCACCGGGTACTGCCTTGCTGCCCTGGGTGACAGCTTTCCAGCTGGTTTTATCTCACCTCCCAACCTTGAGCTTTTTTTAGACTCCCTTTGGCACAGCACGAGACTGGGTGGGCACACAGCAGGTGCTCAATGTCGGCTCAGTTTTTCAGGGATATAACAGTGGATGACGGAAGAATTTGCAATCTTCTCGCCCACCCCCAGGAGGGAGAATTCCTGTCTGCTGGGCCACTTTTGTGCCGTGTTGTGTAGAGTCTGGGTGACAGGCTAAGGGGAATTGGACAGAGAGCATTCTGGGGAATACACGGTTGGGGCTGACAAAAGACCTCGAAGCAGCTACGGGTGTAAGGAAGGATGCTGAGAGAGGTGGGGTATTGGGGTTTTCATGGGAGAAACAGTAAATGGTTTGGTTGCTTTCAGTTATGTGCTGGGGGATGGCTGTGTTTTGCAGGCCCACACTCGGCTGAGATGGGATCCTTGGAGCCCTGGCTTTCCTTGGGTTACAACTAGATATGGTTCCAAAGCAAAAACCTGAAGCCATGCCCAGAGTACCCAGCGCTCACCTTTCTTCTCCAGCTTCTTCATGTCCCTCAGCTTCTCCACATTCTGGGGGTCGTTGAGCCACAGCTGCATGCGTACAAAGGGCTCCCGTCCCTTCAAGCTCAGCTTGTGCCAGGGTTTGGGGCGGGACAGCAGGTCAGACACGGAGCCCTGTGTCAGCCCCAGGATGCTCTCCCCGAACAGCCGCTGCCCTAGGGACAGGGGAGGGCAACCTGTTATCCCAGGCCAGGCCCAGTGTGCCCAGGAGAGACAAGAAATAGAGGAGAACCTGGGACATCTCCATGAACTCAGAGGGACCACCCAGTAGGAGTTTGGAGGGAAATTTTCTGCAAAATAGGAGGTTGGGGGTAAGGGACCTGACAGTTCCCAACAAAAATGCTTTCATAATTCAGTGAAGGAAACTTTACTCCTAGGAGATCCCCGAATAGGTCAGAAAACTTCGTGTGTACAAATTACTGTCACCTCATTAGAAAGTAATCTGACAGACGGCATCAAAATTTTCAATGTGCATATTCTCTGACCCTGCAATTCCCTCCAGTTGTGTTTGCTCAAGGCACAAAGACACATACTGATGTGGTTTCAGAGGCAGAAGGAAACTGGAAATAAGCAAATGCCCATCAAATGGGTCAGAAATGTGGGGATCCCTGGCCTGCAACACTTGGCCACAGGGAAGAAGACTTTCTGGTCATTCTAATGTGGAAGGGTGTCCACAAAACAGGGTTCACTTTTAAAAAGCAGGTTATAGGACAGTATACATGTAAATTCATCTACACAGAAAATATGTAAAAAATCAGGTATACATATATTCTTGCATGTTTTCAGAAAGAATCAAATATATATAAAAATTATGGAGTATGATTGGGGGCTTGGGGAGTTTTACTTACTTTTTAGTCTTTTTTCTTTTTCTGCACTGTTTGGTATTTTGAAATAAAGAACATGTCTTAATTTTCCAATAGAAATTGTAGTGAAGAATCTGGGTTTTGTGTGCATCCCTCTGGGACAGGGGCACGACCCACAGTGGAGACTCAGAGGAGTTCGTGATCCATAGAGTGAAAGAGCCCTAGAACAGGGTTCTCCTCTGTGTCCCCTGAGGGTAAGGGGTTGGGCACTGGGTCAGGATTGTGCTAGAGTGTCACTATCACTATGGGCTGAGGATTTCAGGTCACATCAGACCTGTACTCACCCCCCTCTGTCCTACTCTAGGGTCAGAGTCAGATGCCTTCTGGAGGATCCTGGATACCCGTGGGCTGATGGGCTCCTGCAGGCTGGACCCTGGACCCCAGGATCTCATTGTGGGCACTTAGCTCAAGGCAAGTAAGAGCCAACCCGGGGAGGAGGGCAGCATACCTGATTCCCACCACCCCGTACCTAGGTTGTTGTCTGTGAGGACCTCTTTGACTCTCTTGGTAATGGAGTATGTGTCCAGCTCGGGGGACATGGCCACAATCTCCTGGATGCCCCCCGTGGTCTGGCTGCCCGAGTACATCTTCCCCCCCAGCGAGGAGCTGGAGCGTCCCTCCGGCTGCTGGTTCTCCTTGCTGCCCTCCAGTGCCAGGATCAAGGGCTCCTGGGAGCTCCTCTCCGGCTCTGTGGGGCTAGGGGGTGGCGATGGCGAGGACCTCGGTTCCGTGGGACTAGCTGTGGGCCACAGAGAGACAGAGAAGGCAGTTACTGCCATTTGGAACAGACACACAGGGTTTGGGTGTTTGTGTGCTGGAGCCAATGTGGGCAACCATCCTGGATGCAAAAACTAGATGAGAGGCTGATGAAGAGTAGGGTATTTACATGGTCTCAAAGTATCTCCCTGTAAGATACTTATTAATTACAAAGGGAAAGATAGTAACTCTCCAGCACAGCTACTTGGCAGACATCCCCTTAACCAAAGGACCAAAGGTAACATCACCAATCGAAGGACAAATCAACAGTTGGTGCCTCCTGATGCAATGGAGTGAGAAGGACACAGTGTCACCTCTGTGACAGTCCTGCTCTGAATGTGGCCTGAACCTAATCACACGGAGGCAGCCGACAAAGCCAGACTGAGACAGTCTGTAGAATAATTCAGAAATGTCAAAATTGGAAAACAAACGGAGGCAGAAGACTGTTCAAATTGGGAGACTAGAGAGACACGACTACAAGATACAAGGGTTCCTGAATCTGATCCTGGACAGGGAGAAACAAAATTATATAAAGGATGGGGTGGGAGCCTGGCCGGCTCAGTCCGTGGAGCACGTGACTCTTGATCTGGGGGTTGTGAGTTCAAGCCCTAAGTTGGGCACAGAGTTTACTTTAAAAAATGATATAAAGGTTGTTATTGGGACAACCAAAGAAACCTGAACATAGGTAGTGGGCTACATTAATGGTATCGTACCATTGTCAGCTTTCTTGTTCTCGGGAAATGCTTTGTTAAAGTATTTAGGGATAAAGGGACACGAAGTGAACTAACCTCTCCAATGGTCAGGAGCGAAAGGGCACAAACGTGGCAAAATTAGCAACTGGTGAGTCTGTGTGGGGGGTACAGGGAGTCCGTGGTCCTATTGTTTCAACTTTTCAATTAATTAGAAATTACTTCAAAAATGAAAAGTTCCAAAAAGTAAGTTGGGAACCCTTTTTATAAACCCAACTGAGAGAGATTAATGGAATAAAATATGGTGATTCCCAGAAGCAATGAAAAAGGATGTAATGAAAAGCTGTCCACAGAGTAAGAGTCGTTCTGGGGATCTAATGTGCAGTGTGGTGACTGTGGGGATCAATTCGGCATTATATACTTGACACTCGGCTATAGGAGAACTTCACTCCTCCTGACATAACAAAATGGTAATTATGTGAGGTGAAGGATGTGTTAGGTAGTCTTACTGTGGTAAATATTTGCAATATATATGCCTATTAAACCATCACATTTTATGGGTGCCTGGGTGGCTCAGTCATTAAGCGTCTGCCTTCAGCTCAGGTCATGATCCCAGAGTCCTGGGATCGAGTCCCATAACAGGCTCCCTGCTCCTCAGGAAGCCTGCTTCTCCATCTCCCACTCCCCCTGTTTGTGTTCCCTCTCTCGCTGTCTCTCTGTCAAATAAATAAATAAAATCTTAAAAAAAAACCCACAAAAAACCATCACATTGTATACTTTAAACTTATACAATGTTACTATGTCAAATGTATCTTAATAAAGCTGAAAAAAGAAAAAGATGTCCATGGTACACTGGCATATTTAAAAACTGAGTTCATAAGCTACAGTTTTCATCTGGCAAAAGCCATTTGGTAGACTCGTTGGGTGGGATGACCTTGCCAAACCCCCAACCCCTGAATCTGTTACATGGCACCACAGAGCACGTGGCACTATGTCTACAGCAGCCCTCCTCGGGGCCATCAAGAGGCCACCGCCTGAGCAGTCACCCACCCACTGGGCTTTTGGGCATGAACTGAGCCTCCCGTCTATCCCGGGAGGTAGGGGAGGGGCCTGAGCTGATGCCCTTAAAGGGGTGGGACCAAGGTGGAGGTTCAAGGAATCCCAGTGCTGGTCCACATGGCACCTTCCAGCAAATTAGAAACAGGTACCTCTTCTTCAAGACATTTGGCTGCTACCAGCCAGAAATTCACTAAGTATAAAAATGTATGATGCCTAGAAAGTGAAAAGTGTCCCACAGCCATCCTGTAGTGGCTTTGATTCTAGAAAGAATATTCGGAGCCTCTGCTCTGGATGGGTTCTTCCTTCCCTGTGGAGAGCAGGTGGATTACCGTGTTCCAGAATCTGAAACGGCTCCTTATTGACCTTTGCACGAGAAACGAGTTCTCCCTGTTCTAGAGTTTAAGGCTCTGGGCTCTCTTGGAGGGACCAACCACACAGACCTGGAGCTACTCTCACAGCCCCATTCACCCACCCACCACCGCCCGCCCCAAACCTCCTAGGCTCTTCTATGCCCCTATGACTTTGCCATCCTGAAGGTCTTCTCCCTAGCCTTGACCTCCTATGCATCCTTCAAAACCCAGTCCCCAACACCCCTTCTCCGAGGTACACCTTGACTACACTGTTACACTTCGCTGAAATTTCCTTCTTGTGCCAGATCTCACCCCTACCTGATGACAGCGATGATGATAATAATTAGTAAAACTTCTTTTTATTGGGTACTTATCACATGCCCTGCATAATGCTATGTGATCTCAAGTGACCTTCATAGCATCTCTAGGAGGTAGCTACCATGTCACCCCATTTTGTAGAGGAGGAAACTGAGGATCAGGGCTGTTAGGCAATGTGTCCAAGGTCACACAGGGACTAGTGGCAAGCTGAGATCTGCTTATATCTGACACTGTCTTCTCATCCACTATAAGTCCCTGGCAGGCTGGGAACACACATTAGTCATGGGTGAGTTTTAGAGGGTGGGGAGGAAGGAGGCACTGGGCAGGTCCGCTGAGTGAATAAATAAAATAAGTAAGTTTTGAAACAGGACCCCTGTGTACCCTCACAGGGTGCAAGGTGAACCCTCAAAGTTCTGAGCAGTGGCATCACAGCCCCATGGAGCTGGCAGCCCACACTGGGCATCATGAAGACACTGCTGTTCCCCGGCTCCGAATCAGACTGATTCTGGTCATCCAGGTGGCCTCTGTGTGATGCTGGAGATGATGTGTTCCCCCCCCCCCCCCCCGCCAACTGTCACCAGCAGAGATACAGAGCTGGTGGGGAAGGGCCAGCCTGGGAAAGCAAGAGGCTGTTTCAAGAGTCCATCCATCACGGGTATAGGAGAGGAGCTGGGCTCAGCTGGAGGAGAATCGGGGGTCTCCAAAGGCATCTGCCTCTTGGAACACCTGCACCCCCTCCTAAAGGGCCAGATTTCCAACTAGAGGGGGAGCGGGATGAGGCGATGGAGGGAGACCCCGATTATAAGCCCGAAATCAGCCAGCCTCCAGGCAGAACGTCAGCCTTTTCTGACTACTCAGATTCCGAGGACCACTTCTAATAAAATTATTGAAAGATTCAGAAATCAACTCTATCAGGAGGAACACACTAATCATAAGGGGCCAGGGGTTGAACATGAACAGTCAGGCGGGCTGGGGCCTGAGCAAGGGTGTTGGACAGGGATGTTGGCGGGGCACAGCTGGGAGAGCAGGGTAATACCTGTTTGCCCAGGACTGTGCTGGTTGTAGTATAGAAAGTCCCGTGTCCTGGGCAAACAGGACAGTGGTCATGATGGAGAGAGACAGTGAGGGAGAGATGGAAGGAGAGAGATGGAGTGACAGGGGGACATGGGGTAGGGACAGGCACAGAGTGGTAGAGAGGGACAGGGAAAGAAGGGGCTGGGGTGGAGAGAGACTGGGACAAAGAGACACATGAGAAAGGCAGTGAGAAAGACAAGGGAGGGGGAGAGAAACAACAATGATGGTGGGAGAGACTCAGGTGGGCGGGGGTCGGGGAGTCAGAGACTGCTCTGGGGGAGCTAGAGAATTCTGAGAAGAAGCCTCAGACACAAATGGCCGTAGTGCCCATGTTGACCACTGTGGGCAGTGCTAAGAACCCAACACTGAACCAGGCTCTGCTGGCGGGCAGCTGGTGTTGGGGAGGCCAGACTTTGGAAGCCTCCCCTGGCATCAGGCTCACCCCCAACTCCCTGGGCCATGGATGGTCCATACCCAACCCCATGGCCAGACTATGCGGGACCTTGTGGGCAATGGATCCTCTCCTTCCTCTAGGCTGTGGACAGCTGGTGGCTGTGGGGGCCTTGGCTGGATCAGCCACCCCCCACCGAGCCAGCAGCCACTGCTCACATCTCTGCCTCCACGAACATGGGCCCTGGCTTCCTGGTCTCTGGGGGAGGGGGGAGGGGACAAGGTGTCCATGCTCACCGGACCTCACTCCTTTCCTAATCTGTGAAGGATCCTTTTTCCTAGCCTTTGCTTGTGCTGTTTCTTCCACCAGGAACACCACTCTTGACTATCTTAGCCTAACCCTATCCTTACACAACAAAGATGTTTTGAAAAACCCAAACAATCTGACACTGGGCAAATGCAAACCAGAACTGCAACGAGATGCCCACTCATACCCACAGGGACAGATTCAGTCAAACACGGAGAACGGCAGGTGCTGGCGAGGATGGAAAGAAATAGGACCCCCCCCCCCACTGCTGCCTGGAGTGTAAAATGGTGCGTTTGTGGTCACTATGGGGCACAGTTTGGAAGGTCCTCAGTAAGTTCCAGAATTATCACCCGACCTAGCAATTCCGCTCTGAGGTATGTATCCAAAGGAATCAAAAACAGGTATTCAAAACAGGTACGTGAAGTTCACAGCAGCATTAGTCACAGTAGCCAAAAGGCGGCCTAGCCACACATGGACATATCATTCGGCCACAAACAGGAAGTACTGAGACAGGTTACAACAGGGATGAGCTTGGAGAACATGATGTTCGGTGAAAGAAGCCAGACACAAAAGGCCCCATAGCGTACGATTCCATTGACCTGAACGGCCAGCAAAGGCAAATCCACACTGACAGGAAGCAGGCTGGTGGTTCCCGAGCCTGGGGGAGGGCTGGGTGGGCACGACTGATTAATGCACACAGGGTTCCTTTTGGGGGGCTAAGAATGTCCAGGGGTGCTGGAGAGCTGGGGGTTGCACAAAGTTTTGAATGCACTACATGCCACTGAATTGTACACTTTTGAGGCGGTTCAAATGGTAAATTTTACGTGATGTGAGTTTTACAACAATGAACAGATTAATTACAATACAACACAACATGACACAGGGATGAGAACTCTTTCACAGCTATGGGCTCTGGGGTAGGCGCTCCTAGGGACCCTAGTGGCTGAAAGCCTTGCATTCTGATCCTGGCTCTGCCACTAACTGGCCAGTGACCTTGGGCACATCCTTGTACTACTCAGACCATCCGTTTCTTCTTCTGGAAGGTGGGAATGACAAATAATTCTTCCAGTGAAGACTGATGTGAGGATTAAAGAAGCTACTGCAAGTGCCCAGCCTTGGGTGTGACCAACGGCAGCTGTCATTAGAACGGCAGCATCAGTCTCACAACTGCCTCATGGAGCAGGGTTTTTCAATCAAAAATTATAAATATAAAATATTTCAAAGTACAGAAATATGCTGAAAAGAAAACATCAATCCCCCTTCCCTTCCCCGGGTCCATGCCCTTAATAGATGTTAATACGCCCTTATTTGCTTCAAATCTCCCTGTTTCTTTTAAAGACAAAAAGCCACCGAGACAGCTAGAGCCCTCTCCTCCCCCATGGAACCCCTCTTCCCATGCTGGAGAGTGGTGGCTCTTTTTGACTTTTTTTTTCCCCCCAGTAAGCTCTATGCCCAACATGGGGCTTGAACTCATGACCCTGAGATCAAGAGTCACATGCTCTACCGATGGAAGCAGTCAGGTGTCCCTCTTTTTGACATTTTAATGCACAGGCTTGTAGCCAATGCGGCAACAGTGTGCTGTCTTGTCTTCTGGCCATGAACTTCTGCTATAAACACCATCACCTGGGATGCTTTGTTGTCTGTTGATCCCTGCACTTCATCCGGACTCCAACTGACCTGCCCACTGGGCGCTGCAAGGGAGGGAGCGAGGGCTTCCTAGAGTCCCTCCCCAGACTCCATGCTGCCATCTCTGCTCTGTGACGTTGGGCAACTCTCCGAGCCTCAGTTTCCTCACCCGGGCAATGTTCAGACCTCACCCTGCCTGTGCATCACTAATGGACGGGTAACAGCCCAAATCTCTGTGCTAAGGCTTCTGAGGCTGCGTGTTGCCTCGCTGGGAAAAAGAGATCAATCAGTGATTCTGGTCAGGGGATGGGAGGGCGTGGCCCCAGCTCCACACGCTAAGTATTCCCTCCACTTGCTCTAGGCATAGAGTCTAAACCACCAACAGAGGGCATTCCTCTGGTTGGAGGAAGGATAGCCCTGCTGTCTTCCAGAGAGAAGTAATGGCTGCTGGGAATGGCAGTTCTGGGGGGCAGGCAGCATCCTGCGAGAGGGCCCCGACCACACTCACCCTGGGAGGCGCTGGGCTGCTGGCTGACGGCCTGGCCGAGCTGGTCCGAGAGCCACAGCTGCATGCGGATGAAGGGCTCTCGCCCCTTCTGCGTCAGCTTGCTCCAGGGCTTCGGCCGGGACAGCATGTCGCTCACGCTGCCCTGGGACAGGCCCAGCACCTGGGGATGGGTGGGGCAGGAAGGGTAGGGAGGCAGGCTCCTGGGCCATCCCCGGGCCTCCCCTCCCTCCCTCCCTCTGTAGAGACCACTGTTCACTCTGATTCTCTGGGAGACCAGGGCTGCCTTGATTGTTCTTTATCTCCCAGGTGCCTGCCGTGTGGCTGGGCCACGCCCCCCATCGACAGTGCCCTTCCAGATGATCCCTGCATGTAAGAATCCTTCCTGACTTTAAGAGCCCTCAAACGCCTCCTCCTCCAGGGAATCCTCCTGTGCTTCCACTTAGGTCACTCCTATCTCTCAGCTCACCTGACCCTTTCCCTGCTCCTCTACTGTAGGCAGAGGTGCTGTTAAAAACTACTTAACCACTGGCACTGCAGGGCACCCTTTGCTGGGCTGAGCCTTAACCCTTTAGTGGGCAGATCATTGGGAGGGATGGAGGGTTCTGGAGGATGGGAGATAAGTAGCTATTCCTAACCAGACAGAAACATTTCACTGTTTGAACAACCACAGGACTGAATGTCAGTCCTGCCTATGGCTCTCTTCCCACAGGACCCAGAGACAGGTGGATGCAGGAAAAACGGTCTGGGTCAGGCAGACCTGGGTTCGAATCCTGCTTTTGCCTTGCTCCTGTTCATACACACAACCTCTCTTTCCAAACCACAAGCGCTGGGGGCTGGGTCCTCAGGTGGTCCTCCCTCCCCAGGTCCCATGGGCCCCATGGCCCCCTGAGCTCCTTGGAGGTGGGCCCCACTGTCTTCACCTTCTCCCCAAAGATCCTCTGGCAGATTCCGTTCTTGGCTAGCTTCTCCTTGACCTGGCGTGTCAGCTCCAGGGTGTCCACCTCCCGGTACATGTAAAGCTCGTACTGCTCGGGGGTCAGGGGCGGCACGGTGGGCTTCAGCGTGCGGGGCACGTACGCGGGGTAGTAGGCCAGCCGCCCACCGCTGCCTGCCTCGGGGACGCCCCCTTCAGACTTCAGCTCGCCCACCCTGGGGGGCTCCTCCTCGCCCCCCGCTGACTCGTCCTCAGGGGCTGTGGGGGCCTCATCCCCACGGGGCCAGGCCCTCCCGTTGGGCTGTCCAGAATAGCTGGAGGAGGAGGAGGACAGGGAGGGCGAGACGGAGGCATAGGGGCGGCTGAGCAGGCCACGGTCCGAGGCCCAGTGGTGGTCAAAGTAGCCGGCGTCTCCGATCTCCGACTTGACCTTCCGGATGATGCTCTGGACGAAGGCCGCGGGGGACAGGACCGTGAGGGACGTCTGTGTGGCACTACTGCTGGTTCCCCCGCCACCGCCGCCACTGCTGTCCTCCTGCTTGACGTAGGTCGGGGCCCCATTCTGGCTCACAGCAGCCAGTGAGGGCCGCTCTGGGGGCGAGGGAGGGACCGAACGGCCCCGGGGCCCGGCCTCCATCTCCAGCAGTGCCTGCTGTTGTGCCTGCATCTCGCGGCGTGCTTGCTCCAGAATGTTCTTGATGGCATCTTCTGACGTGCTGGCAGGGGCTGTGCCGTTGGTGATGCTGAGTGGGGCTGTCGCGTTCTTGGGCTCACCTGTCGGGAGGATGACACAGGGTGGCCAGAGGCCCACGGTCAGGGCATGGCTTGACGGGCAAAGGTGTTCACAGCATCAGTCAAAGCATGCTTTGGAGATACTGTGAAGATACTGCAGCAAAGTGGTTAAATGAAGTTAATCTCTCTGCCAAAGGCAATCACACGGAATAGCCTCACGTATTGCCTTCTGCTCTGCTTTCTAATCTCACACACGTGGGGGAGATCATGCTTGATGTGGGATCGCAGCCTGGCGCATCCCCACTTAGTATCAACACGAGCATGTTTTCTCATGACTCAAAGTTCTACCTCTTACGGCTGCCTCTGCCACTTGAAGAGATATTCTCTGCTGTGTTTACCTGATCCCCCACTGCGGGACACTCATGCTGTTTCTATTTGGTCACTGATGTGAACCCCGATAAAGGAACAGCTTGTATATAAATCTCTGCCCCCATCCTGGGTAGTTTTTCTTCAATTCCGAGAGTGGAGCTTTTGAGTTAGCAGTCAGCATGCGCTTGTCCTCCCTGGGGGTCTGCTCCGTGCTCTCTTCGTAGCATCCACTCTTGTCAGCGGTGTGGAGCAATCACCTGGACATTTCTGTCTCTTGCTACCTCTTCAGAGACCCTGAATGGAACCCCCCCTGGCTGGCCCACTCTGCTGTGATGTTGCCCGATATTTTTGTCTTATTATTAGTAGTTTTTAGAGACAGGGACTGTGCATGGGCAGGGAGGGGCAGGGGGAGAGAGAATCTTAAGCAGGCTCCATCTCACTACCTTGAGATCATGAGCTGAGCCCCAAATCAAGAGCCGGACACTTAACCAATTGAGCTACCCAGGCGCCCCCTAATGTTGCCTTTTTGATTTCTCTGCTGTCTTCTTTCTGACACCCCCCACCCCCACCTGTGGGAGCGTACTGTACAGGGAGTCAGGAGACCTGGGTTCTCCCTTGGTCTCTGTGCAACTGCGAGCATGTCTCCCCCTCTCTGCTCTCAGCTGTCCTGTTTATTTAGTGGGAGAGTTTGATGAATCTGTTTCTCATGGTTCTTTACACTCCAGTACTATGTCTTGTCTGCAGCTGTACCTCATGTCCAGTATGCAGGAGATGCTTAGCCAATGTTTATGGAATGACTGCCTCTCCTGCACAGGAGCTCAATAAAGAAATCAGCTGTACACAGCAGGGCCTCAGAGGATTATTTGGGTGGGGCAGTGTAGGGTCCTGGGGCGAGATCCTCTGTCCCTCCCAGGGACCTGGCAGGAGAACGGGCCCTTGCTGAACACTTGGCTCCCAGCCACATTCAGACGCTGGGGAATCGGGACAGTTTGCTCCAATTTGCCACCAAGGGGCAGCAGACACCACAAAGTGGGAACGTGAAAGCCAGCATCAGGTTCAAAGTCAGCAGCAGTGCTGGGAGCAGGAGGGAGGCCACTCCGCCCCTTGCGGCAAAAAGCCCTCTGACAGATGGGTAGGGGGGACAGACGTATCAGCAGAAGTATTTGTAACTTGAACAAATGTAACAACAGATAGAAAAATGTAACATTACCTGTAATGATAGCTACATTTTCAGGGGGACCTTCTACATGCCAGGCCCCCAGGCTGAGTGCTTGTCAGGACTGATTTCATTTGACCTTATACAGCCTTAAGAAAGGAGTACTGATATTGTGCCCATTTTAAATATGAGAAAATTGAGGCACAGAGAGGCTAAGAAACTTGCCCAAGGTCACACGGCTAATAAACAGAAGAGGCAAAATTTGCAGCCTGGCCACTCTGGCTGCATTGCATCAAGCAATGTAGGTGATTACGGGGAATCCAAGGAGGGTCAGTATCCAATCCATCTGGATGGGGGTGGGTGGTTTCCTAGACGAGGCGACTTTGAGTTGAACTGTTGAGAATGAGCAGGAGTTGGCCAGGGGTGAGGATTGCATTAGGGGCACAGGGAACAGCAGGAGAGTGGACGTGGCTATAAGCAGTTTGTTCGAGAGGTATAGGTAGTCAGGAGAAGTCAAGACCTTAGGGTCTGGGGCTTTGTTGAGGAGTTGGCATTTTTATCTTAGGGGAATGGGGAGCTGTGGAAGGGGAGTAGTGACATGCCCATTTGTCTGCTCTAGAAAGATCCCTCTGGCCTCTGTGGAGAATGGGCTACACCGGGACCTAGAATATCATTGGTAAGACCAGTGAAGAGGCTAGTGAGACAGTTCCAGCAAGTGAAGATGATGGTAGTCTAGGAGAGCTGCTCACGCCACCTGGGTGCCAGGCACCATCTGTGACAGGTTCCCAGCCTTGAGCTGGTGGGTATGGGGAGTGAGTGAGGGGTAAGGGAAGACAGTAAGTTCCATCTCAGATACGCTGAGTCTGAGATGCCATTGGAGGACCCTGGTGGATATGTCCAGCTAGCAGTTGGTGTAGGGCTCTGGAACTCTCGAGAGGTGTGGCCTGGAGAGGGGGTGTTTTGGGTGTTGGTGGAACTTCTAGGAATGGACTAACTCATCTAGGAAGGGTAGGAAAGTCAGAGGGCCTGGTGGGGGGAGTCCTGGGGGATCCTGTGTTTGAGGGGCTGCTGGAGAAAGTACACTCTGTTTGGCTGAATAATGGGGTCCCAATGGTATCCCTATCCCTGGGCCCAGACTATGCTACTTCACATGACAAAGAGGATTCTGCAGATGGGATCAAGTTAAGGATCTTGAGATGGGAGACGATCCTGGGCTACATGGGCCGGCCACACATCATCACAGGGGTGCTTGTGAGAGGGAAACAGGAAGATCAGAGGCAGAGCGGAAATTGCTATGCTGCTGGCCTTGAGGATGCAGGAGGGGCCACAGGGGAAGGGCTGTGGGCGCCTCTAGAAGCTGGAAAAGGTAAGGAAATGGATTCTCCCCTGGAGCCTCCAGAAGGAACGCGGCCCTGTTGCCCCGTGAGGCTGACTGCGGACCTGTGACTTTTGACAGAGTTCCTGTGTGATTACGGATCACCGAGTCTCTTCAAAGTCGAAGCCCCCGGGACAATCCAGAGCGGGGTGGTGGCAGTAGCTGGGCTGTCCCATACAGCTGCCACTCGTCACTGTGCCGAAAACTGAAGCTGTAATTTTAGTTAATTTCCAGTAATTTGAGTGGAAATAGTCACACGTGGCTAGTGGCTCCCACACTAACAGGGACCCAGTGCCTTCCAGGCCTCACATGGCTGCAGGCTGGTTGGCGAAGAGGTTCTGACCTGCTTGGAATCCCGGCTGTTGTGGATGAAGGCGGGCAAGGGTTCAGCTCCTGCTCAGGGCAGGTCCTGGAGGCCTCAGGCCCCGCCTGGGGCAGTGACACTCACCCCCCTTCTGGGACTCGATCTCCTTCTTGGCCTGTTCCAGGATGCTCTTGATGGCGTCATCCGAGCCTGTCTCTGGTGTGCGGATTCTTGGGGTGATACTGCCTGGGGGAGGCAAGGGGGCATCTGTCGTGGGGACCTGCCTGCTGTGGGTCAGTCCCTTGAGCTGGGCAGGGTGAAGGGTGGGTCCCTTCCTCCCTCAGGGGCTCCAGGGCCAGGGCTGGGAAAGGGAGGGCCAGACCTCGAGTGTGTGTGGCAAGACCGCCACTTAGCCAGTCTGTGTGACAGGCTGGATCTACAAATGATTTTGGCTTGAACTAATAATAATAATACCAATCATAATGGTGACAACAACGATGGCCACCACAGCTAACAGTCCTCAAGCAGGTACTAGGTTTTGCGGGCGTGCTGAATGATTTCTACTCATTTAACCCTCAGAGGTGCCTGAAAGATGGGGATGGATGGGGAAACTGAGGCACAGAAACTAAAGTCAGCCGTCCCAGGTCACCTAGTGCGTGAATGGCAGAGCTGGAACTCAAACTCAGGTGTGTTTGGGAGGTCAAACCTTGGGCCATTCACATAGGATACCCTAAAAGTCAAGTCTCGCAAGATTGGTAGGAACCCGGGCCATTTCACGGATGGGTGAGCTGAGGCTTGGAGGTCCTCAGGAAGTTCCTACCTGCCAGGGCAGCCCCTGGCCCAGCCTTCTCCCACCATGATCAGCCTGAGTTGTCCCACTAGGGCCAAGTTGGGAGCAAGGGGTAGCCACAGGCCCCAGGAAGAAGGGAGAGGGGATATATTTCCTTGTTCTATAGAAGGCGAAACTGAGGCACAGAGCGGTAAAGTCACTTGCCCCGGTGACACAGCTGAGAGGTGGCAGAGTCCGGCTCTGAGCCCGGAGCCTGTGCCCTCTGCCCCTGTGCCCTGGGACAGGCCCTCACCTCGCTGCCGCACCTGGATGGTCCTCAGAGCCAGCACGTTCTGCTCATCTGACAGGAACTGCTTCATCTTGATGAAGGGCTCCTTGCCCTTCACCGTGAGCTTGCGCCAGGGCTTGGGCCGGGCCAGGATCTCGCTGACCGAGCCCTGTGACAGCCCCAGCACATAGTGGCCGAACACTCGCTGCCCGATGTTGTGTTTGAGCAGCTGCTCCTTCACCTGGAATGCGATCTCCGCCGTGTCCAGCTGCTCCTCCTCGGCTCCGGCCCCTGCCCCGGCTGCGCTGCTCCCACCCCCGTCCACTGGCTCGGGGGCCCCAGGCGGCTCGGGGCCAGGAGCAGGGGTGGCAGGAGCCGTGGGGGGCTTGGTGCCGTAGAAGGCCGGGGGGAACACCAGCAGGCCGCCTGCCTCCCCCTTAAAGGTGGCCGGGGGCATCATGTGCTTGGACAGCAGTGCGTCCCCTGCTAGTCTGTCCCCAGAGGCCAAGCTGGGGAAGGGGGACAGTGAGAAAGTCCTTGGGCCATCAGGGCCCAGGCCAGGACCCAGCAGGGGCTGCCCAGGGCTGGGGGATAGGGGGTCTTCGGGCCCTGGTGGTGGCGGGAGCTGCGGAGGGGATGGGTAGGACTGCTCCGTGCCCAGAGAGTCCTTGATGGAATCGTCCTCCGAAGGGTCCTCTTCTATAATGTCGAGAGAGACAGACAGATGGAGGAAGAAAGGAGAGATAGAGAGAGAGACAGGGAGAGAAATATTGAGAGTGACAGAGAGTGAGAAAGATACCAGAGAAATGGACACAGGGAGACAGAGAGGCAGAGAGAAACAAGAAACCAGGCATACACCAGGCAAACAAGAAACCAGGGAGACACAGACAGAGGCAGAGACAGAATGAGAGGCAGAAAGAGACAGAGGGACAAAGAGACAGAAAGTGGGAGGTAGAGAGACACATACATGAGAGAGCAATTCAGGGAGAGGAGAGGGGAGGAGAGGGCAGGTGGGGAAGGGGAGAGAAGTGCTTTGGGCGTCCAGCAGTACCAAGAGCTCATTTTCTGACCCTCAAATCCCCATCTGTGCAGGCCTGGCCCACACGCCAGTCCTGGGGACCCTTCCCTCCTACATTAACATGCACTGAGCACTTGTTCCGGGCCAGCCCCTGGCCCCTGGGTGGTGCGCTGGGACCAATGCCCACCGAGGCAGGATGCGCACTCCTGGCCCACCTTGCAGCCCTCCTCTTCCTACACGTCCTATGTGCTTGCATTACCCAGATGAATAGCACCCACGGAGTAGATCTGTTATTGCCCCCATTTCACAGATGAGGAAACAGAGGCAGCACAGAGAGTCTTGGCCGGGGCCACAGAGCTGTAAGGTCATGGAGCCACTATGTGGGGAGAAGGCCTGAGCAGCGAAGGTGATTTGGGGAGAGAGCAATGTCTTCGGGGGTTACAATGGGAATGCCCTCCTCGTGCCCTGTGACCTCTTCCCGCTGCTCATCGAGACTCGGGGATGAATGGAGCCTTTTGTGGAGGGTTCTTGGGAGGGCCTGAGTGAGCTGTGTGGGGTAGGTGTGTGTGGACACTCGGGGTGGGGGGCGCTGCCAGCTGGCTTCACCTAGGGGAACCCCCAGCGCAGCACCACCACACAGCCGCCCATTCAATGTTCACCCCTTTCCTCCTCCCTCTCCTGCCCACACAGGAAGCAGTGGTGTGTGGGCCCAGAGAAGGCCAGAGGCCCACGGGCAGCCCCTATCATAGTCCCTCGGCCCCAAGAACATCCCGTCTCCCCTACCAGGGCTGGCCAGAAGACCGGGCTTTTCCAGAAGGAATTTCTGCGTGGGGAAGAAGGCCTCCTTTGCCATGAGCAATGAGTCTTCGGGCTTGGCCATGCCCTGAGGAGACAAGAGGCCGGGCTGAGAGGGCACGGGTGGCAGAAGGCCCGAGGGCAGCCTGCACTGTGGGGACAGTGGCGGAAAGCTCACCTGGGGGAGGCTGCAGGAGCTGGAGGCCAGCTTCATGGCTTTCAGGATGCTGCCAGAGAAAGCGCAGAGTCTGAGACCAGTCAGGTTCGTGGCGCTTGAGGGGGAGGTCTGAGAGATACTTCCTCTGGCTCCTCTTCCCTGACTGAGAACAACGGCCCCACCCCGGGGGCCCCACGGAACACTGCCCCTGGGTCAACCACAGGCTCAGGTAGCAGGCTGTGAGCCGGCTCCCGTGATAGCTGGAGGGGTGCTGCCTTAACCAACCCCTGAGGGCGGGTCTGAGCTCATCCAGTGCAAGTACCATCCTGCCAGTTCCCACACGGGCCATGAGCCACCTCGCAAGTTCTCGGATAGGTGGCTCTGGAGGGCAAAGAACCAAGTGTGGTTCAGTTCTGAGACCCAGGCTGCCCTGGGGGAGGGACAGGGGCATCACCAAGTGGGGTGTGGTGGGAGGAAGGAAGATCATGAACTAGGTCCAGGGCCCCTCCTCACCCAGGAAGAGGGCTGGGGGTGGTGGGGCCCCACTCCCCATGGTACCTCAGCTCTGTTTTAATTTCTTCATAGTCAGACTGTGCCTGGAGCTTCTCTTCCAGCTTCTAGAGGAGAAAGCAAAGATGGATTCAGGCTGGCCCACGTCCTTCTGCCTGGGGGACGCCCCGCCCGTCTCCTGTCTGCACACCTCCTCTCCCAAGACCTACTTCTATGGCCTCGGACTTAGCCGTGAGCTGCCGCTCCAGGTCCGCGATCTGGTTGGCCGAGGTCTCCTCCAGTTCCTGCAGAGAGTTCTGGAGGTGCTGCACGTCCTTCAGCAGCCGCAGGATCTCCCGATCCTTGGAGGCCAGCGCGGCTTCAAGCCGGGGGCCCGAGCACAGCGCGAAGTTCACCTTATCCTGCAGAAAAAGTGGGGCTTTGAGGGGCTAAGAGGTGTGGGGCAGGGGGCCGGAGGGCTGACCGAATCCCAGACAAAAGGGGAAATCCATCCCTGGCATCCTCCCCCACCCCTGGTGCTATGCTCCCTGGAGTGACTCAGCCCCTCCTTCCAGGCTCTGGCTTTCCTCCTCCTGTCTCTGAGCCTTTGCTCAGGCCAGTTCTACCAGCCCGGACGCCTTCCCTCTAGTATTCAAACTGGGGCGCGGAGGGGAGAGTGGGTAGGGAAGATTTTCTGGAGGCAGATGTGTCTAAACTGTGAAGAAGTTCAAGAACAAGTTAGTGACTTGGAAAACTGCTTGGCAGCGTCTGCTAAGGGTGGATATGTGCACTTCTGCCTGGTGCATATGTGGGGGGGGAAGCAGGAACAACGCACAAGGCACACATGTGAACACCAAGCTAACGGTCGTAGCAGCCCTCTCTGTCATAGCCCCAAGCCGGAAACCCTCCTCTGGCCACCAGATGCCCTCCAGTGAGAGAAGGGAGGATCGGGTTGTGGCACACCCACACCATGGAGAACGCTACAGCTCTGAAAACGGATAGTCCACGACTACTAACACAGCATGGACCAGGCTCTCAGAATATGAAGGGAAAGGAGCCAGACCGCAAAGCGTGTGTGCGGGATCTGACTCTGACCAGATACAAAAGCAGGCAAAACCCAACTGTATGGTTAAGAGTCAGGAGAGTGTCTCCCTTGGGGAGTAGGTCCCGGATGGGGACCCGAGGGGGGCATTCTGAGGGCTGGGGACATTCTACCTGCTGATCTGGACGCTGGTTATGGCATCTCTGAAAAATTCAACATGCTGTACACTTAGGATATGCACATGTGTCCTTATACATATTATATTTCAATAAAACCTCTGTTATGAAAGGACAAAAAAAAGGGAAGTAGTCTGGTGAGGAAAGGGTGGGGATTGGGTGTTCCCAGCTGAGAGAACATCAAGATCAAGGTTTAGGTTTCTAAATTAGGCACAGGTCCTATCCCAGGGAGGCATTTCCACTCATTCCAGGCAGACCCCTCAGGATTAGACCTGAGACCCCCACAGCCATAGGCCATGTGAGCGGTGGTTCCTTTCTCTTCCTAATTTGCCCCTAGCCCCAAGCCCCACGGCTTCTCCAGGTTTTAGGAAATGGTCCCTTTGTCCTGGATGAATAAGAAGTTTATGTTTGAGAGGACCTGAAGTCAAGCTTGTTCTAAGCAGTTGCAAATGAATCTAAAAAGGCTTACAAAAAACAAAACGGAGCAGAAAACACAGCCTACCACTACCAATACCCGCTATTCTTCCAGGGAGATAAATGCCAATTAAAACAGGAAGCGGATGCCATTAACACATTAAATTAATTAGCATCGAGCGCCACTGTGATGCTCAGAAAAACTTACCCCCCAAACCAGCAAAATTCCCCGTGGCTGATTAGCACAGGCATTTACCGCGTTCCACAGGGGTTAATTAAGAACCATCGGTAAATTCCGTCTAAGGCGACCCCAGGAGCCCTCTTTCTCTTGGTCTTTCTCGTGCTCGCTTGTTGTGTTGTGCTGATATCCAGGCACACTGACGTCTACACACACTGCCTCTTGGGACACAGACACACACACAGCACACCCTGATACATGTACCTGCTGGAGTACTCGTGCTGACACGCAGATACACAGAAATATCTGGGCACCAAAGAGATGTGTGCACATGGACATGTCACCGTGACACACAGAGTCATGTGTGTGCTGAGAGATCACATGCGATGTGGGCAAAACCACCTCAGACTATAAGCCAAAAACCATTTTAGGTACTTTACATGTAATCCTCTCAACAGCCCTATAAGTAGGTCTTACTTTTCAGGTGAGGAAACTGAGGCACAGTTAGATTAAGGACACAGTTATCTGCCCAAAGGCCACAAACAGATAAACACATTCATGGTGACACACGTCAGGGGAGACACAGTCCGACACTGAAACAGGAAGACCGATACGGGCACAGTGGTCAGTGTTTCAGGGAGTCCGGTGGGGTGAAACATATGCTGGCCACTTCAGGCGTGTGCGGGGAGGCAGCAAATCACCCTGGAGCAGGCCTGTTGTCATGTAAGGAGTCGGGAATCGAATCCTTTGGTATGCACAGATCTGGAAAGAAGGTGGACCAGCTGACATAAGGAACCCAAGGCTTCCTGGGAGAGGAGCAATGGTGACTTTTTTTTTTTTTTTTTTTAAGTAGGCTCCACACCCAGTGTGGGGCTTGAACTCATGACTGTGAGATCAAGTTGCGTGCTCTACTGACAGCCAGGTGCTCCGCGATGAAGACTCTTACTTAACACAGGACAGAGGGATCGATTGGGGTGACTCTGACTGAAATCCCTCTGACCCCAGGATCCCAGGCGGCCCCAAGGTGCTCTAAGAGAAAGGTGCGCTAAGCTGGCTTAACACAGGAACCTCAGGATTGATGACTAAAGACTGGTGCTTTGTAGCATGTGGCTGTTTGGGAAAGCCTACTGGAATCACTCCGGCATGTTTTGGGACCCAACTGGCTGATAGGACTGTTTACCTCAGATCTTGGTTAAGTGGTCCTACTACGGTTTTGTAGGACTTGAGAACCAGTGGTCAATGGCGACACCTGGTGGCAGCTACCAGAACTGCACCGCTGTTCTAGAGCTCAAACTTACCCTCCCACCCAGTCTTGCCAGGCATCTGGCCATGGAAATGGTCCTCTTTGGCCTGAGTAAGTTGCTGGCATTCTTGGACAATTTGGGGTAAAGGAGAGCCTCCAAAGGAAGATGCTGGACTTCCTATTAATCACACATGGAAGCTTGAGCTTGCAAAGAGCTGTGGCTGTATTTTGACCTTCAACTGGTGAAGCAAGTCATAGTAATTATAGTTAACTATACACTGACCTTATTAAGATGCTATGCCCACTGTATCCACACACTTTCATGTGCCTAATTTCACACAGAGGTACATGACTGATCCACAAAATGTCATCCACATATTCACACTCCCCAACATGGCTTTTCCCAACCTTTCCCTCTGGCTCCTGCACCATCCTTACCCCACTGGGTCCCTGGGGGGAGCAGCAGGCCAGGCGGATAGAGCTGTTAACTGAGGCGAGTTGTTCCCGAAGACTTTCTACCTCTCGCTGGGCAGCCTCAGCTCGCTGGGGGAAGAGAATGGAGGTGAATGTGGTTAAGAGGGGAGCAGGGTCACACTGGATCCCACCCTGGCCTTCTGCCATCGCCCTGCACACCTCAGGCAGAACTGGTGTTTGTCTCCAGCTCCCATGCCACCTAGTGCCACCTAGATGGAGTGTCTGCAGAGTGTTTCCCAGCCCATGAGCTGTGGCAGGCCCCTGGGCAAGTCGCTTCCTCTCCCTGGGTCTCAGTTTTCCTCTTGTGAAATGGGGGCTATGAAATACATCTAAATTGGGATGCCAGCTTACCAAACTCGGTCTATGGTGAAACTTAACTCCTCAAAAATTTCTAAGAAAAAAGCCTTGAAGGAAGCCTCCAAATGTTCACAATGTAGCCTTGTGGCTTTTGAGAGAAATTTGTACTTTGTCATTCCCTGGTTGTGTGACCTTGGGAAGGAGAGTTCATCTGCCCAGCCTCAGTTTCCCTATTTGTAAAATGGGGATGATAAAAAGAACTACCTCATAGATTTGTTTTGCAAAGTAAGTGATCTGGTAAATTACAACTCATTAGGTATTTTAGGTATCAATAGTTGGTTAACTTAATGAAAAAAGCTGTGACTATATTTTTATCCTCAGCTGGTGACACAGGTCATAACGATTATAGTTAACTTTCATGCTGATCTTGGCAATCAAGATGCCACGCCTACCACACACATATGGAGACCCACACACATCCATGTTCACATTTTGTTAATTGATTAATTAATTAATTTTGGTTAATTAATTTTTTAAATTGATTTGTTCACTTCCTAGTATCCTGCCTTGTTCCAGAAATGGCTCAAGTAAGTTTTGTTTTGGGAAAGGCTTTGGGTGTGTGGGTATAGAGAAATACTTTGATGTTTCTGCACAGTTGGGGCTTCCCAAGCAAATCTGACTAAAACAGGATGGGGCTAAATGACAAGCCCAGAAGTCAGTTTCTCTCCGCTGGTGAGAACAGCAGATTTTCCTCTCTGAAGATATGTGTTTACATTTCAAAGCGGGAGGAGACCCCGGCCATGGACACAACCCCTGGGTTGGAAAGCTGGGTTTATAGCTACTAGAAAGTTACGAGTCTTATCTCCCCCATGGACAGAAATATTTGCATTCCACATGCTAAAAATCTAGGATCCTTGCCCTCTGTCCATCATGACTCTAGGGAGCTAGTTTTCTCCCTCTCAAAGAGCTCCCTCTCCTATATAACCACCTGGATTCACATCTGGGGGTTCCTTGTCCCCAGTAAGAAATCTGGTGCATGCAGGACAATGACTGATTGTCACCCCCAGGGGAAAGAGCTGGGGCAAACTGGCCGGGTTATTACTATGTAAATAGTAATAATAGTAAATACTATTTACTATGTAAATAGTAACGCTGATCTGCTCTGCTCCAGAATCCTCTTGTTCACATTTTGGATAATCTTAACACAGATTAAAGAAACCCTCATATGATGACATTTATTTTCCTCTCCATACTTTCTATAACGAGGTTTTACTTTTATACTCAGAGAAGATGAACATTAAAAAAATTGTTTCCTGTTCAAACTGCTCTAAGATCTCTTTCCTCAAGCCTATTAAATTGGCGAAGATCCAAAAGTTGGGTGACACACGGTACTAGCGAGGATGCAGGGGAACAGGCCCTCTCTTCACTGGCTGCAGGGAGGGCAAACTGGGCAGTTTGGTCACATCTGTCAGATAAAAATGCACAGATCCTCCGCCCAGTAATTCCACTTCTCAGAATTTATCCTATTTATTGGCTCATGCAGGTCTGAAATAGTGTCTGTGCCAGGGTGTTCCCTGCGGGACTGACGATGATGGTACACAGCTGGAAATACCATGGTCTTCACCAGTCGGGGACTGTTTAGACCACGGGCGGGCAAACTGCAGCCGGATGCCCGGTTTGTGTACCAGGCTTTTCTGGAACCCAGCCACATCCATTCGCTCGCATACGTCTATGCTTTCACGTACGGGAAAATGGATCGGCTGTGACAGAGACCCACAGAGCTGGGCATAGTTCCTCTGTGCCCCTTCACGGAAAGCCCCCCCAGGTTACATGGCAGTGCGGCCCTGTAGGGCAATACCAACAGCCATGAATAAATTGTTTCTATACAGACATGGAACGAGTTCTAAGATACACACGTGGAAAAAAGAAGGTTCAGGAGGGTGGGTACAGTATGTGATAGCTTTTGCTTTTAAAAGGGGTAAAAATTCATATATTCATGAGTTTGTGGACAGAGCTCTACAAGGAGACCCTAGAAACAAGAGAGACTGCCAAAGGGAGGGGAACTGGCAAGCCGAGTTGGGGAAGGAGATGGGAGTTCCCCACGTATGAACTTTTCTGTGTTTTGAACGATGTAAATGGATTATGTATTCAAAAAATTACCCTGAAAATGCTATCCCTTTCTACGTTTCCTCTGCAGGTGGGAGGGTCCTGCCCTTATGCCAGCACAGCCATGCCTCTGGGCCTTTGCTCCTGCGGTGCCTTCTGCCCGGAACGCCCTTCCTCCAGAGAACGGCTCCTGGGCTGCAAAGTGTGCTCCTCCAAAGCAATGACCCACTTGTGACCAGTGTGATCCACTTGCTGTCACGCTGCATGGCCATGACCCTGGCTGCTGGGTTTGCAGGGAGCCGGGTGTGGGTAGAGACTCCAGACCGGAGCCCATGGCCACACTTCACCTCCATTCAGGCTCTTGCCAGCTTTGCCCACAAGACGGCAACAGGTCTGAGGCCAGAAGAAGGCAGGGTGCGGGACCCCATTTACATATGTGAAAACGGGGACTCGCAGAGGCTCATAGACTTTCGAGGACCTGGGCTGGGACTAGCAGATGGGGAACCCATTGAAGTTTGGGGTCTGCCCAGTGCTTGGCTGGTGGGGCTGGGATCAAGGGAGAAGGCTGCAGGAGACCTGGTAGTGGGGAGGGAGGGAAAGAAGCAGCAGGGGTTTGTCCCCTGTCACCACCACAGGCTCTGTGGAATATGGTTCCTCACTTGGTCTGCTTGGGAGAGACCCATGTCCCAGCTAGGCCTGCACTCTAGGCTCACCAGTCACTGCTTTGCCGCCTTCCTCCTGTTGGAGAGGCCTCTAGTACAGCCACCAGGGAAGGCACCGTGTTCTCTGTAGGTGGCCTCCTGGCCTTCGCCCAGGCTGTTCCCTGGCCTGGAATGCCATCCGGGCATCCGTTTTCAATTTGTTCATCAGATCTCAGCATCACGCCCTTTCTCCATGATGCCTTCTCTGACCCTTGAGTCTGGGTCAGGCGTCCCTCCCCGACTGCTGCTTCCTGGTCACCCTATTTCTGAGTGTCCCATCAGCATCCCTTCCTCCTCCCTCCGGGAGCTCAGGGCCCCAGGCACCTCCTGGCCCTAGCACTCAGCATGGCACACGGCAATGATACCAACAACTATCAGCTGGGTTCAGTCCGTCCCTCCCAGCCCGAGTCCCCAACCCTGGGCAGAATGAGTGAGTGTTAGCATACATCTTCTCACCTGATTAGCTTTCTCCAAGTTGGTCATGATCAGGCCGACTTCATCTGCCCTGAGACAGAAAGAGAAGATCCTGAGAAGGGCTTCTGGCAGCCCCTGGGCCCCTGCCTACCCCGATAACCCCAGCCCCTGCCTGAACCTAAAGGCCCACAACGGGAGGTTAAGGAGGTTGCCCTCTACCCTTCCTACTGGACAGAAACGGGGCTGGGCACTAAAGAACCCAGTACGTCTGGAAATGGGACGGGGGCCTCAGCACAACACCCCTTCTGGGCAACCTGGCCTGCCACACCCCCAGGTGCGGACAGAGCTACGCCTCCCAGGCTTTGTCCCTGCTGTGCCTTCCACCTGGAATGCCCTTCCTCAAGAGGACAGGACCCTGAGCTTTATTTATTTATTTATTTATTTTTTTAATAAATTTTTTTGAAAGATTTAACTTATTTATTTGACAGAGGGAGAGAGATCACAAGTAGACCGAGAGGCAGGCAGAGAGAGAAGGGGAAGCAGGCTCCCTGCTGAGCAGAGAGCCTGATGCAGGGGCTCGATCCCAGGACCCTGAGATCATGACCTGAGCCGAAGGCAGAGGCTTTAACCCACTGAGCCACCCAGGTGCCCCGACCCTGAGCTTTAAAAGCCAGCTCCAAAGTGTCCTCCTAGGAGGCCTCCCTCTATCCCCGTGGTGGTCATTTATTTGCTGCCCCCCATCCACGGTCCCAGCACTAAGGGGGCCAGGACAGGCCATATCTACCTCGGTCGCCCCTCTGCTGAGCATGGGGTTGGTGGGGCACAGGAGGCCTGCGGGGAGCATTTGGTGACTAGAAGCTGTGCGCGTGCTTTAGGTATGTTTGGGGGCTTTTTTCATGCAAGCTGTTCCCCCCCTGCCCAGAGCACCCGACCCGGCATTCTCCACGTGGCTATCTCCTTCTCATTCTGAAGGTCATCTCCTCAGGGAAGCCTTCCGTAACTACGCTGGATAATAGGACCCAACCCTCCCTGTGATTCTCTCTTGCTGCTCTTGGTTCTTCCTTTCTTAGCATTCACCAGGCACCCAGAACAGTGCCAAGCATACAGTAAGTGCTCAATAGTAATCTGTGAAGGAATGAATTTATCTCTGTACATTATCAGTTATTGTCTGTCTCTTCTCAACTGAGGACAGGATCATGTTCTAACATTTCTTCTAGGGACCCCGCACAGCACTGGGTAAACAGTAGGTGTTTAATAAGTGTCTGTGGAATAAATTATGTCTTTTTTTTTTTTTTAAATAAATGATGTCTTAAAGCCATGTTGAGTCCAGAGTAATTTAAGTGAATGATACTCAGCCCGAGGGTTGGACTGTGGAGTTGTGGTGGAGACAGTTCTAGGAATTTGGGGTAAGATGAAGGCCCCCACCCAGCAAACCTGCTCAGACATGACCCAGAATGTCATTTATAGTCTGGCACATGAATGGCACAGCAAATGACCAGTGAACAGCTGTGTGCCTACGGGGCTGGGGAGCACTGGGTGCTTAATGAAATAGGTGTTTCAGGCAGTGAGTTGGAGGGAGGAGTCAGGAAGGAATATTTGAGAGGGCCTGAGGGTGGAGGCATGCATGGGGGTGTTGGAGGGAGGAGGCATATTTGAGAAGGTCAGAGGGAAGAGACATATCTGGTAGGATATGAGGGAAGAGGGATGTCTGGGAGGGCCAGAGTGAGAAGACATGTCTCAGCAGGGTTTTCACTTACTTGGATGCTGCCTCCTCATCATATTTTCGCCGCAGTTCCAGCAGCTCTGTCTGTGTGGCCTTTAACGCTGGGAAAAATTAAAGAGCCAGGGTGAAGCGCCCCCCACTTCCCCCAGAAGCCCATTCCTTCTGCAGGGCTCAGAAGGCAGAATGAGGTTCAAGGTGGAAAGGGAAGACCTTTCTTTTGGTTAGAACCAGTGACAGGTAGAGTTTCCTGCCAATGGAGGGGACTCAAGCTGGTTGGAGGGTGGACAGGATGACCCTCTAGGAGTCTATGAAGCTTAGAGGACCCATGTAAGCAGTAGGGGTCTTCTGTCCCATGGCCTTGGGTATAAGCTGTCCCACACCCTTAGGTCACTTCAGGACCTGGGTGGGGCCATCTGTCCATGAGCTCACCTACCCCAAGGTCCAGACTGGCAAGTGAGGGGGACAGAGAGGAGCAATGAAGTCAACAGATATGTGTATATTATAATAAATGAGAAATTTCTTATAAAATTCCAGATTTCTGATTTCTCCAAGAAAATCGAAGGCTTGGTGACACTGGGTCATATGGCCATGCCTGGCTGGTGCTCACAGTGGCCATTTCTTTAGCCAAGGCCCAAGTGGTCCAGTTTGCCCTGGACCCCACCCTGCCTTAGTGCCTTCCCTAACCTGGCTGGCATGGTTGTGTGTCTGGCCCCTGCAGGCGCTGTGTTACTCCTGATTTAATTCTATTTCTCAAACCCTCTCTCCACAGCAATGTGGCCTCTGGAGACTGGGTTCAGACCCCCACTGGGTAATGCTGAACTATCCCCTTCCTCCGCAAACTCCCCCCTTGCCTTCCTGATTCCAAAATACCTGAGCCTGAGTTCACAGTGTCACTGACTGTCCCCTCCCACTCCCCCTCCTGGTCTGACTGGGCTGGGGAGCTGCACGGGGCCAGGGAATGCGTGCCAGATACATACCTGAATGTAGGACTTTGATCTTTTCCTCTGCCTCCCCCAGTCTGGCTGCCAAAGTGATTTGTACTTCTTGAAGGCCCCTGCAGAGAGACCGGGCCTGCTCACACTGGCTCTGCACACGCCCATGTGCATGGGCCTTGCCTGGGTCCCCGAGTGGGCCCTCCTAGCTTTCTACTCCTCTCACCTGCTCTCTGTAATCACATGTACCACTGCCTTGTTACTCGGTCCTTAAACCTTCAGGCACTTGGCTGCCTTGCTTTTTGCTAACTGTGTGGACCTGTATCAGTCAGTGACTTTGTCTCTCCGGGCATCAATTTCCTCATCTGTAAAATAAGGTTCCTGCTGGTCTTTGCCTCCATGGGTGCTGTGAAAATCTTAAGCGTGATGCTGGTTCCCAGGACTCCCTCAGTACCATTACTTACTATTCCTGTGCCCAGGGAGGCATTTTTTTCCCGTTTCTGGGTCAGTCATTTGGGATAGTCGCCCAGCCCACTGCAGCCTAGAGTTTTGGTGTGACGCACGTGTCTCAGCAGAGACAGAGGGGCCCCAGCTAGACTGGGAGAGGGTTTATACAAAGCCTGGACCTTATGTTGTCTGGCTCAGAGACTCTAGGGAAGGAGCCCCTTTACCTCTGGTCCTATATCCTGTCCCTTCCCCTCTCTCACACTCCTCCAATCACACCACCTCCTTGCTGGTCAAATGCACCAGGCATATTTCTACCTCCGGGCCTTTGCATTGGCTGTCCCCTCTGTCTGTAACACACTTCCCCTATATATCTGCAAGTTCCCCTCCCTCACCTTCTTAGGGCTTTGCTCACCTCCTCAGTGAGGCCTCCCCTCATACCCTATTTAAAACTTCGGCTTCAATCTCATCCCCTCCCCCCCTTTATTTTCCTTCACAACCCTTATCATCACGTAGCAGACCATTTATTTATCTGGTTTATTTGTGTCTTCCTCATGAGAAAGTAAACTCCAGGAGAGTAGGAGGTTTGTCCCTTTGTTCACTGCTGTGTCCCTAGACACAGTGCTTGGCACACAGCAGGTGGCTCCATAAATACATGGGACAAACGAACGAAGAAGTGAATGAAAGGATACATGTAATGACCACCATGAAGCTGGTCTAGAAATGCCCCAAGGATCCAGATGTATAATAAGCAGGTATTATTATTCCCACAACAACTGTAAGGGCAACCATTTACTGACACACTCCTCCAAGTGAGTGCCGGGCTAAGCACATGCATTCACTCTCACAGCAGATTAGGTGTTGATAGCACCTGTCCACCTGATCAAGCTACAGTATCCAGTTATTCAACCACACACTAAACTTGGGGTTGCTGTGAAGGTATTCTGTAGTTAGGGTTAACATCTACAGTCAGCTGACATTAAGTAAAGGAGAATAATCTCAATAATGTGGGTGGGCCTTGCCTAATCAGTTGCAGAGCTTAAGAATAAAACTAAGGAAGAAGAAATTCCTCTCAAGATTGCAGCACTGACTCCTGCCTGACAGTTTCCAGCCTGCTGGCTGGCTCTACCGATTCAGACTTGTCCGACCAGCGTGAACTAAGTCTTTAAAACACATGTCTTAATTAAAATAGAAAAATTTCTTTTTTTTCTTTCCCCCTCTGGGGAATCCTGACTAATACACCACCATTAGCCCCACTTTCCGGCTGGGGAAACTGAAGCTCAGACAGGTGATGTGAGCTGCCCAGGGCTGGCTGTTGAGCTGCTGAAATGGGCCAGGCCTGCATCTCCACCTCCAACCTACATCTGGATTCCCTGATAGTCCCACCTCCCAGCCAGGTGGGCGGCCCACCTGCTCCTCCCCACTCACTTTTGTTTCTCCGCCTCATTTCTCTGCAGCAAAGTTTCTGTCAGGAGGGCTTTGCTGGGAATGCCCGGGAGGCGGCTCCCCTCAGTCAGCGTGGGCCCCGCCGGAGACGTCCCCTCTCTCTGCTCTGGAGGGAAAAAAGAGGGAAAACCACCCATCGCTGGAAGTGGCACGGCAGCCAGAGCTGTGTTCTGCAAATCGGAGGGACTGGGAGGGCTGGGACTCAGTTTTCCAAACTCAGGTGATGGAGAGAGTGTAGCTGGAAAGACCTGCCATCACCATGATGAGCTGGGTTGTTGCCCTGGGGGGCGTGTGTGAATGAATGTCAAGTTCCAGTGTGCCAGCCTCAGCCAGCACGCCCAGAAGCTTCCTTTACCCTCTTGGACCAGTTCCTGCCTCCTCGGCCTTTTTACTTTTTTAAGGGTGATGGTAAAATATGCATAAAAGTATACAATTCAGTGACATTTAGTATTGTGCAACTGTGAGCACTAATTCCAGAATGTCATCAAAAGGAAGCCCGTCCCCACTAAGCAGTCACTCCTTTTCCTCTCCCCCAACCCTTGGCAATCACCAATCCGCTTTCTGTCTCTGGGGACTTTCATATCCTGGATATTTTCTATCACCGAAATCACACATAATATATGTCCTTCCGCGTCCGGCTTCTTTTACTTAGCAAAATGTTTTCGAGGTTCATCCAGGTTATAGCATGGATCAGACCATCATTCATTTTTATGGTTCACTAATATTCCATTTCATGGACAGGCCACATTTTGTTTTCCCATTCATCTGCCAATAGACATCTGGCGTGTTTCCACCTTCGGCGGCTGTGAATAGGGCTATTGCGAACATGTGTGTACACGTGTTTGAGCACCTGTTCTCAGTTCTCTGGAGTAGACACCTAGGAGTGAAAGTGCTGGGCCATGGGGTAGCTGTGGGTTTAACTTCCCCTCCCCACAGCTGACGGTGTACACTCAGAGGCTCGGTCACAGCCCACTGCACCTGCAGGAACGCCTGCACAGGGCCCACATCAGGTCTCGCTTTGCAGGCCCGTGGTGGCTGCTTCAGGGAATCAGTGTGTATGCCCTGGGCACTCAATTCGTCATGGGGAGAAAGGGTGCTCAGGGACAGGCCATCAAGGGTGTCTCAAGAATCCCAAAATCTGGGCTTCCGGCCTTGGGTCCGACTGACTCCTTTAAGCTCTGTCCTGGTTGTTAGGCTCCTCTGCTGAGTGCAGAGCTGGGCAGTTTGCCTCCCTTGAGGGCCCGACAGTTTTCAGGCCCTGGCTTGTTCACACACACACACACACACACACACACACACACGGCTTTGCAGGCCACATAGGACGTTCCAGGGGCTGAGGACACAGCAGTGAACAAACGGGGTTTGACCATCGTGAGGCACAGCAACAAGTGTTCTCAGGGAGAAACACAGCCCAGGGCCAAGGTCAAGAGCCCTTGGTTTGAATCCCTGCTTGACTGCTTGCTGCCTCTGAGACTGTTAACCCGTTTGTCAAACGGGGCCAGTGACACCCCAAGTTGACAAGAGGAGACAGTGGGAAACCGTGTGAAAGGCACATGGCACAGAGTAAATGCTCTCAAGAGGCAGTTCCCACAAGCGTCATTATTCTGATAGAGGGAAATTCAAACCCTAGAGGGACCTCAGAGGCCGCACAGAGCCATCGCCGTATGAGCTGGTTTGTCAGGGAGGCTGGAAAGGCATTCTGGGTACAGGAACAGAGCCGGCAAAGTGCTGTATTTTAGTCACCATTAATCTTCCCCAGAGGACTCTGCCAAGGACCAGGCATACATACAGTAGGTGCTCACTAGGGACTGGAAGGAAGGGAGGGGGCTGTGAGATGGGGAGTGCACTGGAGCAGTCAGACCGACTTGGCGGGCCTCAGCCCATGATCTCCATGACTCCAGGAGGTAGACTCGACTCGGGGTCTGCGATGACAGCCCTTGGGCCAAATCTGGCCCACCTCCTGTTTTGCCTATAAAGTTTTATTGGAACACAGCCACACCCACTCATTTACCCAAGTTCTATGGCTTTTTTTTTTCCACACAGTTGAGTAGTTGTGACAGAAAATATGTGGCCTGCAAAGCCTGAAGTATGTACTCTCTGGCCCTTTACAAAAAAAAGAAAAAAAAAAAAAGGTAAATTTGCTGAACTTTGAGGTAAATTCTCATTTATTCCTTAGTCTGGTCCCCTCCTCCCTGCTTCATTTGCCCCCAAAGCCTTTCTTACACTGGAAGTGCTGTATATTTATTGGTTGACAGTCAGCCTTACATTCTAGAAGGTCAGAGCCACGAGGGCAGGGATTTGGGCCTTATTTGCTCCCAGCTATGTCACCGGAGCCTATGACAGTGTCTGGCTTGAAGCTCAACCAACACCCAAGACTCAGATGGTCACCGAGAGCTTTCATGGCCGCATTTCTCCTCCCCAGAGACCTCCTCCTTCACCTGCCACGGGTAACCACCATGCTCGCTTCTGTTCATCATTCTCCTGCTTTTAAACATTTTTAATCACATATATGTATATCTGAACTCTATTTTTAGCTCTCCCAGTTTCTTGACTTGCCTCGCTCGATGCCAGGACAGTGCTGTGTTCCCCACATCCGGTTTCCCTCCCCTGTGGGGCACACAGTCAGTCTGCCCTTCCCGGCTCCCCTGTGGCTGGGCGGGGCCCCATGACGGAGTTTGGGTCACCAGGATGTGGCTGGGGGTGCTGTGTGCCAAGTCTGAGCCTGGACCCATAAACCGCGGTATGATCCTCTGCAGTTTTTCTCTTCCCGTTGGCTGGTTGTAACAGTCACTGTGACTCGGGATGTCAAGTGTTGAAGATGGCAGGATCACCATAGCTTGGCTGTGTGAGTGACCACATGGAGTGTCTCCTCCAACCTCCCACCCTTTAAATATATTACGCTTCTGCGATTTGGGATTGGGTTGTTTCAGCAGTGGTGTACCATAACCCACCCTACCTGGAAAATGATAAAGTCAAGCTCCTAGGCGTCCCTACCCCCATCCCTCCAAAGATGGCCAAGCCAGGCTGCTGAAGATCCACAGCCCATTTGTTTATTAGGGACATCCCATGAAGGCCTTATCAGTACCTTTGGGGCCCAGGAGCTCAGGGTGCCTCTTCCACGAAGTGTGGAGGTCTCGCCGCGGCTGCCCAGTGGAGTCGAAGCTGGGGGGCTGCAGTCTGTCGTCTAGGCTGCGTGTCGCTTCAAACACAGGCACGGGGTCTGCATACACAGAGAGAAGAGCCCAGGAGTGGGTGGGGGGGAGCCCTGAGGGTTGAGGGCTGCCTAGGCTGAGGCCGCAGGGCCTGGTGGGTTCCCCTACAGGAACACCCTGCCTTCTCCTTTAACCTCTTTCAGCTAGTTCATGCTTAATCACCTTCCATACTGCAACTCAAATGCCACTTCTTCCAGGAAGCCTGCCTTGACCAGTCAGTCATTCCTCCACCTGAGCTCTCCCAGCTCCCTGCACCTTTCCTTTAGAGCACTCACTGTACTTACAATTTTCACTGATTTGCAAGTCTACCTAATTAACACCCACTGGACTGCCAACTCCACAAGGCAGGGCTGGGACCGCGTCTGTTCTCACTCCCCACTGGACCCCTGGTGGGTGAATGAAGTCCAACACACAATCTGACCCAACAAACATCTGCTGAGGGAAGAAATGGGGCAGTGCCTACACACAGGAGCCTTCAGGTCCGGCTGGAACAAGGTCGCCTCTGCATTTTACCCCTCTCCTCCTGTCTGTTTAGGTGGCGGGAGGCTCTGACAATGGGCATTTGTGCCGAGGTAAGCAGGTGCGCGAGAACGCTGCCGTCTTTCCCCTGTCAGCACTCCCCCTACGCCCCGTCATTAGGCAGGGCCTGCTCAGCGGGGTATGCCATTATGTCTCCCCGGGCTGATGTAATTATACATTGACATAATTAACCCAGCAAGCGCATTAGGCAGGCCAGCTAAAAATTCATCTATAATTATTTGTTGTGTGCATGCTAATGAGTCCATCTGCACTGCCTTTGTACAACACGGACAAATTAATTTACAAGTCTGGATTTTTTAATAAGTTCAAGGAAATGCTTCCTATTGTGTCCTGGTTTTTCAGAAAGAAGAGAAAGGCCATGAGCACTTGCCAGGGTCAGGGAAGTTAGATAAACACGGGAGGGGGCAGCTCTGAGTGGGCCACAGAGGGCTCACTCTGGTTCCAAGGAGGTGGAAAAGATCTAGCTCATGGCTTGGGGGCTGGCTGGCCACAAGCCCGTCTAAGCCAAATGATTACACTTGGGTGATAAAGGGTATCATCCACCCCATTTCCAGGGATCAGGGATTGATGCTTCCCTCCTTCACTCTGCTCGGAGGCCCTGTGGCTGCCTTGTGCCCTCTGTCCAGGGGGAGCTGCCCTCAGGTGGGCCCCTGAGAGGCTGGAGGAGCAGGGTTGGCCGGATCCCTGCTTAATAGAGGTTCAGCGATTCTAAGGTTCCTGTTTTTCACCTTCATTTGCTGCTACAGGGTAGAACATAGTGGTTAAGCTCACAGAAGCTGAAGCCCAGCTCTGGATCCAAATCCTACTCCCAAAGAGCCATGAACCTCATTTTCCCTCTAATACAGTGGGAGAACTACAACAGTTCCTAATTCCCAAGAATTATTACCGGGAAGATAAACAAAGATACCAGCAGAGGCAATATGTTCCAAGGGCTGCTGGTGCCAGGTCTGGCTCCAAACTGGCTAATAACTCTGGACAGTTAGTTAACCTCCCAGAGCCTCCATTTTCTCATCTGTAAAATGGGGCCTTCCTGAGGCCCAGGAAGGAAGATGTTGCTATTCCCCATTTTCTGGACAAGAAAATGAAGGCCCAGAGAAGAGATGTCATGTGCTCAAGGTCACCTAGCTCAAAAGTGGCAGAGGTGGGACTTGAACTCAGGGTGCCAGGTGATTCTTTGCAGTAGGCCAAGCTGCTTTGAGGCAGGGCATGGGGATTTTTTACTATTAGGCTAGGAGCATTAGACTGATGGTTCTGTTCTTTGCCTTGCCATTGGCTTGCTGTGTGGCCTTGGACAGAGCACCAGACCTCTCTGGGCTCTCCACTCAAATTCCTATTACAAGTATATTAACCCTGGATGTCAATCAGATAGGGGTGGGATCCTGTCAAAGTGAGTGCTTTTGGCTGTGCAGCTATCCCGTAGAGCTGGGATGTGTGGCAGAAAGTTTATACTAGACACCTTCACAGGCTAGCCTGACCCAAGAAGTACGAATGTTGTGAATTCCCAAGCCACCCTGAGACAAAGTGGGAGGGGGCCAGGCTGGGACACGGAGAGTGTTTCCTGCTGTGACATCTCCAGAGACAGCCGCTTAGGTTTTCTGTGTCTCAGTTTCCCCAGTGGTAAAACGGGGACAGCAGGCCTACTGCGTATGGGCTGTGCAGGGCTCCCACGAGATGCCGAGCCCTATAACGGTGCCTGGCACCCAGCAGACTCTGAGTGAGTGTTGCCCTTCCGCTTATTATGAAGATTTGTGGCAGCCACGGAGACTCTTCTGATCTACTGTAGTGTCAGCTCAGGCCACACCTGCCTGGGGCTGCTCCCAGCCCAACGAAGCATGACAGGGGGTGCAGAGTGGGGCTAGAGTGGGGCTGCTCCTGATGATGCTGGGACGGGCAAACCTTGTATCATGGACTGAACTGTGTCTCTCCAAATCCATGTAGTAGAGCCCTAACCCCCTGATCCAGCCGCATCTGGATAAAAGGGCCTTGAATCCTATAGGACCAGTGCCCTTATATGAACAGGAAGACACCAGAACTCTCTCTGCATGTGCACACAGGAAAGGCCCCGTGCAGACAGCAAAGGCAGCCACCTGCAAGCTGGGAGGAGAGCTCTCACCAGAAACCAGCCTGCTGGCACCTTGATCTTGGACTTTCAACCTCCAGAACTGTGAGAAATAAATGTCTGTTGCTTAGGCCACCTGCTCTGTGGTCTGGTCAGAGCAGCTTGAGCAAACTGGTACACCTTCTTTGGCGTTGCCTGTCAGTCCAGCCGAGACCTGCTCAGAGCTGCACTGCAGTCCGAGGGTCTTCCCGCCAAGCTTCTTCCCCTCACCCCAGGTTCAGACCACATTGCCATCTAAAGGCTCTCGGCACCTCCTCCTCTCCTTCTCCTTCATCCTACACAGCGTCCCTCCCCGCAATAAACCTCTTGCCTATTTAACGCCGTTCTGGCATCTGCCTGCTTCCACAGGACCAAAAGCAACATGTGACTACTTTTTCTCCTCTTGGACTCTTAGTTTTCCCATCTGTAAAATGGGGGCAGCCGTGGGGCCTCTCCTGCAGAGCTGCTGCTAGAATCAGAGTCTATGGATGTGAAACCCCTGGTATGGCGCTGGCACTTTCCAGGGAGGAGTCTGGAGTGGGCGGAGCTCACAGGGGGACCTAAGGGTCCACGTACAGGCTCTTGTCTCTGTGTGACTGTCATCCCAGTCAGGTGATGGGGGGGTGGGGTTTACCCTAAGGGCAGTGGGGAGGGAGTGACACGTTCTATTTCGCCTTTTTCAAAGGTTCGTCTGAGCTGCTGTGTGAGAAACGAGCTGGAGAGGGAGCCCAAGGAGAAGCTACCAGGACCGTCAAAGCAGCGATGCCGGGATCAGGGAGGCGGCAGAAGTGGAGAGAGTGCTCAGATTCAAGAGGTAGACAGGAAGAACTGATGGGGTCCCACACACTGCTCAGATTCAAGAGGTAGACAGGAAGAACTGATGGGGTGTGGTGTCCTAGGTTGAGTAGTGCTCTCTGAAATTCATGTCCATCCAGAACTTCGGAACTTGACCTTATTTAGAAACAGGGTCTTTGCAGAAGGAATCAACTTAAGGTGAAGTCAACTGGATTGGGGTTGACTAACGACCGGAGTCCTTTTAAGAAGAGGAGACAGCACAGAGAGACACACACAGAGAAGTCCCTGCGAAGACAGAGGCAGAGACTCAAGTGATGCATCTGCCATCAAGGATGGCCGGCCACCACCAGAGGTAGAACAGGGGACTGGAACCGGTTCTCCCTCAGCGACTCCAGAAGGAACTGACTGACCCTGCCAACACTTTGATTTTTGGACTTCCAGCCTCCAGAACCGAGAGAATAAATTTTCATGGTTTCCAACAACCTAGTTTGGTAGGCAGCCCCAGAAAATGGTCTGGAGGACACAGGTCCAAAGTCTGCTCTCCCCAAGTGTTCCACACCTTCGTCGCCGCTCCTGGTATTACTAGCAATCCTTGGCGTTCCTTGGCCATTGTTTCTTGATCTTGGCTCTGTTATCACAAGACTTTCTCCTCTATGTCTCTCTCCTCTTCTTATAAGGACCCAGCATACTGAATTAGGGTCTACCTGATGACCTCTTCCTAAGTTGATTACATCTGCAAAGACCCTCTTTCTAAAAGAGGGTACCAGAGGTTAGGACCTCCACGTATCTTTCTGGGGCACATAATTCAAACCATAACATGTGGTAACTGACTGGATACCAACTGTGAGAGAGGCAGGACTGAGGCACTGCCAAGACTCCAAGTCCCACAGGAAGGAAGTCCTCATTCAAGTCTAATCTACTTCTCTCCTGCTGTACCATGTTACCTGGCATCCAGGGAACAAGCCCATTGTGTAAGAGAAAGTGTCGGGACCTGGTTCTCACTCTATTGCATTTTTATCCTCCAGATCTACTGAGGCACTGGGCCGTGGGTCGAATAGGGTCCCTGCTCTGAAAAGCACACAGCAACGATGGATGGTCTCTTACTACCCCAGGTATTTTTTACCCTTTATTTCCTCCCCGCTGGTGCATAGTGGGAATTCTTAGGTTTTACAGTGTGTGGGAAACTAATTTCTTCCCACCTCCCCTATCTGGGAGAAATCCACGGAGCCCTGAGCTATGCTGCCAGGGGCTGAGTTATGGAGGAAAAAAATGACTAGCACCCAGACGACTGGAAGATTTGCCAAATCACACAGAGGTAAAATACTCAGCCTTGGGGGCTGGCAAATTCAAGGCTTTCCCCCTTCCCTTGTCCAACAGCATTATTCGATCCATCAGCTAAATGTCACTGGCCACTTTTACAAACACAAACTGAAAGAGAGAAAAGTGACAACAGATCTTTAAAATGTTTGGAAGAGGTCTTTCAGAGAACCTGACAGCCACAGGGAAGTGGGGAGCATCTTGCTTGCATTCCTCAGTCTTCCCTTTCCCCTTGGGGCCCTGCCCTGGCATTTCACATAGTAGGTGCTCAGTAAATGTGGATTGTGATAAGCTTCTAAGTCTGCGGTCATAGGTTATAACAGCAATAGGAAGTGAATAGTCACTAATGCATTCATTATTCACCAGTACATTTTAACTGAGCATCTACTACGTGCCAGACACCATTAGTTCAGTTGCCAAATATTTTCTGAGCACCTGCTGTGTGCCAGGGAGGTTTCTGGGCCCCAGAGATAGAGCAGTAGATAAGAGGGAATTTCTGTCTTCCTGGGGTTGACACTCCAGAGAGAAAGAGGGATAAAGGACAAATAAACCAATGGCAGTAAGGGGACAGAGAAGAAAAAGAAGGCCGGGTCCGGGCAGAGAGTGGCCTGACATGCTTGGTGGGGGGAATGCTGCTAATGGAGGCAGGCTGGTCAGAGAAAGCTTCTTGAAGGAGGTAACATTTGAACAGAGCCTTGAAGAAGATGAGGGAGCCAGCAGCGGGGGCAGAGAGAATAGTCTAGACACAAGAATCACCACCAGGAGAAAGAGCCCCCACCGGACCAAGAGAGGGTGGTGGACCCTTGTGACCAGCTGCCCACCCCCTGCCCCAGTTATTGTCCCAGAAACACAACTTAGCTCAATCTTCACAACTGACCCATTTTAGAGACGAGGATGTGGGGCTGACAGAGACTGGCAATGTCCAGGGACTTCTGGTGCCAGCCTCACCTCCCCTCCCTGCAGGCTGGTCTGGGGGCTGCCGCCGAGGGTGGAAGTTGGGTTCAGAGCAGGCTCTGGCCCTCTAACCGCTAGTTCCTGGTCTTTGTTTCCAAAACCCCAGCTACCATGGATCCTGAAGCAGGTGGGGCACCCACATCTGGGGAGCTAGGTTATGGGGTAGATATGACCTCCACCAAGTGTTTTGGGCCAAAAGCTCCAGGGAACTGACATATCCTCATACTCCCCCCACTCACATATGCCTGGTACTTTACATATATTTACATCTCATTTAATCATCAAAACAATCAAATCGTGTTAGATTCCCATGAGATGGTTCTATCCCCATCTTCCAGATGAGAAAACTGAGGCCTAGCAAAGGGAAGCCATTTGTTCAAGGCCACCAACCCAGAACAAGGCAGAGCTGAATCTGAACCCAGTACAGCCCAAACGCCGGACATTGGCATACACACTTCACAACTTCTACTGAATCCACCTGCCCCTCAAGGATTACCAACATGACATTTGTCCTTATGTGACTCAGTATTTTTTAACTAAGAATATTTTAAATTATTATAAATAGATAATTGGGATCCTATATCATAAATAGAAGGTGCCTTAAACCATAAAAATAAACACAAAGAGGGGGCGCCTGTCTGGCTTCAGGAGAGCATGCAGCTCTGGATCTCAGGGTTGTGAGTTCAAGCCCCACACTGGGTGAAAATTGATGTTATTAAATTCTAGTTAGACTCTCTTGTTACCTAAGACGGGGATCCCAAGGCTGGCTCTCCCTCGGCTAAAAAGGGAGATGCACAGGTATTCTACAGGTGTTTAAGATGCTCTAGCACCAGACTGAAGTTTATCTAGAAGGAAGTAGACAGGTGACACCCGGCATGCAATGCGTTCAAAGCTTCACTGCTGTGCCAGGTACACTGAAGCTGTTTCCCGTGTCAGGTGACCCCATGAGGGGACGTGCTGGGTCCCACCAAGCCCCCAACCTCCAAAGTGACCTGTGTCCCCACTCTGGTGTCTGGCAAGCCTCCTATCCTGGTGTCAGGAGAAGTGACCAAACATCCCCGCATGTCCTTGTCTGGAGCAGGGAGCCCAGGTTCTGCCGGGCTCAGCACTTCCAGCCGAACCTTTCAGCCAAGACACACAGCTGCCCAGAGTTGGGCGCGGGACTCCCTCACTTCACTTCTGCGACAGACACACGGTCGATACCTCGATGAGGGCAGTGGCAGTGGGAAGCAAAGGGCCTTGGATCCAACCTGAATGAAAAAGCCCCAAACAGGGAGGATCCCAAATCAGAAATGTTTGACTACAACAAATCCTTTGGATTAATCGAGCACGCCGGCAGACACGGGAGATCAGACACGAGCCATCCGAGGTGGCAGGTCCTGACGGGAGTGCAGGGAGGGGGACGCTGTCAGGAAGCGGAGGGCCTTTGTCCTACAGTCATCAACCTGCTCTTTATGCATAAAGTGCTTAATAAAATGACTAATTCATTTTGGCTACATTGGATCTAACCCCTTAGAGAAGACTGCCAACGGACTTGTACTATTGTAATACCACACCGGGCTTCACAGAGGTACTCGTCTATTCCCTCTCCCACCGCTAGCTGATGCTGTGGTGTTTCTTCAGAAAGTGTCTATGGGGTTTTTGGTGGGGGGGAGCCGGGGAGCTAGGAAAAGCTGTCTCATTCCTCCCACTGTGTCCATCTGAAGGAAAGTGGCATTCAGAGCTTTTTTAGGAAAGCTGGAGCCGCAAAGGCTCTCCGAGAGGCTGTTTAGAAACACATATATGCAGAAGTATGCGTGCGCCCCTCCAAAATATCTTGGAGACAGAAGCCTTCTCCCATCTGGGCCCAGGCTCCGGGCGCCTGCATGGGCGGGAGGCTCGGGCTACTGACGGCGGCAGAGAGACTAACTCTGATCCTTTAATCTTAACTTTTAGAGAGCAGATGGGGTGTGGGGCCCCTCCACACAGCCGTGAGCCATGTGTCCGCCCACCCGCTCTTTCATCCACTGCCAGGACCGGCTGCTCTGGGGGGTCTTCTGGCTGAAGGACGGACAGAGGGGCTGGGGAAGGTCTTCCTTCTTGGCACGGGGTGGTGGTGGGAATTCAACACCAGCATAGCTGCAGGGACTGTTTACTGAGAACATACTAGGTGCTAGACACCCAGAGGGCCTTCTAGACTCTGTACCACGGTTACTCCTCTCTGAGGTCCCAGGGGGTAGGTGTGCTTTTCCAGACCAAGAAACAGGCTGAGAGGCAGAACCAGCCACTCAGGGTGGCCCAGCCAGGGAGCACCAGAGCCCAATTCAAAGCCAAGTCCATTATAAAACAAATAAAGTTCCCATATACGGAGTTTCACAGAAAGGCAGGCAGCGACAGTGTGTTTTGCTTCACATTGTGCTCCTGGTGGTGAGTGGAGGGTCCAGCAAACAGTAGGTGCTCAATATTTGTCTCATGAATTGCATGGGGCTGCTACTCTGTACCAGGCACCATACTCAATGTTCTTTCTCTCACCAAATCCACCCAATTGGCCTATAATTAGGTATGATTATTATCCGCGTTTTATAAATGGGGAAACCGAGGAGCAGAAAAGTGAAGAATGACAAGGGGAGCACAATGGCAGGACAGGGATTGGCCCTGCTCTGTAGGAGGGCCCTCTGGCCTGGGGTCCTGCTAGTGCTTCTCCTGGTATCACTCGGCTCCCTGAATTTGGAAGCTTGAGCCGGGAGAACGAGGAGTTCTTAGCTGGGGGGGTTAACTTTTTCCTCTTCTGGGTAACACACTTGTATTTCAGCAAAGGGCCCATCCTCTCAGTCTAGAACTTCTTAACCTACCAGCAACAAAGACCCTCAGCTGTTTGTCACTCTTTTTGGAGGCTAAATGTCCAATGGTTTTGTCCAAATCCTTTCAATTTTTAAAACGAACCTGCACGTAGGTTAGGAGTCCGGGTCAAAATTCAGACTCTACTGCCTCTCTGCTGTGTGACCTCGGGCAAGTGCCTTGATCTCTCTGAGCCTACATTTTTTCAGCTGCACAGTAGGACAGCTTAGCTGCTGTCAAGGGGGCTAAGGGGATCATGGACTCATTTCTGTGAGGGGCTGTGCTGCACAGCCTAACGCACAGGAAGCACCCCCCAACCACCCCTGCAAGGGTGGCAGCTGATGCTTTAGGACCACGTTCGAAGCCTGTTTTCTCTGAGGTGCCTCCTCTGGCTGTCCAGCTGCGGGGCCCTTTCTCTGGTAGTCTGACTTTGGGTCATGATGGCCCTGCCAGCCTCCGAGTCTCTGAGGGCAGAAGAAGGCTCAGGCTTGAGCTCCCACAGGGTTCAGCTCTAGTAGGTGCCCAGAATGAACTGATGAAAAGCTACAGCTGATGTGCTTGGCTTTCCTCCCGCAAGGGAACAGCCGTGCATTGAGCACCTACTGGGTGCCAGCATCATGCCAGATGCTTTCGTTTCATCTTCCTCCAGTCCTTGGTTACCAAGAGTACTGAAAGTTAGACGGGCCGCCATGGTGGGGGAGCACTTCTGGCAGGGGAGATGGTGGTGTAATGCCTTCTAAAGTCAGCTGCCATCTTCGGGAAACTCTGGCCTTGTTCCCTATGGGATCAAGTGAGCAGAGGCATATTCAGGGAGAAAGGGAAGGAAGTGAGAGCAAACAGAAACAAGAGTTTCTCGTTGTACTAAAATCTTTATCACCTCTATTTGTGAAGGTGGCTTATCCACTAGATGGCAGTAGAACTAGTCATTTGGGATAAAAACAAAGCTAAATTCTTAACCTCCCTCACTACTTCCATCAAAGATTCATATCTCTAAAAATTAAGGTCACAGAAGTACTAAAAAAAACAAAAACCCAAAACTTTCAAGCAAGAAGGGGTTTTAAAAAACATGACATGAAATCCAGAAGCCATAAAAGCAAAGGTTTGGTAAGAATTTCTACGTTTCTGCAAATATTTTTTGAATGCCTGCTATGTGCCATATACAAGAGACATTATAAACAAAAAGCAAACTAGGGGAGAAGATATGAGACATGTTTACCAGGGCAAAGGTTATTATCTTTAATATATAAAGAGTGCCTACAAATCAATGAGAAAGTGATCTCTGACATTAAAATGGGCTATAGATACATGAACCAGTGATTCACAAAAGAATATGAGAGGCTCATAATATTTGAAAAGATACTTAGTGTAACAAATGCATGAGTTCAGAATAAATTCTGGGTTTGGGGCCAATGCATGGCTACAATCTATTTTCCTTCCCAAGTTCTCTTCTTTGTCCTCAGAACTACAGCACAGTACCAATAAGCTGCTCATTCCTGAGCACCCTACATGCCCAACATTGGAGAAGGCAGTCCAGAAAATTACAGCACAGCCACACAAGAGACCATTACACACGATGAACCAAAGTTACTCAGGATTTTTAATCACACAGGGAAATACGTATGCTCATATTGGGTAAAAAGGAAGGATGATTCAAAATGGTACAAGCAGAATGAACTACTGTTTTGAGGAAGTACATAGGGAAAAGATCAGAAAGAAAAATAATGTTCCCACTGCTTCTCTAGTAGGGAGTTCTGTCTCCTTCTTTCTACTTTTCCGTATTTTTTGAAGTCGAAAGCACGCGTATGTGACTTTTATAATTGGGGAGAAAAAAAAATTAAAGCCCCAAACACTGTAAAGCATTTTCCTATTCCAGACTCAGTCACCCTGTTGCCTAAACTGCTCACCCCATGTCCTTGATAACTGCCAGAACCTTGTGAGATCAGCAGCAAACGCTTGTGATCTATGTAGCTTACACTCTGATGTCAGCTTGGCAGTGGGCTGCTGGTTATTAGACCCTGCCAAATACTTTCACACCCAGCACAGTGAACCTTTGTGTCAAATAGTGAGTAGCTGCTATTATTACCCCTCTGCTAAAGACATAGAACTCAGAGCTCAGAGAGGTTCGGGCCCCTGCCCAAGGTCACACAGCTCAAAACTACCTAACTGAGAGTCCTACCCTGCTGTGTCTGACTCTGCAGCTGGAACACCTAAGCTGACCAGCTTTGCCTCCTGAAAGAAGCAGGGAGAGAAACACCTGTCAGGAGTTGCCGTCTCCTGCACTGGATTTTTAAAAAACCAAAGTAAAGCAGAAAAACCCATTTTGGGGGCACTCACCTCTCACTTCTTATCTCTTCAGCAGTCCTCTTCTGCCTGCTCTCTTGCTCTCTCCTTGTTTCCTTTCTTTTCATTTTTTCTCTTTCTTTCTTCCTCCCCTCCTCCCCTCTTTTACTTTTAACTAAGCACTCAGTTAACAAGTTAGCTTTGTGAAGCTCGGGTTGGTACCTGGTGACTGCAAGCGCGATAAAGAAATCAGCCGCCACCGATACAGAAGTCAGAAAGGTTTAAATCAAACCATCCTCCACAACAATGACATTAATTATGCTTTTAACACGTTTTACTGCTTTTTTTCTCACTTCACGCCACATCTGTGTGAACAATATCCAAAAGATTTACGGTTTTCTTTCGTAATTACAGACATACAGGCTGCACACTTATCAAAATACTTGCTGAGCAATCACGCCATATCGTATTCTCTGCCAAAGATCTGTGCTGGCAGCAGTCATTCAAAACAAAAATGTTGAATCAGGACTTGTGTGGCTTTGGAGGGGGGTGGAAAGTATTTCGACAAATAATTTGCCTGTCAAGAAATATAAAAACAGGAGAGTGTGCATCCTGGCAAATTTTCCAGGAGTGTTATTTTTTTCTGGAGGGGGTTAGAACAGCGTGTGTGTGTGGGGGGGACAGTGCGCCGGGAAGCTCCCAGCACCAAAAACACATCTGACATTTGGTTCTTGTGTCTGAGGATAAAATTTAATGAGAACAAAAATATGTCTTCCTAATTCCCCTAAGAAATCATTAAAACATTTTGTTATTCTTAAATGTCTCGAAAATGAATTAGAGCCCCTAAAGGGGCCGTTCGAACAGTATGTCTCCATCAGTTAAGTCTCCTTGTTCTCCAACTCAGCGACAGCTAGGGACGTACGTCTCCCCCGCCTCTCCATTTCTGGGGAGCAGAGTTGCGAAATCAGATGCGTGGAGTCAGCACCAGACTTGGAAAGACCCCTTTGGGGGGAGGGGCAGGAGGGCACGAGGACCTTCTGGAAAGCTCTGCACCGGTCTTGGGAACTCTCGAAGTCCCTGGCTGGCACTCTGGCCCTGTGATTGTGTTAACCGCCCTATCTAGAGAAAGATGAGGGTTTCACAGTGAACCCTGGAATTAATGACTCTTTTCCAAGCAGGGGCCATAGCCTCTCCTCACCCTCAAGCGCTAGGCTTGCTGGAGCTCCCCTAGGTTTGCCATAAGCATTCGAGGGATGATCTGGTCACCTGCCGGCGGCATGCAAGCTCCCCGAGGCCTGGGCCCCTGTCTGCATTTGCAGGCTCATGGTTAGGTTCTCAGTGTCTAGCAAGTGCCAGGCACACAGCAGGTACTTAATAAATGCACTTAAATAAATGTAAATAAACACGTGATAGGCAGAGGGCTCCAGGTGAAAGAGCGCCTTGTCATTCAAATAACCCTTCCCCCCATTTCTGCACGTGAGTCTTGTTTCTCGTTCATTCAACAACTATTAGGTGCTTACTGTGTATCAGGTTCTGGGTATACAAATCTGATATGACCAGTCAGTCCCAGGCTTAGAGAATTTCACTTCTAGGAAAGCCAGACACATACATGACGACAAGTGTAGCCCAGTCACCAATTTATACAAGAGGAGGCTGGGGCTCTCGAAGTCAATTAATTCATCTGCAGTCACCCAGTGAGTGAGTGGTCTGAGTAGGACTCCAGCCTGAGCCCCGAATCACAAGCCCGTCTCAGTGCTGCCCCCTGGTGCTACAGGGGAGGTACATGGGGTCTAGGGGAGGAGCCTTGTGTGGAGACTCCTAGGAGACATTTTTGGGGTCTATTGTGGGTCACTTTCCAATGTCACTTGTCGCTGATCTCGTGGGACCTTAAGGACTGAAAAATGATGGTAAATATGAGGGTTTATTTTCCCAATTATTTTTTCCAGATAGCTCTAATGAGGGTAGAGATATAAGCAGAGCATCTGCTACATGCCCAATGTGGTCCTTAGTGAGGGGGACAATGGCCAGGGCTGCAGACATGGCCGTCTTGGCCTCATGGCCCGGGGGCCACGTCCTCATGGTGGGCATAGAACCCCAAGGGCTGTACTGTCCAACTCCAGCCACTCTCACTGCCCAAACATCCTCCTTGAGAAGACCCACACAGCATGCTGCCTTCCAGGGAGTGTAGGACCAGGAGGGTAGGACCAGGGCAAAGAGAATGGAGTGTGCACATCCCTCTGCGGGGGGCTGAACGGGCCCCTGAACATATACCCATGTCCTAACGCCTGGAGCCGGTGAACGTGACCTTATTTGGGAAAAGGGTCTTTGGCAGATGTAACTCAGCTAAGGTCTCTGGAGGAGATCACCCTGGATTATGGGGTGGGCCCTAAATTCAATGGCTAGTGTTCTTATAAGAGAAAAGAGCTAGAGAGTTGGGACCCAGACATAGGGTGGAGGGAGCCTCGTGAAGACAGAGGCAAAGACCGGAATGACGGGGCCACAGGCAAAGGGACACCTGGAACCACAAGAAGCTGGAAGAGGTAAGGAAGAAGCTTCCCCTAGAATCTTGAGAGGGAGCACGGCCCTGTGGGCACCTTAATTTCGGATTTCCGGCCTCCAGAACTAGGAGACAACAAACATCTGTTGCTTGAAGCCCCCCCGTTTGTGGTGACTTGTAACAGGAGCCCCAGAAAACAAACACAGCCTCCTCCGCGCAGCTGAGTTGTGACACGGAGCAGCCACTCTGGACATACCAGCGTGTGTGCGGAGACCTGAGCCCCACTCTCCTGGCTGTGAGACCTCAGGCACCAGACTTAACCTCAGGGTACCCCGTGAAGGGGGCTGGTTGACCTGTTCCCCTGGGGCTGTAACGTGCAGACAGTGGAGCGGCCTCAATGCCAGGCATGTGCTTTCTAAACCCTGATGCGCTCCCCGTTTCTGGCAGCCTCAAGCCCTCCTTGGCTTGTAGCCCCATCACTCCAGCCTGAGCCAGTCTTCACATGGCCTTCGTCCTGGGTCTCTGTGTCCTCTCCTCCTCTTACAAGGACACAAGTCACTGGAGGTAGGATCCACCCTGTATCTGCATGGTCTCATCTTGAGGTCCTTAACTAGTTACACCTGCAAAGATCCTGCTTCCAAAGAAGATCACGTTCCAAGTTTCAGGGTAGCCATGAATTTTGGGAAGACACCACTCAAGCCACTCTAGTCGCCCAAGACAGATGGAATGAGGGACTTCCCCACCCACAAACACAAAGATCCCACAAATGACCTCCACATAGAGTAGAAAGGACTTCGCCTTCTCCATGACTTGGCTTAGCTAGGATTTCATTTTCTTCCTCATAAACCCCAGCCCCGGTCACCCGATAGCATTGATCCTTGCGGCTGTGTAGAAGGGCCCCAGAAAGGACCAGGAGGCTGTCCGGGTGGCGGGAGTTGGCAGAGGGTCCCCACCATTGTAAGCAAATCACTTACACCTCCCTGGGCTCCCGTTTCGGAGTCATGAAATGAGAAGGTGGCAGAGAAGGCGCCATTTTGGAAATGGGAGACTTTTTTACAGACATGTATCTACACATCTTAGGCACACACCTAAGTGTGCTCAAACCGCTCACAGCTCTACAATCCACATCAAGATCAAGAAGCAGCATCTTTGGCCCCCAGAGGTCCCTTCTGGGAACTACTGGCCCTCCAACAGAAACCACTCTCTTGACTTCTAACAGCACAGGTAATTTTTTTTTTTTTAGATGAGGTGAAATTCTTAGAACATATAATCTACCATTTTAAAGTGATCAGTTCAGTGGGATCTGGCACATTCATGAAGTCACATAGCCATCACCCCATCTAGCCCCAGGGCATTTTCATCCCTCCAGAAGGAGACCCCACACCCATTAGCGGTCACCAACCGCCTCCCACCAGTCTGGTATCTGTCTCTTTAGATTTGCCCATTTGGGACATTCCATATAAGTGGAGTCTTGGATTATGTGACCTTGTGTCTGGCTTCTTCCACTCAGCACCATGATTGTGAGGGCCGTCCCTGCTGCGTGTCAGCATGTGTCAGTGGGTGTCAGCGCGTCTCTCTTTTTTATGGCTGAATCGACCACATTTTATTTATCCATTCATCCATTCATGGACATAGGGGTTTTTTCCCCATTTGGGGCATTGTGAATACTGCCGACAGATTCATCTTTGCCTGTCTTCATATTTCATGTAAAGAGAGTCACGTAAGTATGTGTTCTTTGAGCTGAGGTTGGCTATGCCATGGTGGGGAAACATTTGCGGTCTTTCCTCCAGTGCCCTTAGCTGGCAGACAGCCCTGGGCACCATCTGTCCTTTGTGGCAATGGGGTGGGGGTTCTGGAGGTAAGACACTCGGCTCCCCAAGAAGGTCCAGGTGGGAGATCTTGCCAGGAGTCCCCCAAAGCTTTCCAGCTAACATTGGAAGATGGTGGGGGAGGATGGAGGAACTGTGTGGGGACGTGTCACACCAGGCTGGGTGTGGACCTCTCACTGCCCCCAACAACCCTCACCTGTGGAGGGCTCAGCCTTGCCCAGGAGCCTTCGCTTGTCCCTGGATCCCACTGTGGGGAGGCCCCTGTGTAATGACCAATAATGGCTAGCTCTTCAATGTCATTAATTATCCAGTTATGGAACCCAAATGTATCTTACCTGGTGCTTCAATTAACTGCTTGTAAACACTCAGGAAAGCTGCCTCGGCCTCCTGACTTCTCTTACTAAGGGCCACCACCTTTGGAAACAAGAGAGAGAGTCATGTGTAACCATGGCATCCGAGTCTACAAGGAAATATGATCACTTTCCTACATGTGCAAACATGGGATGGGGGGAGGTGAGGGGAAATGAAAGTCAAAAGTATGGAGTTAGAAAGTCCAGGTTTGGGCACCTGGCTGGCTCAGTGGGTTAAGACTCTGCCTTCGGCTCAAGTCATGATCTCAGGGTCCTGGGATCGAGCTCCTCATTGGGCTCTCTGCTCAGCAGGGAGCCGGCTCCCCCGCCCCCCCGCCCCCGCCAACTCTGCCTGCCTCTCTGCCTACTTGTGACCTCTCTCTCTCGGTCAAATAAATAAATAAAATATAAAAGAAAGAAAGAAAGAAAGAAAGAAAGTCCAGGTTCAAATCCTGGCCCCGCTGCATTTTAGCTGTGACCTCGGGCACGTCATTGGCCCTCCCTGATCTAAGGTTTTCTCATCTGAAAAATGGGGGAAAAATGGAACCTACCTTCTGGGTCTCTTCTGGGGACGGAATGAAATTACATGTAAGTGCTTAGCATAGGGCCTGGCACACAGCAGGTTAATAGCTATTATTATTGTTTTTGTTATGAAAGGGTCCTGCTGGAGATCCAGATGTGACACATGTTCTGGGGGAAAGTGGCACACATCTGGGGAATATTTCTTGACACTGAAAATTACAGAGAACTCGTTAAAACTCTTGTGAGATGTCAAACAGCTCAACGAATGCTTCCTGGCTGATGAAAACACAAACGGCTCTATAACCCCATTGTGAAGAGCTACCTTCCTACGTTTGTTCTCTTGCTCACAGACTTTTTCGTTCTGCCAGTGATGTTCCTTAAGATAAGGTGGGCAAGACATTTCTGGGGCTCAGCACCATCTCATCCCTCCTTGTCCTTGGCTAGGAATTCCAAGCTCTGGCTTCACAGCTGCCTTGGTGCTGGCTCTTGGTAGCCAGTTTCTCTGGCATCATCCTGGGCCTCTCCAGCACACGGCAGGTGTGAGCTCCTGGTACCTGCAGGTCACCGTCCCTACATCCTCGAGAACACTCTGGGTGGGGTATCTCCCTTTGCATTGGAACATCTTCATTCTCCCTGACAATGATATACCTCTCCCTCTGGTGCCATCTTCTTCAATGATGAATCTATGGGGAGGATCTACGTGTCAATCTCCCTTTTTCAGAGGTGGGCTTCTCTTACCAATCCCAGGGACGCCACTTGGGGGAGTGTCTGTTATCAAATTCCTTCCCTTGACATGAGCTCTGTGAATGCACAGAAGGTGCTCAACACAATTTGGGGGATGAGCAAATCTAAGAGGGTTGGTTGCCCCAACTCTAGGTCCTGTTTGTGACACCATTTTGGAGAAATGACAAGGGCCAATTCTGAGATGGTCTATTCAGAGAAGGGCCAACTAAGGCACAAGCCTTGGATCCAGGCCACCTGGGTTCAAATCCCAGGTCCATCACTTACTATCTTTGTGTCTTTGAGTGGACAGGTCATGGCAATCCCTGTGCCTCTACTTCCCCCTCTGTAAAATGCAAATAATAACACCACACCCTCCCTTGCTGGAGGGTCAGATGATTTAACACATACAAATCCCTTTGTAAATCTTATGGGATACATTAAGCCCCGTATAGGTCACCTCTTGGTATGACCAACCCCTTCCTTCTTGCCTGTTACGGAGACAAGTTCTGTCCAGTGCTGGGTGATAAACCCCAGCTGTGCTTATCTAGCGTCCTACAAAGACCACCTAAGAAAGGCTCCGCCTCCACACCTCGCAGTGCATACTGGGAAGAAGAATGTGAAAACCACAGTGGTTCTTGTAAGGCCTCCAATATGGCAGCCGCAAATCACAGGTGGCTCTTGAGCACTTGAAATGCAGCAAGCACAGATTGAGATGGGCTGGGAGTGCAAAGTGCACACAAGGTTTCAAAGACTTAGCAAGAGAAAAAGAATGGACAACAGCTCATCATGTATACTGGTTACATATTGAATTGGTAACCTCTTGGATATGCTGGGTCAAATAAAATCTTTTACTAAAATTCATTTCACCTGTTTCCTTTTACTTATTTTTCAATGTAGATACTACAACCTGTAAAAATACATCCATGGATCACATTATATTTCTATTGGACAGCATAGCCTGAAGGTTTTATGAGGTCCACAGAGAATTCGTTGTTTAAGAGAGGTGGAGGGAAATGTATGGTGGACGTTGAGCAAATGATTTTAAAAAGGTCAGTTACGAAAATTCCCTAAGCTCTCTTGTTATTCTGCGAACAGTGTCTGGTCTTTTAAATTCCAGAGGGAATGATAGTCTCTCATTCACTCAACAAACACTTCCTGAGCACCTACTATGTGCTCTGTGCTGGGAGCTCATCGATGGATGATGCAGACTGGAGCCCTGCCCTCATGGGACTCAGTCTAGCAGGGAGACTGAGATCAAAGCAGATTCTCCAGGTCACTCATTAATTACAAATGCTAAATGCTTCGAAGGGAAAGTACAAGGGGGCCTTGAGAGTATGTTAAGTGGGGAGAAGCTGGTCCAGTTTGGTAGAGGGAACATTACGCATTATCTCCTGGAGAAGAGAAAGACAACGGCAAACATAAAGAATGTTCCAGGGGCACCTGCGTGGCTTAGTGGGTTAAAGTCTCTGTTTTCGGCTCAGGTCATGATCCCAAGGTCATGGGATCGAGCCCCACATTGGGCTCTCTGCTCAGCAGGGAGCCTGCTTCCCTTCCTCTCTCTCTGCCTGATTGTGATCTCTGTCAAATAAATAAAATCTTAAAAAGAAAGAAAGAAAGAAAGAAAGAAAGAAAGAAAGAAAGAAAGAAAGAAAGGGAAAGAAAGAATGTTCCAGGATCTAGGAAAGGGAAAAATCAACTGCAGGTCGATTTTTGATCTTGCTGAAATAGACAAGGCACAGTTCCTGTTCTGGGGACTTAGAACTGAGTGGGGGACACAGCTACGTCCAAGAGGAACCACAACATGGGAGAAGGTGATGCAAACACTAGAAAGCAATTAATTCTGAGTTTTGGGGGGGCAACCTTGATGGGCCAATAATAATAATCATCATTGTTGTAATATTCAGCATTTACCATGTCCCAGATGCTCTTACTCTCCATGATCATCTCTCTCCATGGACACACCAATCAGTAAAGGTAGCTGCTGTCACTATCCCTACTACATAGATGAGAAAACCTCGATGACACTGAATAACTTGCCAAAGGTCACCAGTAAGTAGACGGCACAGTGGGATTCATACGAGGTCTGGGGGTTCAAATTCTTGCTCTGATCCAGATGCTGGGCCCTTTCTCCTGGATAGAGAAACCATCCCACTCAGTGGGGATAGTTGCTTGGACCCTATATGTTGCCTCGTGACATCATCTATGGCTGTACCAGGTCATAGGCTACTGTGTTGCTGATCTGAAGCCCAGGAAAGCTATGAGAAATGAAAGCAATTCATCTTCTGAGCCCTAGATGGGAAATTATCAAAGACGAGCCAGCAAAGTCTGAATCTTTCATTTTACAGTCATCTATGCTGAGCATGTGTGGGGCTTGGGAAAAGGCATAAGAACGTTGCATTGACTTGGGGCCCCTGGGTGGTTCAGTTGCTTAAGCGGCCGACTCTTGTGTTTCAGCTCAGGTCATGATCTCAGTGCCATGGGCCTGAGCCCCGCGTCCAGCTCTGCACTCTGTGCACAGCCTTTGGATTCCCTCTCCTTTCAGCTCATGCATGAGCCCTCTGTCTCTCTCTCAAATAAATAAATAAAATCTTAAAAAAAAAAAAAAAGGGAATGTTCCATTGACTGCTAAAAAGGAACTATGAGCAGGGTTGGGGCAAATACCAGAAGAATTGCTTCAATGCTTCCCTGTCCCTGCCTATAGTGCCTTTTGCTTTCTTCTCACGGTGCTTATCAGTTCGTAAGGGCATGTTGTTTACCAATGTGATTGTCTCCTTATGATATTGGTCTGCCCACTGGAGCTACACTGTCCAATAGAGCAGCCGCTGGCACATGTGGCCACTAAACACTTGAAATGGGACTATTCCAAATTCAGATGGGCTATGGGTGTAAAATATGGGATTTTTAAGTCTCAGGATGAAAAAAGGGTTGTAAAATACCTCAGCACTTTTTTAAAAAAGATTTTATTTATCTGAGAGAGAGAGAGAGAATGAGCAGGAGTGGGGGGAGGCAGGACAGAGGGAGAAGCAGGCTCTCTGCTGAGCAGGGAGCCCAACAGGGCGCTCAATCCCAGGACCCTGAGATCATGACCTAAGCCTAGGGCAGATGCTTAACAGACTGAGCCACCCAGGCAACCCATCTCAGTAACTTTGTATTGATTTTATGTGAAATGATAACACTGTGGAATTACTGGGTTCAGTAAAATATATTATTAAAATTAAACTCACCTGTTTCTTTTTACTTTGTAATGTAGCTATTAGAAAAATTTAAATTACATATATGGCTTGCATTATATTTCTACTGGATAGTGTTGGTCTAAATCAAGGGTTGGGGGTTGGCGAACTATGGTCCTTAGGCCAAATGTGGACCTTCATCTGTTTGTGTAAATAAAGTTTTCTTGGAATACAGTTGCAGCCATTCTTTTATTTATTGTCTATGGCTGCTTTCATGCTATAACGGCCTAGTTCCATAGTTGTGACAAAGACACTGGCTGTAAAATAAAAAATATGTGGGGGCACCTGGTTGGCTCAGTCAATAGAGCATGTGACTCTTGGTCTCGGAGTCATTGAGTTTGAGCCCCATGTTGGGGGTAGTGATTACTTAAAATAAGATAAAATAGGGGTGCCTGCGTGGTGAAGCATCTGACTCTTGGTTTTGGCTTGGTCGTGATCTCAGGGTCATGAGATGGGGCTCTATGTTGGGCTCTGTGCTCAGCGGGGAGCCTGCTTGGGAGTTCTCTCCCTCTGCGCCTTCCCCCTGCTCACACATGCGTGCTCTCTCGTTGTCTAAAATAAATAAATAAATAAATAAATACATACATACATAAATAAGTCTTATAAAATAAAATAAAAAAATATTTACTATCTGTCCCTTTATAGAAAATGTTTGCCAATCCCTGCTTTCGAGACTCATCTAATGACTGGACAATATTTTCAAAAGCAGAGATCAAACGGCTCTCAGTTTTAATCAGTTCAAGTTCAGGGCTTCCCACAGTAAAGATGACTTGCAGATAGGGAGCCATGTGGATGCCCTGCCTTGTTCATTCTTGTTTTAGAACAATAACCCTGTCTGTTTCTAGAAGGCCAGGTCAAAATTTCTAATGGCATTAGAGGCTGATCTGGTGCTGGGCCTAACGTCATTAAGCATTTCTTGGCCTTAGTTTGTTCAACCATCAAGTGGGAAAGATACTCTCCATCTGCCTAGGAAGCTACTGGGGAGGAATGGGCGAGCATGTGGCAAAGAGTGGCCACAGAAGTTGGCAAAAAGCTTTCTAATAAGGCACTTAATTAATTTTTCTTCTGACCACACAGGATGTCTTTTCCAAAGTCTGCAACTTTAGCGTGTTTCAACCATGTGCCCAGACAGGTGAGCCTGGCACAAGTAAAAGGCCATGTGTGTCTTTGCCTCATGGCTGGGCCCGACCACACAGAAGGGCGGGAGAAAGTGTCCAGGATAACAGATTTGGCTTGTGACAGGCAGATCTTTGAAGGCCATCTGGGGAAGGAGGAGGAGGAGGAGGTGGCGGCCAGCTACAGACACCAAGAAGGTCACCATCAGAAATAGCTCAGCGTCTGATGGAGCACGTGGCATTTGCACCACCCGCTATAATATGAGGGGTGAAAACGTGTTGGTCCCCCAAGTATGAAAATAACAGGTGCAAAACCAGTTAAGTCAGGGGAGAGGCAAAAGCCCGTTCTGGCTACTTAGCTCTCATCTGTCAAGTGGTTAAAAGTAGCAAATTTGGGGGCCTCCTGAAGCTGAGCTTCCACGAGCTGTCCGAGCTAGTGGTGACAACAGCCGCTGGCTATCGAGAACTTCTCTGTCCAATCTCTTTACAAAGAATGGTCAGAACTTCTGGGAACTGAACCTTATTCTGCACTCAGTGCTTTATTTTCGGATTCTCCTCCAGTTCTCAGATGTGAGCCCGGTTATGGCCCCCTGTTCTACAGAGGAAGAAACGGACAGAACTAGTCGGTGGCAGAGGTGGCCCAGTCTTCTCATTCCAGGGCTCAGGCTTCAATCAGAAACCCGTGCTTCCCAAAGCATGTTGCACGGTCCCCTGGGCATGGACAGGAGGACCTGTGATCAAGTCCGCACACACTTTCTGCGTGGATATGTACAGAATATACCAACAAAATGGACGCTTCGAAGAGCTGCTGGAAAAAGTCCCCTTCAATTCAGCATAGCCCAGGGTTTTCACAAATGCATTTAAGCCACAGAACTTTTTGTTTTGGAGAGTGAACCTGGAAACTAGGGTTCTGTGGAGCACACTTTGAGAACAGTTTTCCTTTACCACTGGGTTCCGGGCTCTGGGGAGGGTGGGTGTGGTGGTTCTGTGAGACAGAAATGGGTGTGTCTGAAGTGGCAGGATTCTGGAAGAAACTGAAGACTTATGGACAATGGAGAGGAGGCGGGGTGCTCCGATGATCTCAGGAGCACGACCTCTGAGGAGGATGAAGAGGAATTGAGATCTGGGGAGAGAAGGAATCAGCTCAGGAAAGCAAGGGGTGTGGGGCGTGCCCTTAAATGCTGAGGTCTGGTTCTCCCTCTGGAGGCCGGGGGTGCAGATCTGAGGGGATGCTTGGGGAGCCAGGGGGCACGGAGAACTCTGGTGTTCGTGGGCACTGGGGGAGCACAGAGAAGGGGGTGAGGAGAGCTGCGGTGTTCGTGGACACTACAGGGAGCACAGAGAGGGGGGTGTGGAGGGCTGTGGTGTTCGTGGGCACTGGGGGAGCATGGAGAAGGGGGTGCGGAGGCTGTGGTGTTCGTGGGCACTGCGGGGAGCACAGAGGGCTTCAGTGTTTGTGGTCACTGGGGGGAGCATGGATAAGGGGGTGATGGAGAGTCAGGGAGGCACCAACATGGGAGGCAGCATGGAATAAGAGAGTCCGAATGAAGGGGGAGCATCGAGTGGGGGCACAGACCCTGAGGGGAGCAGTAAGGGGGTACATGGAGAATGAGGGGGGCAGAGGTATGTGGAGGATGAAAGACAGGAAGAAACCCAGACGCTGTGAATGGGGGAAGCAAGTTGTTCACCGTGGGGGCTGCTCAGGGGCTGGGGAGGTTTGGTGCCCAGGTCCAAGGGCGTCCTGGAGAACAAATTCGAAAGATGATCAGGAGATAAATTCCTGATTCAGGACAAGGTGGAGGCAAAAGATGGGGAGGGCTGTGGGGTATATTTAGCCAAGAGAGAGGAGCAGATTCAGGGGGACATACCCAAGAATGGTATGTAATCAGCTAAAGATCTTTCTGGCCATTACGTTGATAGCTGTAAATATTCCAGAGGTGGGGTGGACCAGGGGTGAGAGGATGAAGGAAATTTCAAGGAGGCTCTGTCTTAGAAAGCTCTAAGTTCTCAAAGTGAGCTACCTTATCAGATACTGAGCTCCCCATGAGGTGAGGCATCAAAGTAGACAACTACCCATCTGGGAGGCTGTAAAGGTACTCAGGGAGACCTGCATATGGAGGTCTGACTCGACTATCCAGAAGACTTACATGTGATTCTAAGATGAGTCTTAGATAAAGTCTGATAGATCGATCCCTTTTCTTTATAGTAATATTCTGGTTTTCTACCACCTATAAAACAGGATAACATTTATCTTGGGCTGGTATAAGAACTGGTATCATTAATAATAGCAGTGACTACCAAGCACTAACTCTGTCAGGCACTGTGTTATGTGTTGGGCATGTATTATCTCACTTAATCCTCATAACTCTGAGGAGGTGGTGTTACTGCCCATTTAATGGATGAAGATATTGAGGCATGGAATGGAGAAGGCCATAGCCTGTGGGAGTTGGGACCCAGATTCAGCTTAGCTGGACTCCAAACCCCATGCTTCCAATCCCTGCTTGGGACTGACTCTAGTGGGAGTTTTGTGGAAGCAGCTGGAATGTCTGAACGAGTGGGAGGAGCTAGATGGTCAGGGGACTGGGAGGCCAGGAGGAGCCAAGCACCCAGGTCTTCAGCAGAATTTTACTCCCCCTGCCTTACACAGTGTGTTTGCTGGGAGCTCCATTCCTGGGTTAAGTGCTAACGCTCTCTCTGCTATAAATCACTGATGTGGCTGAGCAAATGAAAATTACAATTTAATGTCAGGCTTAAATAAGAAATAAGAGTTTGACTCTTATTTTTGTCGGCTATTGTTGATCTGGGCTCTCTCGGCTCCTACCACATGAGACAGAAGCCTGAGACCCTCTCTGGCCTTCTGAGATCTTGGGTGGCATTCCCTGGAGGATCATGGGGGTCCCAGAAAGACCTCATTCTAGGGGCTCAGAAGTCAACATCAGACACTCCATATCCTGACAGGATGGAGCAGAATTAATGCATCTGGCCACCTGTCACTATTTTGAATCCTCAGGTGTAAATTGCTAATTCAAATTCCATGCTTGAGCTCTGAGACGCCCCCTCCTCTAGGGCTGCAGGTCCAGCTTCTAGATACTCCCCTCAGTGCCTCAACCTGCAGCGGTGATGGACATGGGCAGGAGCTCAGTAACTACAACAATAACAGGTGGTGTTTACTGAGCACCTACTATGTGTGTGCCTGAGGGGAACCATCCCGCTCCCTCCCCAAGTCCCTCAAACACATACTCAGCGCTGTACATGCATTAACTCACTTGATCCTTGCAAAACTCTCATGAGGTGGTGGTGTTCCAAAATGAACTGTGTTCCTCTGAATCTGTATGTTGAAGACTAACCTCCAGTGTGACTATATTTAGTGATAGGGCCTTTAAAGAGGTATTTAAAATTAAATGATGTCAAAATGGCAGATCCCTGATCCTATAGGATTAATGTTCTTTTTTTAAGATTTTATTTATTTATTTGACAGAGAGAGAGACAGTGAGAGAGGGAACACAAGGAGGGGGAGTGGGGGCGTAAGAAGCAGGCTTCCTGCTGAGCAGGGAGCCCAATGCGTGGTTCAATCCCAGGACCCTGGGATCATGACCTGAGCCAAAGGCAGACACTTAGCCAATTAAGCCACCCAGGTGCCCCAAAGATTTTACCTTTTTAAATTGTAATCTCTACTCCCAATGTGGGGCTTGAACTCACAACCTGGGGATCAACAGTCACAACAGTCTCTATCAACTGAGCCAGCCGGGAGCCTCAAAACTAATGTCCTTATAAGAAGAGGAAGAGCCCCCAGGGATGTAGGAGCAAAGAGGTACATAGTGAGAAGGCAGCTGTCTATAAGCCGAGGAGAGAGCTCTCACCAGAAACCAACAATGCCAGCACCATGATCTTGGGACTTTCTGCCTCCAGAACTGTGAGAAAATAAAATCCTATTGTTTCAGACACCCAGTCTGTGGTATTCTGTTAGCCCGATCTAAGGCAGGTGGGCTCTATGGTTATTCCCATTTTAAAGATGAGAAAACTGAGGCACAAAGAGTTTAAAGAGCAACCAAGGATGCAGCAGCTCTTTAGGGAGGCATAGGGTTTGGGCAATCTGCCATCTTGGGGACTAAAATATTACTTTGATAGGAGGCAGAAAGAAGCCAGCAGGCTGGGGCCCTTTTACTGAGAGGATGGACAAATGGTTGTTAGTGGGACCATATGACACATGCCAAAAGGGAAAACAGCTGTTTGACAGCAGAGGTTTGAGATTTTAGAAACCAGGCCTCTTGCAGCAGGTTATACTTTTAGCCCTAGCTGTTTTCCCCTGAATACACTGTTGGGGTGAGTCATGCAGGCACCCCTTCCCTGAGGAGTCATTCCCAGACTCGCCCAGCTCCAGAAGCTGTCTTCTCAAGCCGGGATTTGTCAGCTCTTATGTCTGAGCTCCGGGAAAGTGGGTCTGTCCATTCATTGCTGTGTTCCCCTTCAGGCAACTCTGCGCACAGCAGGTACTCAACAAACAACTGCTGAATAATGAGCCTCATTGTTTCTGTGTCATCCTTGGGGGTGATTCTAAGGCTGGAGAGAAACTGGTAGAAGTGGGGGGTCCCTCCTTATTGAGCACCTCTTAAAGATGGAGGCTGTTCTAGGCATTGGGCATTCAGTACCAACCAGGACTGAATGAAACCCGTACCCTTGTGGACCTGACACTCTAAAGGCAGAGATGGGCAATAAAATAAATCATATTATAGAATGTGTGAACATGACCAAGTGCAGGAGAGGAAAATAAAGCAGGGAGAAGGACACAGGTTTGGGGCAAGGTGTGCGCTGCCTAGCAGGGCCATGGAAGGCCCTGGGACTAAGTTGTGCAGTGATCTGGGGGAAGAGTGTTCCAGGCAGCGAGAACAGCAGGTGCAAAGGCCCTGGGGCAGAAGTGAATTTGGCTTGAGTAACAGCAAAGAGGCCACTGTAGTGGTAGAAGTTAAGTGGAGGGGGAGAGAAGGAGAAGGGCGGGGTGTAACCTTGCAGGCTACTGTGAAGACTTGGGACTTTTTCCTCTAAGGAGGATGAGAAGTCATGCCAGGGTTTGAGTCCAGAAAGAGACATGATCTGACATTCGTTTTAACAGGATGCCTTTGGCTGTTGAGTGGAAAATGGACTGAGTCTGGCTCTGATAGAAGCAGGGAGACCGGGGAGGTGGCTACTGTAACAGTCTGGGCAAGCAAGGACGCCAGCTCAGAGCAGGGTGCTGGCAGCGGAAGTGGGAGAAATGCTCGGGTCTGGATGGATGTGAATTCAAGCCACAGGCTTTGTTCCTCAGGAACACGGAGATGATTGGGGGGTGGTGGTGAGAGGGGAATCAGAGGGACTCCGTAGCTGGATGATCTTAAATGGCCACTGCTATGATTTTTCTCCCCCCTTCGCAGCCCAGCACGGGGCAGGTCAGGAGTGGGCACTAACCCAACACTGACTGAATGAACAAACGAATGAATGAGATAAGAGGTTCTCTGAGCTAATCTTACAAACTACAAACTTAAAAAAAAAAACCCTCATCAGGAAGGGTAATGGAGAATCATGCCCCCAGAGCAGACCAAACCAGGCTGTGGTCTCGGAGGCTCTGCAGGAGGTCTCTTGCGGGCTCTCTGACGGAGTAACGGAGGAGCCCGAGGTGGGAGGGGTCAGAGGCCTAGGATGGGCCCCAGAGAACCCCGGTGCTTGTCTTAGGGAAGCCAACAGCTGGGTAGAAAACAGGAGAAGCTAGACGTAGGAGTGAGTAGATGTAGGTTCTGGTTTTGGCTGGGGCCTTGAGACCCTGCTCATCTTTGAGAAAGGCACACCCCCCTTCCGAGCCTCAGTTTCCCCATCTGTAAAGTGAAGGTGCTGGCCTTAAGTTCCCGTCCAACTTTGTTGTGTGATGGCTCTAAACTCACCTAGGCAGACAGAAAGACAGACACTCTCCTCCCCACACACTGATCCCCACCCCACAGGTATTTTAATCAAAGGCAGTGCAAGGCTTAGGAGCCCACCCAGGTTCTGACTGAGGGGTGGGTCTGCTGGGAGAGGATGAGGCAGGGGAGAAAAACACTGTGCAATTTTATTCTAATATTTGTAATTATTCCCAGGCTAAAAATAAGGCACAGAGAAAAGTGTTTTCAAATGTCGGCATTAATGAACACTTTTTATCCAACATAATACAGGCCCCCAAATGCATTTGATGTCAGGCTCCCTGAGATCTTGTGAGCAGCGCCCCACGCCGGGCTGGCTTTCATGGCTTGGAAGCGGTGCAGAAATGAAATGTCCCACAAGTGCAGGCTGGCAGGCTTGCTATTAGCAAGAGTATAATCATCAATTACGTCCAATCACAAACTACTGATTTTATAATTATCAAATGAAGTTCTAACTTCTCACCTCTGCTCAGTGGCAACTAATACAATCTCTCAGTTCAAAAAGGAAGCTTTTTTCTTTTTCCTTTTCCTCTCGTGCTCTCTCTTCTGGGGAAAAGAATTTCCAGGCCTCCACGTAAGACTGCATTTAAATTGCTTGTCACTCAAAACAAAGGCGAACCACTCATTTGTAATTCACCAGCCACCTGAACAGACTGCCTGTTTTCCTTTAAGCATCCATGCACTGAAGCACAAAGATCATTTTTCTATTGTTAAAATTGTATAAGCCAGGGCTTTTTTTAGCACCGAATACACAATTTCACTTCTCTTCCGAGGGTTCCTGGCATAAAAGGGACAGGAGGCTTTCTTTAGTGCCTTACAAATAAATTTCGCTTTGGGGTATTAAAAAAAATAAACTATATGCTCATATAATAAGCCACAAAGCCATATATATATATATTCATTCATTCATTCAGGACAGGAGTTGTGTTTCTTGTCCTGCCCGCCGGGGTGTGGCCAGTGGATGAAGCTGGATGATTGAGATTCATTCTCATGGGTGCTGGAAGCATCTGTGTCCAATTTCCTCTTTTTGGGAGCTGCCGATACCGCAAACGTGGCTCCGTGCTGATTGGCATTTGGCCGGCAGGCTATGAAAGTAGAAACAACCCAGGGGTGGGTGCCCCCAGCTCAGCCTTGCTGTTCTAGCCAAAGGCAGCCTCCAGCTGTGTGTCTGACTTCCTGGCTACCTCACCCCAGAGGGACGAGCTATGGATGGCTGTCACGCAGCCCCTGCATGCAACTGACTTCTTGTGGCTCAGCCGTTGAGGGCCAGACTTGCTTCGCTAACAGCTCAGTTTTTCTGCCTAACTGATTATAATCATAATACTTCCAATTTTAATCTAGAGCTTTTTATAATGTACAAAGACCTTTCACAGAAATTAGTGCGTCTGAGGCTCCACACACTCCCAGGGGTGTCCCAGGAAAGGGAGTGTGGTTGTTTGAGAGGCCCAGAGAGGCCCACAGTGGCTCCAAGTCACACAGCAAGGGCTAAACTAGGGTGTGAAAGGGGTCTTTGGACTCAGAGCCAGCTGTGGGGCAAGGAATTAGGGGCTGGAAATTGTGTGACTCCCAACCTTAAATGGGAAAGTAGTTTCCATTTTGGGTAAATTAGAACAGACTCGGGTTCACCTCTAAAATGTCCCCTTCATGTGCCTGAATGTGCGACACTTCCTGAGTGGGAGAGTAAAAAGTGGGGTTCCTGCCAGCCCACCAGAAGTTATTCATAAGCTACAGCCGGTCTTTCTCTGCAGTAGCCGTGGGGATGAACAAAGATTCTTGATTTAAAATAACAGTGAAACTATTCTGTATGATGGTGGATAGACGTTATGCCATTTGTCAAAACCCACAAAATGTGCAACACAAAGAGTGACCCCTAATGTAAAGGATAGACTTTAGTTGATAACAATGTATCAATGTTGGTTTAGCAACTGTAACAAATATACCTCACTAAGGGAAGATGTTAGGGGAAACAGGGTGGGGGTGAAGAGAAGAGGGAGTGTATGAAAGCTCTAAACTGTCTGTTCAAATTCTAACTGCTCAAAAAAAAGTCTATTAACTTAAAAAAAAAAAGTAGTAGTGTACGCGTATAAAGCAGTTACTCTCTGCCAGGCACTGCTGAGTGTTTCCCATATTAAGTCATTTAATCCACACAATAGCTCTATGAGATTAGTATCATTATCTTTCTCATTTTATCCGTGGGGAAAACAAGCATCAGAGAGGTGAAGTAATTTGCCCGAAGTCACACAGCAAGTGGCAAGGCTATTTCACACCCTGGGCTCCAGAGTCTACACCTTAGCTGTGAGAGTAATGGGGTTATCACTGAGTCCTCACCCAAAGCCTGTCCCACTCTCCATGGGATATGGTTGTGTAAGCATCCCACCATGTTCATGGGGGTCACAAAATACATTAGACTAGGGGTCATGAATGGTGGGGTCCAGGGCCAGATGCACCCCAAGGGCATATTTTCTTGGACCCTCCAGTGTTTTAAAAATATTTGAGGCATCAAAATTCATCAAGTTACACACTTAAGATTTGCGCATTTTACCGTATGTAAATTACACCTCCATAAAGTACTGTGAGCATGAAAATATGTGCATATATATTGAGCCAGCATTTAAAAACCAGAAGAGATCCAAATTGCTGGTTTCTCTTGGAAAATAGGATCTGGCTACCCTGGGCCTACGTTTCCACTGACAACCATCGCCTGAAGCCAACTAGCTGTCTCCTGCTGAGATAAGCTGGGGGGTCTCAATTCCCCCAAGCCTCCCGGCCTCCTGCAGTACAGGTGTGGGCCTATCTGGACCCCCAAAGGCATCAGCATTTTCTCTCTGTCCTAGACAGACACTCCTTTCCCCCCTTGCTTTGTCTTCACCACATTCTTCTTGAGTTCTGTCCCCTTCCTACCTCCTCGCCCTCTTCAAATTGTGATTTTGCAGTCTGATGAAAACCAGGAGTGAAGGGCAGAGTGTCCCATACTGGTCCTACTTCTCGCTTCCATGCAGCCCTGTGTGGCTGGCAAACCGCCTTTCCCAAATGCACCAGGATCTTTGTGTGAGCCTTCCATGGATTACGTACGGAATGGTCAGGCCCTCCCACTCAAGTCCACCCGGACTCAGAGAAAAGAGGCCATTTAGAGCATCTGGATGATTCTGCTTTCCTGGAGGTGAGGGACTTGTAGGCAAAGTTGAGAAAGAACTAGCAGGGCTTGGCAATCTGTATATTCTGGTGAGAGTGGTGAAGCCAAGTCGGGCCTGGAGAGGAAGGGGTGAGTTCACAAGTCGGGGGGAGAGAAGAGCAAGGGGGTGCATGCAGCAGAGGCTTAATAAAGGCCTGGGGCTTCAAGGAAAGACCACAGAGCACAAGGCTGAGTGACCGGGGTCTGAAGCCTGCATCCCTGGCTGTGTGACTCTGAGCCAGTCCCTGAACTCTCAAAGTCTCAGCCTTCATAACTGTAAAATGGGTACAATGATATGAAGAGCTACTGGGGCATCCAATCAATCAAGGCAGTGAAAGAGCTGGCATGGTGCTCACTTAGCTTGCTCTGTATGAATGTGCATGGGATGGTTATGAACATCCTTTCTTGACCTGTGTGTGCCTCCTTTCTCCACTTAAGAGATCAGCTTGGCTGTGAAGGCACAGCAGCTAAAAGAAAAGCTTTGTTCACTCTTAATACGGAACGAAGATGGCCAAGTCATAGATGGTTCTGGGGATTTCTGGGCAAAGGGTTCCAACAGTATTAGAAGTTGATGCTTTCCACAGGGAATGTGGGAGGTGGAAGCTGCTGGAACAACAGGGCCAAAGCCAAATTGCCAGTGTGGGCAGAGGGTCAGGGATGCCAAGAACCACCCCAGGCTGCCCCTCTGAAACAGCCACCAGCACCCTCTGAAATGCGGAGCGGTCCAGGGGTCAGTGCGCCCAGCTCCAACGACAGCTGCTGCCTCCTGAGCCCACTCAGTGGCCCTGAGCTGGGCCCTGAGCTCTCTCTGCCCCATGCTCCATCAGCCATGTGCTGTGGCATCCTTGCGCTGAGAGGGAGGACTGTAGGGGTCCCAGGTGGCTGCGAGAGGAGAGATTGTGGAAGTTCTCCAAAATGCCAGCTCCGAAGAGCAGAGTTAAAAGAGCATGCATGCCCTTTATGGAGAGGCGGCCACCCAAATGTCACAAAGCACCACCCTGCCTGGGCTTTTAAATATAGCAATGTCCTTTCTGGATGTCTCTGAGGAGTGTGACTCGAGACAGGCCCATGAGGCCTCAGCTGGACACTCAGGGCACTACTCAGCCGGGGCCACTCTGCCTGTAACTTCCAGCCATGGTTCTCAGGGGCCGCTCAGCTTCCTGAAGGAGGCTGATGTCATTCCCAGTCCCTCTTACTTCTTTGTGGCCCTGAGAGGCTGCCGGCCGTCTCTGAGCCTTTGTTTCCATATCTCAGCGATACAGTAAAGATTAAAGGTGATATGCATTAATATTGCTCAGCTCACAGACTGGCAAACAGATGGTGCATAATAGAGGTTGATTCTACTGCTACGCATTATGATCTTCAGTGTGCCAAGCACTATGAGGGAATGATGAACCCCAAACCCAGCCGACAAGTCCTAGAGTAAGAGAGACAGACCATGGAAAAGGGCAGAAAGCAAGAAGCACTTTGGAGAGAGAGTCAAGGAGGGAGTGGCTTATCTTGCAGGGGCACTGCCTAGAGGAGGGCTTCAAGGAGGAGGCACTGGCTCACAAAGGCTGAGCAGGTCATTGATGTGCAGAGGATGGAGAAGGTTGTGAGTGCCAAGGTGGGAGGTGAGAAACAGCCTAGAGTAATCAGACAATACTCATTGCCCCTTCCTCCAAGTCTGAAGTAGCAAACAGGGGGTCCGTCTGTGGTCCAAATCCCCTCATGAACTTGGTTTTGTTCAGGTTTAAAAAAAATGTTCATTTTTAGCCAACATTTAAAAATCAAGAGGTTTTTACATAAAAATCGAGATTTCCAGCTTGTCTGGAAAAATTAGTAAACGTGGCCACAGCAGGCTTACATTCCTGCATAACAAGACTATAAAACAACCCCCCCCCAGAAAGAATAGCGAATACTTACTGAGTACTTAAAGTGTGCCAGGCACTGTTCGTGTTTCACACACACACTAAGTCTAAAAATGCTCATCATAGGGTGCCTGAGTGGCTCAGTGGGTTAAAGCCTCTGCCTTCGGCTCAGGTCATGGTCCCAGGGTCCTGGGATCGAGCCCCACATCGGGCTCTCTGCTCAGCGGGGAGCCTGTTTCCTCCTCTCTCTCTCTGCCTGCCTCTCTGCCTACCTGTGATCTCTATCTGTCAAATAAATAAATAAAATCTTAAAAAAAAAAAATAAAAATGCTCATCATAAAAGCCCTATAGGGCAGGTGCAGTGATGCGCAGTACTAGCAAAGGTTTAACACCTGGTTATGTGGTTGGGGAAGAAAGGCCCTGTTTTGTAGTATTTGCCAATTTCTGTGGCATAAATATTCCCACTATGGCAGATTTCAAGCAACCTCACTGACCAAAGGAAGGCACTGTAATGAGCCCCTCCAGCACATCAGTGGTAGGTGAAGGTATTGTTTCTAGTCCCCAGAAGAGGAAACAGAGGCACAGAGAGGTCAAGACACTTGCTTAACGTCACACAGGCAGGAGAGTGGGCAGAGCAGGGATCTGGAGACAGGCAGCCTGGCTTCCAAGTTTGTGCTCTCAGCCTACATTCTGTGCTGCAAGACCAGACTTCTATAGTCGGCTCGAGCTGGGCAGAGGCCACTCAACGCAGGCTTGCCTCTCTCCACTCCTGTCATCTTAGCTGTGTCTGCATTGCTCATTCAGCTTACCTGCGGGGCCCCTGTATCCCTGCTTTGGGGTATGAAATGGCATCCTGCCCCCAACATTTCCCCCTACTCTACTGGGAACCTCAACAGGTACCTGGACACAAACAGAAGGCACCCAGGGTGGGGGACAACCAGCTTCTTTTCCTCTATCCCAACCCCGTCCACTAGCACCTGGCACAGAATGCCAGTGCAAATCTTTAGTTCAAATGATCTCTTCACACTTTCTCTCATTCTCTCTTTGCCAGGGGCACTAACAGAATCAATTTAATGGAAGCAATTTTTCTCTTCCCCTCTTCGCCTTCCCACCACCCCATATGACAAAACTTGGGAAAAACCTGATTTTTAGGGGGAAAATATTAAAAAAAGCAGTTCACTTTAGGTTAGACATGCAAAGGTTGCTGCATCCTCTGTACTTTGTTGGGGGAAGGCGCTTCTGTTTTTCAGGGGGAGGGGGCTCAGATGGGGAACCCCATCTTCTTTGCTGTTTTCTCAAAGACAGGCAACCCTTGCAAAGCCCCCGATAACTCTCATCCTCCCAACTGAGACCCCAGGATGGCAGCAAATGAAGGAAAGTCATATGTTTGGTGGGAAACGTGGAAATAATCAAGTGAGAGTAGATTCATGTAAATAATTTAATTACCATGCACAGCTATGAAATCTCTTGGTTTCCGCTTCCATTATTAATGATGAATGTTAACTATCAGAGGACATTGGCTGAGGTTTCTTGACATACTGGGGGAAGGGGCTTAGGTGTCCCCAGGCAGCCATACCGGGCTTGTCACTGATCAAACTGCTCCCTGCCTCCAGCTGACTCCCATGCCCATCCTGGGATTGACTGGAAGGTGCGTTGTGTATCTCGTGATGGAAGCGCCCAGCACCAGCTACGGATAGACTTACTGAAAACACAGAACCTAAATGTGATCAAGTCTCCAGTCCAACTGCCCGTGCACAGCAAACACAGGGGACAGACGAGCAAATCAGACCACACCATGGGGACACAACTAGAGCTGAGGGACTTACTCAAGGTCCCACAGCTAGTGGTGGAACTGGGACTTGAACCCAAGTCCATGAGCACAGCACTCTCCTGAGACCACACGAGGGGCTAGAGAAAGCACAGCTGGGCTTGCCAGAGGGTGGAACAGGGAACCAGAAAGGCTCAGAAGCAAGGAAGGAGCTTTTGCTACAAGGGGCAAGGTCTCTCATCCTGTTCTTTGTCTAGGCCAGTCTCAAATTCAGACTCCTGAGATAATGAGTATCGTTGGCCTTACTTGAGACCAAGGATGGACAAAGGTGCAATCAGCTGTGATCAGGGCAAAGTCTTGAGGAAAAACGGTCCAGTTACTTCCACACGTAAACTGCCCCCCCCCCAAAAAAAACTGGGGATGGAAAAGGAATTTACAGATGAGAGGAAGTAGTGTGGCCAGCCTGTCCCGGGGGCTTTCCTGGTTTTAGGCCAAAGACTTTTGTACCTCAAGACCTTCCCAGCTTTATAACCGGAAGTTCTGCAGCCCAGTCCAACCAGGACAGCTGGGCCCATCAACCAACCCCAATGGGCCCTGTAGGAGTCGTGACATGGACCAAAAAAAGATTTAAAAAACGGAGGAGCCAATCAGGGACACTGAAACATCACCTGGATATTAGGGGATACCGAGAAACTACTGTTAGGAAATAAACAAGTAACCACGTGTGGTAGGCATGTTAATAGACTTAATTGTGGCAAGAGAGAGACACATAGCCTGAAACTAATATAAGTTATATGTAAATTACATCTCAATTAAAAAAACTGTTAACAAATTTTAAGTATCTGCAGGAATTAGTGACTCTAGTACGGTGAAGGATGAGAGGAGAGAGAGAGGTGGGCAGTGGGTGTTAGCATAAATGGACCAAACTGATAAGAGGTCAGAAGAGGCCTGACAGCCAGCTTGCCAGGCTACGATCTTCCTTCTTCCCCTGAGATGGGCCACAATGTTGGTACTGAGGCATCTTCCCGTCCACAGCTGTGACTGCATCAGGGGCCGACACTGGTCTCAAGCGAGGCTAATGATCTTGATGATCCCAGAGTTTGAATGTGAGATGGGTTGCTTTTGATTTGTTTGGGATCAGTGGTGGGGTGAACCCAGGGGCTGAGATGGCTGTTATGGGGGCCACCTTCCATCGATCATGTGTGAGAAAGCTGGCCTAGGGAGGCAGGGTGAGGGTCCTTGCCCCTTGTATAGCAGAAGCGCCCTCCTCGTTTCACAGCCCTTTCTGGTTCCTCGTCCACCCTCTCGGAAGCCCCGCTGAACTTTCTCTGGCCCCTCATGTGGTCTCAGAAGAGTGCTGTGCTCATGGGCTTGGGTTCAAATCTGAGCTCCACCGCTAACTAGCTGAGGCCCTTTGGCAAACCCCTCAACTCGATGAGCTACAGTTTCTTCTGTAAAATGGGGAGAATACCAGTTCTTCCCTCACAGGACTGCTAAGAGGATTCAGTGGCACAAATGTGTGCCTGGCGTACAACAGATGTCCCATAAATATCATCACAGTTAACACCGTAATACATTCTCTTTGTGAAGGCTAGCTTCAGTGGATGTTTGTTTTTTTTGCAATCTAAGGTTTTCTCTTAAAACCGGCCTCCCAGCTCCCCTCGACATGGACACCTCCCACTCCAAAGTTTGGGTGGAGCTGGGGTTCTCCTCTCCCCTGCTCAGGCCTGGGACAGAACCTAGACGGAGACAGAACACAGACGGAGGTACTGGATGGCTCCTGATGGGCCAGGATCCCGTTGTTGCTGTTCCCCCACCCTACTCATTACAAAAAGCAACAGGCAAGGCAAACAGATGGCTGAGAGATGGCTTTTTCCCTCTCCTCCTAAATAACAAGGTGAAAAAAAAAAGGGAAAGGAGATGAACAGATTTCTACCGTCTAGATCAAAGAGAAATGGCCATTTTCGCTGATAAACTTCACTTAGATGCTGTCCCCGCACCCAGGCATGTGATCTCCTGGGGCGGGACTGGGAAGGGTCTGGCTTGCTATTGCCTATCGATGTATCATTAATTTCTTTTTGTTTCCCGCTATGGCGTACACCCGACTCAAGGTGAGAGAACGCAACTGGGCTGCGACTTCTCAGATTGATAGATTGCGTTTCTGTGCTGGGTCCGTTTCATGCTTGGTGACTTTGCAGCAAAGCAATTATCACTGTGGAATGCATAATGGCCTAATTAATAACTAATGTCAGGTTGGCCTCTGAGCCATGATTATACCTTGGCAAGCCAACTTTTTTTTTTGTTTAAACATTCCAGGAGAAAAATATTATTATAATTGACTGGTTAAATTGTCAAAGTGTCCCTACCCCGTGGACACAGGGTGTAGTGGGAAGCACGTAAAGCCTGGAATAAAAAGAGGTGTTCTGCCGCCAACTGGCTGTGAGACCTTGCTCAGCATCTCAGCATCTCTGCGCTTCAGTGTCTGTACCTGTAAACAGAGCCACCTTTCTGGAACTGAGAGGGATACCTGTGTATATATATATTTTATAATATATATGTGGGCTATGTACCTCTTATTTACTGCTGTATCCTCTTGGCATGGCACACAGTAGATGCTTACTAAATAATGGTTAAAGTAAAGGACTCTGAAGCCAGACTGCCTGGGTGCAAATCTTTCTTCTGCTCCCTCTGAGCTGTGTGACCTTGGGCATGTTACCTAACCTCTCTGTACTTCATTTCTCTCATTTGTAAAATTATGATAATAACATCTACCATAAGGTGGTCATAGGAATAATGAGTTGGTATCTGTAAAGTGCTTAGAATGTTGCCTGGGACAGGGAAACCGCCATGGTCATGTCTGCCAATCTCTCTATATGTCAACATTCATGGAATAAATATTCATGTAGCACCCACTGTGTGTCAGGCTCTGTGTGGGACCTGGGAACATAATTGTCTACAAAGTGCTCCCTCTTTCCTTTGGTTAAGTGGGAGGGACAAGCATTATTTGAATAATTAGAAATATATGTATTTATAAACCATGCTAAATATTGTGAAGGATGCTGTGAGTGTAAGGAACAGGAAGTGTGATTAAATTGGGGATATCATAGAGCCCCTCCTGAGAAAGTGACATCTGGACAGCAATCTGGAAGACGCGTAGGCATTAGGTCAGTGGTTCTCAGCAATTGCGCCCCTCCGGGGACACTGTCTGCAGGCATTTTTGGCTGTCCAACTGCAGAGGGAGGTCCTTCTGGCATCTAGTGGGTCCAGGCCAGGGATGCTAGTCCGCATCCCACAATGCACAGAATGGCCCTCACAACACAGAATTACCTGGTCCAAAATGCCCAATGTGCCAAGGTCAAGAATCCCTGCATGAAGTGGACAAAACTGGTGGAGTGAGAGCTTCAAGCAGAGGGAAGAGCAGGTACAAAGTCTCTGGGGTGGGGAGGGCAAGTGTTCAAGAACGTTCATAAAGGATGCAAAGAGGGAAGGGGAACAGGGTGAGAGATAAGGCAGAGGCTGGGGGACCAAGCGCCTCATTGGTCAGAGGATTTCTGGATTTCATTCCGGGCTCCAGTGGAAGTTACTGGAGGGTTACAAGCAGAGAGGGATACCATGTGTTATCTGCCTTCTTAAGAGCTCACCTGGGCTGTTGGCAGAGAGCACTGGATAAATTAATTTGGATAACAATGGGGCTGGATTCTGTGATATCAAATTTTCAGAAGAGGCAGAGATGTCAAAACCTCATCCCTGCCCATTAAAAGAACCTTATCCAGAGGGGATGGCAGAAAGGCCCAGGGGGCACAGGTGAAGATAGGGACCTGGAGGACTAGGACGGCTCAGTCAAGGTCACATTTGGGTGGAGCCTTGAAGGACAAGCAAGGATTTGCTGGGAGCTTATGGAAGAAAAGCATTCTGGGAGAAGGGAACAGAATGTGCAAAGGTTCAGAAACCCTGCACGACAGCTCTCTGTCCAGGATAACTCAGAGTCAAGCTATCTGTAGATGGGGATCAATACAGTGACCTTTGTTTTGGATACTGGAAAAGTTTTTGCCGCTTTTAGAAGGCAATGTGTTTTTTGGCAATTATTTGGTATTTATCTTTGTAATTATTATAGGAAAGAAAATTAAAGCAGAGAGATTTAAAAAATCTATTTATGACTCAAAGATCCTCCACAAGTGGCAGATCAGAATTTGAACCCAGGTCTCACACAATTAAGTAAAACATAAAACAAATAAAATGTTCTGGGCATTTCTATTGAACCAAGGTGAATCAGGCTGTAGCCACTAATCCTTTGGGTTCTTTGAGACTCTCTCCTGTCTCAGGGCATGAGGTTAAGAGCTGGGCCTGGCACTTCTTGGGGCCCAGAGTGATGCCCAGAGTAGACTTATTTACCTCCCAGGCACAGCTGATCTCCAAAACAGAAGCTCCTGGGTCTTCACCCAATCTCCTAGTTGTTTGACCTTCATGCCTCAGTTTGCTCATCTCTACAATAGGCACAATAACAACCCCTATCCCAGAGGGTTGCAGCAATTCTGTTAAAGGCCCATACTTTTAGAGGTTCTGGAAGAATGCCGGCATATACAGAGCACTCAGGAGGGTTTGGCTGCTACTTTGGCTTGCTGATGTTGTTATTAGTAATAGTATCCTCACAGCCTGCAGAGTGTCTGAGGACCCCACTGGTTCAGCATCTGCCCTTTCTTAACCTAGCTTTGGTCTGACTCAATAGGAAAAATGATGGTGAGAACAAGGACCGTTTCATGAGCACCTACTATGTGCTAGGCATAATCTTACAGAATCCTTCAACAACAACCCCTATTAGGGAGGGATAATATTACCCTTGTTTTCCAGATGAAGGAGCTAAGGCTCAGGGAGGGCAGATGACTTGCCCGAGGTCACACAGCTGGTGAGAGGCAGAGCCAGGTTGAGTCCAGAAGTCCCTGGATCCTAGAGGCTGGGTGTTCAAACCAACTGGGATTGTTTTCCCCAAACCAGCTCTGCCTCTGGCTCTTCTGCTAATGCTGTCATGCCCTGTTGCCCTCCAGAGCTTGAGACCCAGGCCCTAGATCTCCATCTGCCACGTCAAGTCTGGGCCCCACCTCCAAGCTCTTTCATACCAGCCTTGTCTTTGCCACTCTTCTGCCCCTGCCTCAGGACAGGACACCACTATTGCTGTAGGTCTCAATTGCTCCAGATTTTGCTTCTTGAGTCAATCACCTCCATGCCAGATACCTCCAGAGGGGTCTTTCTAGAAAAGGCTTCTGGTGCTGCTGTCCTCATACACCAAAAGGAACTCTGCAACCCCTCCTCTGCCCAGGGGGCGAAGCGCGGACTGAGCCCAGCACTCAGGGTCCCTCTGTCGTACTCCAACGTCTTCCCTAGCCTTGTCTTCTTCCCTGATGCCCATGGATCATAGCTCCAGAGAGGTTCAGTGGCACTGTCACTAAATGACCATCTCATTTCATCCTCATGACAAACCTCTACGGTGGGCACCAATTTACCGATGAGGAAACTAAAGCTTGGAACGAGGGGAAGTGACTTGCCTGAGATCACCTCTCTAGTGATCCAGCTGGGGCTCGAACCCGCGTCTGCTGATGCCAAGGCCTGTGCTCTTCACCGCCACACCTCATTCTCCTCTTCGTGCTCCATCCTATCCGTCTTCCTCACCTGAGCACAACTTCGCCTCCTCCCGGAAGTCTTCCCTATTGCCTGCCTACAAAGTCATCACTTTCTCTGCGGCACACGTAGAACGTTTTCCTCCTACTTCCCTTCTGCTTCATTTCCTAGTGGACTGTGAATGTGGGCTCCTCAGGAGTGGCTTGGCCTTCTTGTTGGACAGAGCTCATGTCTTCCCTTAGCCAGTCTAGTGCAGAGCAGGACACACAGTAGGGGCTTTATAACACCTGCCAAATTATTGAACTCATTCCTTGCTCTTGCTTTTGTGCCCCCCACCCCCGGATTTGGAAGACCCTTGAATTCCATTTCCTAATCACCTATCCCAAATGCACTGATCCTGCTGTGGACCAAACTCTGTGTTCTGGGCTCCATCCTGTTCTCCAGCAGCTAAGGAGGGAGGTACTTCCTCAAGCAGGGAGTCCACAGGGGAGCAGACAGGGTTATGCGCTCACACAACCCTGAGTTTTTCTCCCCTTCTTGGGCACACCGTGTTAGACTATTGTTTCAGCCTCCCTTGAAATTGGACATGGCCTTGTAATTGAGATTTGGACAAAGGAATGTGGGCAAAAATGATGTGGCCACTTCCAGGTCTGGACCTTGAGAACCTCCTAAGAGATCTGCCATGTTTTCCTTTCCCCCCCTGTATCAACCAAATGAAAGGGACTCTGGAACACAGTAGAGGACAGAGCTAGAAGATAGGACATGCCTGGGTCCCTGAATGACTATGGTGAGTCACCTTCCCCCTATCAGCCAGCACTAGATTGTGATGTGAGAAATAAACTCCAGCTGTGTTTGATGTTTCTATAGGAATGAGCCTACTAGGATTCATGCTGACACACATGGGTTCAAATCCCAGCTCTTCTCGATAGCTAGGTGATCTTGATGTCTCAACCTCTCTGAGACTGTTTCTTCCTTATAAGGAAAAGCAATCATCTCTACTTTAGAATTTCCTAGATTATTCCACAACATCCCAGATGTCAGATAACCAGCATGGAATGTGGTACCCAGGAGAAATGGAAATACCCTCCTGCCCCTTGGCCCCACCTCTGTGTCTCAGGGCAGGGTCTCTGCTTGGTTCTAGGACATAGGATTTGGCTAATTTTAATCTTTGTTGGTACCCACTAGTATTTGGTTTTATTTATTTTAATTGTTATTATTTTGTGCTTGTGCTGGGAATAATTTTATTATAGGGCAGGAGTTTATAAACCTCAGGGAGGAAATAAATATGAGAACTTTGTCTGCTGCAGTGTAGGCTCCAGGGCCAGGAGGGAAGAGAGTGGAGAGACTTTAGGAAATGGCCTTTGAGGATGGGGAGGCAATGAGTACCAACATGCCAAGGTGAGCCTGATTTAAGGTGATGCTGTGCTCGGCAGGGTAGATCTGGAGGTGGACAGATGCCAGGGCACAGGTGAGGGCCTGGGGGCTCAGGATACCTCTCCCTGGCTTTTAGCCCGGAAGGTCTCACTTCCCTCCCACCTCAGGGCATTTGCATATATTGTTCTTTTTACCCAAAATGCCATTCTTCCCTTCCTGGGGTTTTAGCCACACTCTAATGTTCCTACTCTTGCTTTAATTCATAGGTCACTTCCTCCCAGAAGCCCTCCCTGACAACCCAGGAGGCTCTCATAGCCCCACGGAGCTCCCTGTAACAGCCCCTGCTGCAGATGTTAATTATACTATATTTACTTGCTTTGTGAGTGTCTGAATTATGACTGTCATCTCCCAGAGGGTCACCTCTGGGAGGGAATGGACTTTGTCTTATTTGAGCCTGTGCCTAGAACAGTGCTTGGCATACAGAAGCGTTCTGCAAATATTTGCTGAGTAAACAAATGAATGAGTAAATCGATTCAATCTCTTCCACTCCCTATACACCTAAAAGCAGGGGTCAGCAAACTTCTCCAGTAAAGGGTCAGATAATAAATTTCTTTGGCTTTGCAGGCCATAAAGGTTTTGTTGCAGCTCCTGAACTCTGCTGTTGTGATATGAAAGCAGCTATAGATGACACATAAATGAGTGAGCAGGGCTGTGTTCTTATAAAACTTTATTTATACAAGCAGTCTTTGGCCCAAGGGCCATCGTTTGCTGACCTCCATCCTAAAGCCTGCCCTGTTCTTACTTAGTACAAGGATTACTTCTGGTTCTGTGCTGGGGGCTACCCTGTAGCAGTGTGCAAAAGCCGAGTGTTAAATTTTCAGGAATTTTGCAAGCTGGTTGTTAAACACAGCCATTATTAAAAATTAAATCAAATGAACCTATAATTATAATAAATAATTTATATTAAAAATAACGATACTAGAAATGGATGAATCTTGAGGACATTATGCTGAATGAAATTAGCCAGCCACATAAAGACAACAACTGTGTGATCCCACTTACATGAATTACTTAAGAGTCGTCAAAGTGAGATCCAGAAACGAGTGTTGGTTGCCAGCCGTGGGGAATGGGGAATTCTTGTTTAATGGGTACAAAGTTTTAGTTTGGGAAGATGAAAAGAGTTCTGGAAATGGATGTGACTATGGTTGCACAACAGTGTGAATGTACTTAACGTCACTGAACGGTACTTCTAAAAGCAGTAATACGGTCAATTATAAGTTATGTGCATTTTGCCACAAAAATTTGGGAAAAAAGGAAATACATATTCAGTACTCATTACTTTGTAATTATTTGATTGCATTTCACTCATCTCTATGCTTTGAGGCTACTCACATCTATTATGTCTGCATGGTGAGCGGTGCATCTTTTCCCAATGCCATGCTGAGAGGATTTACACTACAGAAAGTGGCAGATGACACAAGTCACTCACCCCTTGCCATTGTTCAGCATTGACAAGCATGCCCTGGTTATTTTCCCTGACAGCCTCCTCCAATAGATGGTGAGCCTCTAGGGCAGAGCTCCTCAAACATTAGAATCACAAGCAGAAGCTTTTAAAACTCTGATTTTCATAGCAGCAATGTCGCAATAGCCAAACTATGGAAAGAGCCTTGTTGTCCTTCAACAGACGAATGGATAAAGATGTGGTCCATATATACAATGGAACATTACTCAGCCATCAGAAAGGACGAATACCCACCATTTGCATCAACATGGATTGAACTGGAGGAGATTACTCTGAGTGAAATAAGTCAAGCAGGGAAAGATAATTACCATACGGTTTCACTTATTTGTGGAATATAAGGAATAGCATGGAGGACATTAAGAGAAGGAAGGGAAAAATGAAGGGATGGGAATCACAGGGGGAGATGAACCATGACAGACTGTGGACTCCAAGAAACCGACTGAGGGTCTTAGAGGGGAGGGGTGGGGGATGGGTTGGCCCGGTCATGGGTATTAAGGAGAGCACGTATTGCACGGAGCATTGTGTGTTATATGCAAACAGTGAATCATGGACCCTACATCAACACTGATGATGTACTGTATGGTGACTAACATAACATGATAAAAAAAAAAATCCTGATGCCCAAGACTCATACCAGACCAAGAATGCCAGCCACTCTGGGATGACTCCCAGATCTCGAGGTTTTTTTTTTTTTTTTGTAGTATTTTTAAGCTGTCAGGAGATTCCTTTGGGCAGCCAGCGTTGAAAGCCAGTGGGCTGGTCTAAGGCTGAGCATCTCAAACTCCAGCGTGCCTGTGAATCACACCAGAGGACTTGGTTCAAGGGTAGATTCTGAGTCAGGAGATCTGGGGAAGGTGGGAGGCTGAGACTGCCTTTTCACTGCACTCCCAGGTGATGTGGATGCTCCTGGCCCACGGACCACACTTTGAGTGGCAAAGCCTTAGAAGGAAAGATGCTGCTGGTCAGTCAGAGGGAAAGGTTTCCTTTCTGCCTGGTGACCACATGGCAATCTGCGTGTCTCTCTCCCACCACCCCTCTAGTAAACACAGTGAACAGAGTTACAAGAACCATTTTACAGAGCAGAAGACTGAGGCTGGTGAAGTGACATGCCCATGATCACAGAGCCAAGGAGCAGTGGTGGGACTTGGATTTGTTTTTTTGAGATGCCAAGTCCAGTGCCCTTGCCTTCATCAACTGCCTGATTGAGGCCACTCTGGGTATGGGGATTAGATGGACTCGAAGCTGCATCCAGGCCTTTCCTTTCCTTGGCTGTGTGACCCTAGGTGGGTTTCTTAACCTCTCTGGGTCTCATTCCTGATGCTCAGGGCACAGAGGGGCAGACTGTGATACTGGATGCTTGAGGGCCTCTTGCAGGGCTCGCCTCATGGAGGACACCCACATCCAGGAAGGTTCCTTCTCCAGTACCTAAATCTGGGGATGACACTTCAGGGGCCCCACCTTGGCAACAACCCTAGGGGCTCATGCAGTCTGGCCCTCTGCCTCTCAGCTAGATCAAAGGGAAGGCAGGATTGGGGCCATTCTGGGTGCAACTGCATTTGCCTTGGCAGCATTCAGCTCGTCTGTCATTAGTTAATACACTGCTGGAGGATTTCAGAATCAGAACATTGCCATAACCATGGTCAGTGCTTAGCCTCTGACACGGCTCTCAGTTTTCTTTGCACCAGTCATTGCTTTAAGCCTTTTATCTATAACCTCCTCTGAGCCTCATGCTTACCTTATAAGGTATGTATGAGTCCCATTTAAAGATGAAGAAATCAAGGCACACGGAGAGAAAAATAACTTGCTCCAGGTCACTTGCTATGCGAGTAGCATGGCAGGGATTTGAACCCAGGCTGTCCAGCTCCAGAGCTGCTCCTAACTGCTGCACATACTGCCTTTCAAATAATTTATGTGCAAGATGTAAATGCACCATGTCCCCCACTGTACTCTGAGTGCCCCAGGGCCAGAGGCCCTGTCTCTCTTGTTCCCTGCCCCACAGTAGGGGCCCTCAATAGGGTATGCACACAGTAGAGGCTCAAGAAATAGTTTTGGAATGAGGGAATGAGTGGTCTGGTTTAAACTCTCCCATCCCACATCCTGGCCACGTGAAACTCAATCATAGCCATGACTGGCAGTGGTACCAAGGGGCGTGTTCCATCTGTCTCTCCTACTAGGCTCTGAGTGCCATGAAGACAGGAATAGGATCTGGGGTGCTCTCTGCCATATCCCTAGAGCCTGGCACTCACTCTGGTAAACAGCAGGGGCCAAATAAATGTCTGCTGGAGAGTGAAGTTCTCAGTGGAACTGAAAAGGGAAGCAGGGGTGTGCATATGTGTTCCAGGGATGCTGGATGGGGAGCAGCGATACCAAATAATCATGATTCTACAGTCCCACCTCTGGGAAGTTCACACCACATTGAGTTCTTTATCTGCATGGATCCCTGGGAGGATCCCTATTTTATATTTATTACTACCCCTATTTTATAGCCAGGGAAACTGAGGTTCACTGAAAACCCTGCCAAAGGACAGAGATTTGAACCTAGGTCTGTGCATCTCTCAGCTTATGTCCAAGGGCACCTGATGACTAAGTAATTTGTGTTCACCCTCTCACTGTCAGGACTTGGCACAGTTCCTGGCACACAGCGAGTGCTCAACTATCTCTCTCTCTTTTTTTTTCTTTTATTCATTTGACAGACAGAGATCACAAGTAGGCAGAGAAGCAGGCAGAGAGAGAGAGAGAGAGGAGGAAGCAGGCTCCCTGCTGAGCAGAGAGCCGGATGTGGGGCTCGATCCCAGGACCCTGGGATCATGACCTGAGCCGAAAGCAGAGGCTTTAACCCACTGAGCCACCCAGGTGCCCCTCAACTATCTCTTGAACATGAGTGAATACTAATGCTCATCACCTCATGTTGGGGCACATAGTAGGTGCCTGGCACATAGTAGGTGCTCAACAAACATCTACTGGATGGATGCATGCGTGACCGTGGGAATGGCCACACGTCCCATGACGGCATTGTGGGCCTTCTGTTGCAGCAGCTTCTGCTTTGCTCCCTGCCATTCCCCAACCCCGGGCAGATCTGAGTGCTAAGAGACACTGGCTGACAGTGCCACAAGATGGATGCGTGCCCGGCGGCCTCATCTCCCCACCGACTGGCCCTGCATGGCCTTCCATAATGCAGTCCATTAAAAGGCTTGTAAATTTTCATACACGAAAGCCTACCATGGCGTCAGCATAGACTAATTGTTGTTAAATGTGCGGGAATGTTACCGCCACGCCGCTGGAGCGATCACTCTTCCCAGTCCGGCCCAGACGCCGACCCATTCCTCTGCAGGCGGAAAGCTTACAACGTTTGCACAAGGCCAAAAAGCAATTCGTGTCAAAAAGATCAATAATATAAAAATAAAGCATGAGAATTCTAGTTAAAGGGAATGTCATATAAATATGTGGTTCACGTCCATGATTCCAAGATTAAAAAAAATCAATCAATATCGTTCTTTAGATGATGTTATTTCTAATGAGAAATACCCGGAACAACTGCAAATAACTGCTTAACTGGGGGGAAAAAAGCATTAATAATTTACTTTATAAGGCATATGATACCGAGTGAAAGAGGATCGCTGCTGGTTCTTAATTTGGTTGTAATGCAGCGTGACAGATTCAATGACGCTTTGGCGGGTTCTTAATATTAAATTCAGAAAGATGTTTAGCTCATTCTGAGTTTTACCCCAAGCTGGGCAGGGTAAAGCCAAAGGGGCAAGACTCGTTATGGGAGCCAAGCAGGATCTCACCATCATGATTATTAAGTCATCAAAGAGGAGACGGTTGGGAATGTGTGTGCATGTGTGCAAGCCAAAGGGCAGTGGGAGGGATGGAAGCCCTCACTGCATCTTGTAAGCGACACCCTGTTTACTGAGCAATTACTATATGCCACACTCTGGGCTGGGTGTGCAGACCTGGGTTTGAATCCCAGCTCCTGTGATGGGTCAGGCTTCCCTAGTGGATTCTAGCTGAAAAAGCTCAGTGAGGTCACATCTGAAAGGCAAGCATCTGGCTGAGCAATGAGGCCCTCCCTGGCCCTAACCACCTGCAGGTGTCCAATTTTAGCCCTCAATCTAGAATTTATATCTTCAGTGCTTCCTGCAGCTCCAGGCCTCTGTTCAGCCCTTCAAGCTGAGGTTTGCCTCTCCCATCCTCTGCCCTGCTGGTGAAGAGCTAAGTGAGCTCAGGCCAGCAACCCACGTCTCACCTGGAAGAGGGGCCGATACCAGCAGCGCCTCTCTCACCTGCTGCTGACAGGTAAGGACGCATGAGACACTTTGCTAAAGGCTCAGTAAATCTGCTGGCTGCTGAGCCTCAGTGACCTCACGTGAGAAATGGGTGAGACCAGAAGCCTACACATGAGGCTTGTGGGAAGAATAAACGTGATGACACAAGTCTCAGCTCACCCATGTGGAATGCCGACTTATGTTCAAGGAGTGCACACTATGCACTGGGCTTTATTCCCGGGGCTTTTCAAGTATCGGCTCAACCCTCGCATCAGTCCCATTAGGTGGGTATTATTATTATTTCCAAGAAAAGCAAGAAAACTGAGGTCCAAAGAGACTGAGTGACTTGCCCAGGGACACACAGCCAGGAAGCAGAGAGCTAGGAAGTAAGTTAGTGCCAACCTGGCTCCAGAGTCCATGCCTGCCCCCTAGTGCTTGTCTTTCTCAGTGGGTTCTGGTTAGCGAGGCCATTTCTTCCTGATCTTGCTGGCTGGTCAAGACTACATGCATCTAATGTCAGTTGTGGCCCTAATAAACCTCACTTACAAACGGTCATGCCAGTGCTCAGAGCCTCTTGACAAAGGGTAGTTTGGGGAGCAAGGGAATTAGGAGAGCAAAGATAGCTGGAAGAGCAAACAATGTAAAAAGGCCAAAAAAGGGGGGCGCTGTAATTAAATTTCAGCTCAAAGGGAAGGGCAAGAGTCCTGTAGGTACATACAGAACAAGAGGAGAGCATAGGAACCAAGTTACAACATGGCTTGTAGGGCCGCCTGGGGGATTGTGGCCCCGGGCAGGCAGAGACAGGTCTATCTTAGGTGAGCTGAGCCATGAGGAACCCTACCATGCCTTCTCAGGCAGCTTGGCTGCAGGAACACAGATTGACCTCCTTGAAATCTTGTCCTGGGTTAGGACCTCCTTCCCTGCCCATGAGTGCCTGGGAGGGAAAAAAGATACTCAGCGTTTGGGGCTGGAACAGGTGGTGTTCCTTCAAGCCAACAATGATTTCAGGCTTTGGGCACTGGATGGAGGTGGTGAATAAGGGGTTCAGGTAGAGGGTACAAGAGGCACAGTCTCCTCCTCTCAGTCATCTCTGAAAGGCCAAGCACACCCTACCTCATGCCACTTGATTAGCAGTTGGGAAGGATCCTATTGAAACCTGAGTCTGACCTCATCTGCTCTAAAGTCTCCTATGGCTCCCACCCAATTCTAAGTCAGAGCCAAAGCCCTGGAAGCAGCCCCAAGGCCTGAATGATCTGGCACCTGGAAATGTTCTGCTGGGTAAGGGCTGTGCTGTGAAAGGTGGCGGGGGTGGGGAGTTGGTTAGGGAGGGCTTCCTTATTCCCAGAGGATCTGACACTTGAAAGGAGTGAACCAGGCAAAGGGAACAGCAAATACAAACACTCTGAGGCAGGAACAAGTCAGGCTGTCCGCTTGCTGATGGGAGAGGCAGGCAGGGGCCAGTCAGTGGTGGGACCCAATGACCTGGGGTTTCTGCCCTAAGGACTTTCATCATCCTACACCACCCTCCTGGGCCTGAATCCATGCCCCCATGCTTCCCTCCTGCCACGGGTGCAGACCGAGGCACTGGATGGGTGCTGGCCACCTCCTCTGTGAGCCCTTGGTTTCCTCAAACGTAAAAGGGAATAATCACAGAACCTCTCCCTGACAGACATATTATGGAAAACACATGACATAACCATTAGAAAGTGTGCAGCATATAGTAGATGTGCAAGGAAAGTCACGTGGAGAGACTTCTCTAACAAATGCAAGGTTCACCTTTAGTGCCAAGGCTGGCTGCTTACTAAATGATAACAGTGGACAATGAGGCTTTAGTGTCACCCAGATCAGGAGGTGACACCATGGGCATCGTGGCCCAGGTCTGATCAACCACAAGATCTGGCAAGCCGATGTGGGCAAAAGAAGGAATTTCCAGTTGTGTGCCCATCTCAAAATGAGAGGGACTCAAGGGAGACAATGTTGGCACCTTTGGCCTTGGTGAGGCCTGCAGGGAAGGTTCTGGAAAGCTTCGAACTACAGCAGGTCATAATATCTTATATCTCTGACCATTGTGGCACCCCTCATCCCATGTGAATTGGGGGATAAGCGTCCCCATCCCACTTCAGAGATGACATAGTAGAGGATATCTGAACGGACTACAGTTAAACATATTTACTTGCTTCGTGATTGACTAAATTGTCCACTCACCCAACAAACATCCACAGAGGCAGAGCCATCAAGCTGGAGGTCACAGTGCTCTGCTTTGCCACCTACATGAGCTGCAGGGGAGGCAGGGAGACTCCATCTTTTGCTTTCTTGCAAATCTCTATTTCAACACTACCTCTCTGCTCCTCCATACACAAACCTTCCACTGGGTCTGCTCTAGACTCCTTTAGCCATGGGGTTTGTCTCAGAGTTGTACCTCAATCCCATCAGAAGAAACACAAAGGAGAAGAGACAAAATCTTCCAAACTGTTGACACTCCCCACCTGGGCGTCTGCAGGGCAACATCAGGCACTTTGCTCTGGGAGCAACCGGCCCTCTCCCTCTGGAATTGGAGGGGCGGGGGGGGTGGCGGCGGGGTGGCTGTGCTCTCCAGAGATGAACGCCGAAGAACTTGGTGCTGGGGGAAATGTTTTGAGAAGGCTGAAATCTGCTAAAAGGCTGAGGGAGGGGAGGAGAAAGGGGAGGAGAAGGTGGAAGAGAGAGGGGAGAGGAGAGAAGCAGAAGAGAGCTGAGCATCAGGGGAAAGAGGGGAAAGAATTTGGCACTCTGCGAATCCTGGCTATTCTGGTGATCTACTGCTGTGTAACCAGCCGCCCCAAAATGGAGTGGCCCAGAGCAATTACTTCTTATTATCTCTCATGCTTTTATGGGTTGATGGGGCTCAGTTGGGCAGTTCTCTTGTCATCTCTCAGGCGATCACAGCCAGGTGGCTGCTACAGCTGCATTGCCTGATGGCTCCACTGGGCTGGATGGCCAACATGGCTCCTTGACTGGTGCTGGGGCCTTGGTGCTCCCAGATCTTCTCTTGCATATGGAGTCTCATCCCTGAGGGCCTACATACAGGTGGGGCTAGAAGAGGCAAGAGATAGCACTGCCAGTCTGCTGAAGGCCTCCACCTGCTACTGGCAGAGGGTCACCTCCATCAGGCGAATTCAAAGAATGGAAACACAAGCTCCATCTCTTGTGGGGGAATGCCAGACAGAATGCAGTTATGCAGGGCCTGGGAGGTAGTGTGTGAGGTTCAGCAAAGAAGCAGAAGCTCTGGGAGGAATCAAGAGGCCTCCCATGAGCTCTTGACATGACTGGGCATTATTTCGATCACAGGGACTGAATGAACCCCTCGTGACATTCCTTAAGGGCAGCGATGGTATCTCACCATCTCTGGACCTTCCACAGCTTTCGCTTGCAGCCTGGCACATAGTAAAGGTTCCAGGAGTATCTGTTAAGTGGACCTGTGAGGCGCCCATTAGAAATGCGGCCTTCTGGGACTGACACAAATACTTGCCCTCCCCCACATCAAGAAGCATCTAGTTGATTGCCAAGTCAGGACCTTCACTGTGTCCAGCACCTAGAACACTACCTGGTATGCAATAGGGATTACGTAAAGGTTTGTTGAGTGAAGAAGTGATTGCAGGGATTCAACCAATGATGAGTATGTCTCTTATAAGTGGTACCTCGGTCTCATCTCTAAGCTCTGAGAGGGTGGTCATGCCGCACAAACTCCCTTGGGTCCTGAGAGGACAGAGAGAGCATATCTTGGCTCCTTGCCACCAAACACCCCCCTCCATGATGAGAACCAATGACTCGCCAGCCTCTGACAGAGGATCTCACTGAACTCACGCAATCCTAGGAGCTGTCATGAGGAAACAGTGGCTCAGAGACGTGAAGGCACCTGCCAATGTCACGTAAGTTTGTCAGTGTTTGGGTGGGACTCAGGCCCTGGGTGTCAGACCCTGGGGGGTCACAGGAAGCAGCAGCCCCCATGGGTCTCAAACGGCAGTGTTTCCATCAGGCCCTGGTTAATGTGTCTGTTCTGACTCCGCCAAAGGGTTTTCTATCTCACAGGCCACATTCCCTTCCTGGTGGAAGAAGAAGGAAGCAGAGAGAAAAAAAAAACCTTGCACCTTGCAGTGGCCCTGCTGTCTTCCTGGTTGGGCCAGCACACACACTCCTTAGAAAAGTTTCACCTCTGGTTTAGCATAACAAAACTTTTAATTTAGATGTTTTCATCTCGCTCTCCAAGTAAAAATAAGTTTAAAATAATGACTGTAATAAATGAAGGTAATTAATTGTAGTTTGTTCCTTTACTGTCTAGTCAGCTTAATTTTACCTTTTCAACTAATAATGAGAAAATAATTTTTGTGCTCGGAGGGTTAATGATATGTAACTGCGAGAGCTGCTAATTGCATGTTGCAATCCATCCATCAACAACCCCATCTGTGCGACTTGATTATGTTTGCTAAATTATTGCTTTGAATTATCTTTCATAAAGCAACTTTTGTAATTAGCGGGGCTTTCGTCTTGCTCTTTTCTCTGCGCGCAAGGATATTCAAACTTTGGCCATTTCAAGCTGTCTCCATTAAGCCACCTTCTCTGGCTGTCTTTGTTTCCCTGAACAGGGGGAATCAAGACTGTCCTTTAAGCAATCAAGGCAGAGAGAAAAACCTTCCTTGATTCACAGCAGGGCAAATTCACTTCCTCTCCACACCCCTCCCGCCAGCGTGAGTGCGCGACACACACACGCACACGCACACACATACACACGAGAAAGAAAAAAAAGGCCACACACGTACAGAATGAAGAGATAAAGAGGATGCCCAGATTCTTTATACGCCACGACCGGTGAAGTGAAATTAAGGAATGAACTTGAACATGTTATATTTCAACAAGAGGCTCACACTGGGGAAGAAGGAATGACGGGTATGATATTCAGCCCTGGCGTTTTATGGGCTACTTTATGTGACTTGAGATGGTGTTTGCCTCAGGGAATATTCCTGGGAGGTGATTAATGTCCACTTGGGAATCCTCAGCTCTGAGCCTGGAGCCTGGTGGATCGCGAGAGGGAAGCGGCATAAAGGATGAACCCTCATTAAAAAAATTAAAATGAAAATCAAATTTGGATTATAAACGGCTTGTGCGTGAGCAGTTTGTTCTGGACGAAGAAGATGCTTTTTATTAACACCTTTCTTTGGCGCCGTTTCTCCCCTGAGGCACGGGGAGGGACCTAGCAGCTGCGACGGATTAGTCAATAGATCATCAGGAAAGCAGGGGTTTCAGGAATAAAACTCCAGACAAATGTAGTCTTTTTGGTACATTAAAGGGACGATGAAAAGCCCTCTTAAGAAAATTAACGAAGTTATTTGGAGATCCTCAGCTATTAAAACAGTGCAAATTCAACATGCCACATAGTTTTGGAAATGAGAATTCAGCTTCGTCTTCCCTTTCCGACCCACTAAAACTTTCTCTCTCTCAGTGAGTTACTGAATACCAGACACTGTGTCAACTGCCTCTACCCTTCATTCTTTGAAACCTTACTGCTAACTCCATTTGTCAGAGGAGAAAAGCTGAAGCTCAGAGAGGTTAAGGAACCTCTCCCCAGCCACACAGCTAGGGAAGCAGCAGGACTGAGATTCAGGCCAGGCCGGTCTCAGTCTGATTTGCACGAGCTTTCTGCCACGTGGCACTGGGGTATTCTCTGGATCATTATCCAAACGTTAACACTGAACTCTTTCTCCTATTGAAAAGGTGATGTGGGGCGCCTGGGTGGCTCAGTGGGTTAAGCCTCTGCCTTCAGCTCAGGTCATGATCTCAGGGTCCTGGGATCAAGCCCGGCATCGGGCTCTCTTCTCGGCGGGGAGCCTGCTTCCCTCTCTCTCTGCCTGCTGCTCTGCTTACTTGTGATCGCTCTCTCTGTCAAATAAATAAATAAAATCTTAAAAAAAAAAAAAAAGGTGATGTAAGTCACGGCTGTTTCCTTCAGGGATAGCAAGCCCCCTCTTTTGGAGAAAAGCCTTGAACACATACTCAGGAAAGAGGTAGATTCCAGCCCAAGACTAGCAGAGGCACTGGAGGTGATGGATAACAGGAATAATAAAATAACCAGGACCACTAAAATAAAGCAATGTTCTAAGCACGCTGCTCTTCTTCAGTCATGACCCTATGAAGGAGATAGAATTATTACCCAGTTTTACAGATAAGAAGACAAAGTCACAGAGAGGCTAAGGAACTTGTCTACGGTCAAACAGTGAGGAGCCGGCAGAGGCAGGGTTCAAACCCAGGTTGGCTCCGGAGTCTGCTCTTTACTGCCCGGCAGCTCTCTGTGTGCCAGGCATTGCATTATTTCTCGGTTCTTAAACAACACAGAAAAGATCGGGGGTGTCTTTATTCCCATGAACACATAGGGAAACTGAGGCTTTAAGTGGCTAAGAGAAGCTCTGTCCATACCAGCCGAATCAAGGGCACAGCTGAGAAAGTGACGCTCGGTGCCTATCTCTGGGCTGCCCTGAGGGATCAGCTGCCTGAGAGGGCTTGTGTGCTGAGAGCCCCTCATGGGACCAGGGCCTGGCAGATGGGAACCTCTTTTTTAAAAACACAAAGCCATGACAACAAATTCCCAACAATATTGGTCTTTCTGGTATGTCCCCCCAGCTCCCGCCCCAGCCCGCCGCCATCCCCTTTCAGATCAGGCACCTCACAACCAAATGAATCAATACTGGATGGCCCTATAAATAAATAAGCACATCAGTCAACTGAGTAATAAAATGAAGGGATGAAAAATATGGAAATCAGCGACATTTGTGTAAATCTAGTTATTGTTTACTTTAATATTGCCTTATGCGCTTACGCGGTTCCAAAGAGACAGATTTAAAGTAATGTGGCGCTTGGCGGACGACAGACTTAAAACACATCTCCACCGGAGAGCTCGGAGAAGGGCCAATCCTTCCCAGGTCCTGCCTAAATCCAGGGAGACTGAGAAGAGCCCCCCTGAAGATGGAACATTTGACAAACGGCTTCCCCTTCCACTACCCTGCCTCAGCGTAACTCCATTCTCTTCCCCACCTGCCTCCCTTGCCAGCAGGACAAGTGGACATTTTCAGAATCCTGGTCGCAAAGTCAAGCCAAGAGGAGTGGGGGAGGTTCAGCCCCGTGACAGAGCTCCAGAAGGCCAGAGAAATAACCGGCTGAAGACAACCCAGCTACTGACGAAGGAAATCGGGACCAATGCGTTGTCAGGAGAGAACGTTAATAGGGTTGGTTTTATACTCAGATGGTGGGTCAGTAGAGAGGATTTCAGGGTGGGCTGGTGACTACTTGGACTTCTCTGCAAGACCACTTTAGAGAATCAAAGCCAAGCAGAATGCCAGGGGACAGCAAAAGTCACCGACTTCAAACCTCTTGATTTTAAAAATGGGAAACCAAGCCTGGAAGGTGAGGTGGTTTGTTCAAGGTCACAGAAACTGTATATAGCAGAGCTGCTGTAAGGCTGGACAAAGTCTAGGGAAAGGGAGATTTCTTGGGGCCAGACACAGAATCCCATCCAACAGAACAGAGAACCCGTTCTGATCATGTCACCACTGGCTGATCTGGAAAGAATGGGGTGGAGTTTGCAGTGGGGATGGGCAGGTTTCTCCCAAGCTGCCAGAGGCTGCTGGCTTCCTCTGGCAACTCCAGGGGGGACAGGAAAGGGAAGCAGGGAATGTTTCTGTGCCATGCCATGGGCCTTGGGTCTTACCTCAGCTTGGAAGCTTTTTAATACAGGAGCCACCATCTCTCTGATTTCCTGAAAAAGAGATCAGCGAAGAGTTCACCACAGTGCCAGGTGGGATACCCCCGTGGCCCCTGCTTGCAATGCACTGTTGTCCCTCAGGCCAGCACTGCCCAAAGGTATCCCGTGGGACGTGTGCTCCATGGGATTTCCTCAGGGTTTCTCATATATACACCTACACACAGACACATGCACGTGTACATACACATAGGGTGCCAAGCCAAATCAGCCTAGGAAATAAAGTTCAACATCAAGTTTCTTCCTGCAGGACTTTTTGGAGCCTTTCGTATAATGCACATTGGGAACTTCTGGAAGAGGGGGGAAGGAAGGAGTACTTCCCAAACAGATCTGACCAGGGAATGTTTTTTCACGCAAAGCGCTCACGGGACTAGTGGTGCATTCTGTGACTGACACTTGCTGAAGAGGTGGGCTCCACTCTCCACACCCAGCAGCATGTCACCAAAGTCCCTTCATAAACACCTTCTGTCCTTCAAACATTTGCTCAGAGCTGTTTCCTTCAGGTGGCCATCTCTGTCTCCTTCCCCACCCAACTGCCCTTCTCTGGCAAAGACTCCATTTTACATTTTAGCAACATCACTTCTGTACTTGTCTCTCTTTCTTCTCCAGAACGTACGGTTTCTGGCACCCCCCAGTGCCCAGCTCAGAGGAGGGGCTCTGTAAATGTTTGATAAACTCTGTGGTAGTGGGCTGTCTTCAGAAGGGAGTCTCCTATTTCTGGACCCTAAATTCCTGCCTTTCACAAGTGACCATGAGGTTCTCAGCCCCAAGGGCTCCCTTGGTTGGCTCCTGTGAGTTCTCCCCAGCACCGCAAGAGGGAGGCCTTTTAGAACCTAGTGTCACCAAGATTCCAACCCTAAATGCTTCAGTTTCCTGAGACCCACGGGTGTGACTCCATGACTGCTGTCAGTCACATCCCACAAGAGACCCCTGCGGAAGGAGGAGTTGAGGGGGGCTCCAGAGCGTGGGGAGAGGGGACAGTAGAGAGAAGCAGGGAAGGAATACGTGGGCACAAGAATACATATGTTCAGGTGAAGAATAAATCC